>NW_023276806.1:20186450-20516450 GCF_003668045.3 Cricetulus griseus
GTCAATTGATTCCAATGTTTCTCTCTCCTCTCCCTCCCTCCCTCCCTCCCTCCCTCCCCCTTTTCTCTCCTTCCCTCCCTCCATCCCTCCCCTCTTTCTGTCCAGATGACCTATCTATTGGAGACAATGTAGTTTGAAATCACCTACTATTTTACTGGTTGATGTTCATCTGTGTCTTTAAATCCATTAGTGCCTTTATTTTTAAATTCCATGCACCAGGGTTTGTACATATATGCTTAGGATAGTAAATGTCTTCTTTGTTTACTGTTCCCTACTTTGACGGCTGACTTTGGACATGCCTTCCTACTGTGCTTGCAGAAGATAAACTTAGAAGACTGCTGAACCTTGCCAAGTCAGGGTGATACAGCCTTTCTACCTCCCTACTTCTGTGTTGGTCAGTCAGATACTCTAGGCCTTAGCCAAAGCTGGTTGCCCCTACACTGCTGTGATAGCTTGGGTGACTATCCAGGTAGCCTGCTGTTTCTGTCTTTCTTGCACCTTTGGAAGTTGCTCACCTGCACTTCCTGCCTACCCTAGTACTATTCTCCTCCTTCTCAGGTCTTTGATGAGATTGAAGATTAGACTGTCACAATTATTGTTCTCTCTTCCTAGATAGAAATATTAGATACAAGACTTAAACTTTCCAGCTTAGGATAACTCTATAGTAATCTCTGTTATGTCTTTACCCTAGGAGTGGATATGTAGTTCTTGCCATTTGCTCTAGTTGTTTCACTGGCAATAGGTCTTAAGTGTGTTGTTCTTACTTTTCCTTCTCCTAGAGAATACTTGATATTTGCTATCTTTGTATATAGTTTCATATCAATTCTAAATCTTTTTCCTTAGACCAAAAGGGGAATTTCAGTGAGATATCCACCCTGCCCATAACTGTAGCACTGACCACATGGGCATGGTCACAAGTGAGGACACGACAGAGGGAGGACTAGATCTGGGGTCCTGGACCCCAGAGCTCTCTTTTGCTTCTAGGCAGTTCACAATTTTAAATGTTTATAAGAGTTCCCATGGTCATGGTGTCTCTTCACAGCAATAAAAACCATAAGACAGTTGGGAAGGGTGCTGGGATGTGGAGAGTCTCGTGCACAAGCTAGTCCCTGGGAGATTATGTGAGAGGTCTCACTAGGTGGAGAAGTAAGAATATTTCTTCACATTAAATGATCATGAAGTTTTTCAGGTGTACTTTTTAGCTCAATTTATTGATTAATTTTCATCCCTTAAGCAATCTTACATTTCAGAACTCTGTATCTATTAGTAGCATATAAAATACACTTGGATTTTATTATATTCATACTTTAATAGTTCAATGTATCTCTTTAACTTGATGACCCTACTTAAATTTATCAATCTTAATAACTTCCTAATAACTAGATTATTTTTAGAGTCTATTTTTTGTTTCAGTGGATTTTGAGTATTTTTTTGTTTTCCAATAATAACACTTAAACTGCTGACTTACAATATGGTATACAGGAAAAGTCAACAACTTCAAAGTTATGGTAGAACTAGGTGCTAAACTTGATGTAAGTTTTTATTACTCTATTTTATTTTCTATCAATAAATGAAGTAAATAATGATTACCTTATTGAATAAGTTAACTATCTTATTGAAACTGAAAGAAACTCCAAGTTTCTGTTTTGATTATGAGATCAAACCAAAGGTATGTTATTTAAAATTAAAACAAGTATCAATTCATATATTAATAAAATGTGAATAAGAGAGCTGGGCAGTGGTGGCACACACCTTTAGTCCCAGCACTCAGGAGGCAGAGGCAAGCAGATCTCTGTGAGTTGGAGACCAGCCTGGTCTATAAGAGTGAGTTACAGGACAGGTTCCAAAGCCACAGAGAAACCCTGTCTGGAAAAACCCCCCAAAAGGAAAAACCACAATTCCAGTAACAATCATTGTATCTAATTCCTCATCAAGCAACATTTATATTTTGCTTTAAGTCAAATACAAAAATATTAAAGACAATTTCAGTCTCCTTTCACAACTGCATGGTGTATATTAACTAGGACAAAAAAAATCATCAATCACTGTCTTCTTGTACTGAATCTGCATTTACAATATCATTCCATCAATTGGTGGTAAAATTATGCATCACCATCGTATGGAACTTATATGAACTTTCAAGTCCTAAAGTATATTTATGTAATGACTACTTATAACTAAAATTAATTCTCTTTTCACGTGATTCAAAGATTATGATAACTTTGGGAGAGATTTTGTTTGTTTTGTCTTTTGAGACAGGGTCTCTCTATGTAGCCTTGTAGCCTTAGGTGTCCTGAAACTCACTATGGAAATCAGGCTAGCCTCAATCTCAGTAAGTTCCACCTGCCATTGCCTCCCAAGAGCTGGAATTAAAGGTGAATGCCACTATGCTGGGCTTTGGGGGGAAATTTTTTTTTACCTTAATTTTACAGAATTTTTTTTAAACTTTTAGAAAAAAATTGATTTTTGTGGCTTTCACATCATACATCATGATCCCATTATCTCTTCATCTCCCATCCCTTTTTATATGCCCTCTGCCCTTTGCAACCCCCCAAACAAAAAATAAAATAAAATTTAAAGGAAAAAAATTCTCATTATGCAAGCTATAGTGTGGCCCAGTAAGTCACACAGTATACCCTTTAGTCTTTAGTCTTTACTTCCAGGTGTTCATTGCAATGAGTCACTTGTCTGGCTTGAGGCCTCTGGCTTCTGCCACACAATTGATACTAGGCCCTGCCTGGGACTCCTCTTGAATATCCTGTTTGGGTGAGAAGTTTGTTGGTCTGAGCTTGTGTGTCTACCTGTTTCTCAGAAGGCCAAAACAAAAGCCTCTGAGGGGACCTGTTCTATTATGGGGATTCCAGAGGAGTAGTCACTTCAAGACTCGTATTTCATCAGATTTGAGTCCTTGAAGAGGAGCCAGTTTCTCTCTCAAGGGTCAGTCTTCCCTAGCTGTTTGGTTTCTGCCCCTTTCCTCTGCCCTCAACAACAGCAAGCTCACACATCTCCCACAGTTCTGGGTTGTCTTCCTCTGCCTCCCACTCCTGCTGCAACCCTCTTGTAAACTCTTCTGCCTTCTTCATAAGGATCGTGCGGTTAAATGAGACCACCTGAACAATCCAGGTAACCCTCCTGAATTTAATAGCAGAGCGGCAAACTATCAGCCTTTAATTCCATCCATAAAAATCCCTTCACCAGGTAACGCTAGACATATCCACGGTTTAGAGATCAGGGAACAGGCACCTGAGAAGAGGCCATTTTTCTCCCCATAAAGCAGTGATTTGAAGCAATCATTACTCAGCTTTTATAATATTCTAAATATACCAATCTCAGATTCAACCAGGTTCTCTAAGCCATCCTACAAGAACACTTTCAGAACCTCCGAAAAGCAGAGCAGACATTTAAAGGTCTGTTTTCATTATTTGTTACTGGCACAGGTTCACTTCAATTTATATTTAATAAAACCTTATGGCTGAGGTATGAGAACTGTTCAGAAAAGGTGCAGTGAGATGGAAAACTGTCTTTCTGAACTTTTTCTCCCACTCAGAAAAGGAAAATCATTGTATAGGTCAAACAGATAGAACTGTTACAATCTCTGAAAGAATGTACCCTGCAATGAATTTAATTTAATCTTTACAAAATAACTTGAGTGGAAAACACAGTTCAGAAGGCTATGCTGAACAATGAATTTCATTTATACTAAAATAAAATAGCTAAGAGAACAACTGTAATCTCTACTTCATACACTGTACTGATGTTTGATTTTATGTAACACTATTTTTCTGCAAGCAGTGAATGAAACTTTAAAGTTGTCAAAGTCAAAAACAGTTAAGAATACAAATAATCTCTGTTAAGATTAGGTTATATCATAATAAGATCTCAAACTGTATCCTTCCATTTTTCCCCCAAAATTATTTTCTCTTGTTGTATTCTATTTCAAGCAACAAAGATTGGGAAAACAAAAACACTATGTTATCCAACATAATTATTCACATAATAGACGTATTATAAACTTATGGAGATAGAAACCATATTAAAAAGCTTTATTTGCAGCTAATCTCAATATATAGTAGCACAGTTTTTCCAGTGTATGTATACACATATACTTAGATTTTATAAGTAAATCTATAACTTGTGATTTTTATGAATTAGCCTGTACATCAAATTTACAACTTAATCAATACTTATCCTTAAAAGTAAGCTAACTTGGGTGGGCATTGGTGGCACAAGCCTTTAATCCCAGCACTCCGGAAGTGGAGGCAAAGGCAGGCAGATCTCTGTGAGTTTGAGGCCAGCCTGGTCTCCAGAGCGAGTGCCAGGATGGGCTCCAAAGCTACACAGAGAAACCCTGTCTCAAAAAAGAAACAAACAAAAAAAGAAAGCTAACTCCCATTATAGATACTCAGTTTAATAATCAAGATATACAGAGAGATAGATGATAGGTAGGTAGGTAGTTGGATGATAGATAGATTATATATATATATATATATATATATATATATATATGTCAAACATCAACTTCTAGCTTCCACACACATATTCATGTGTGCCTGCACACACATATGCACATATACACATAAACTACAAACACAGAAGAAAATAAAATAAAAAATACATGTATGGCATTCTTTGACAATATATTGTATGAATACCAAAACAATAAAGTTTCTATTAAAAATATTTTTAAATGTGTTAGAAAATTGGCTCTTAAGAAATTAAAAACAATAGAATAGAGAAATATTAATAAATTTGACTTAGTATTCAACAAATTATTAAGGAAATGAAAGAAGTCATAGAGAAAATATTTTTACAATGTGTATATAACCATAGATAGATATAACCATAATAGGATGCCAGTAAGATGGCTCGGAGGATACAGGTGCTTGATGCCAAGCCTAATGACCTGGTCTCAATACCTGGGACCCAGATCTTAGAAAGAGAGAACTGATGCATGCAAATTCTCTTCTGCTTTCCATACACAGACCATGGCACAGCATGAATGTACACACACACACACACACACACACACACACACACACACACGCACACACACACACACAGTGTATGAATAAATAAATAAATGTGATATAAAGCACTAGAGACATGACCTATAAAGAATAATATTAGATCAGTAATAAAAGTAATCTACTAAGTCGTCAACAAATACGAAGAATTGGTTTACAAGAAAATACATTACAAGAAAGTATACAGAAGATTAAACTTTGTTAGTCATAAGGAAAATGCACATGACAAGCTCAAAGAAATGCTTCTAAGTCAGAAGTGACAAATGAAAGTGACTGACAATGCTGTACTTTGGAAAATCCTGGAACAATTGCAAGTCTTATATATTGCTGGTGGAAATGTAATCACTAGGTTCATTTGGAAAACAAAAAATATTAGGCAAGATCTGTTAAATGAAACATTCACAAACCATATGACTCAGAAATTTTATTCCTGGGAATGTAATAAAAGGAAATGTATGTATAATTGTATGTATCAAGAATATATATATATATGCTTTTTACTCATATGAATGAAATATATATATGATTACATATATATATGTATATATATACATATATATATATATATATGAATGCTCACCATAGCACTGAGAGCACCAAGGAAACAAACCAAATTTCCATCTACAGTAAAACTGATAAAGTAATTGTAAAATACCGTTCTACTTAGGGTAGACTAAATATTGTTTATTGTTGTTTCCTGAAACAGTATGGATTATAGCCTACAACTTTCAAGTTTGAGAGCCAGACAAACAGTGATTCACACTTTACTACTGACCTTATACATGAGTTAAAAACAGCCAAAGAAAATCAGTGGCGACAGAGACAAAACAGTGGGAGGAAGTTAGAGGAGAGGTTGTAACTAGGGGGTCACAGCGTTACGTTCCCTCATCTTGACAATGGTTACATGGGTGGTTCATTGAAAGAAATGCATTGAGAGTCATAGTAGAATGCATGTTTGTCTATTCATATTCAATGTGAAAGTCTGCATGTGTGGTGTGTTTTGTGTGTAGCTCTATGGTACATACATGAGTGTGTTGGTATGTACACACATTCACACACCTTTGGAGGTCAGAACAAGACCTTAGGTGCCTTCCTCTATTGCTCAGGTCTGTCACTGAACTGGAAGCTTTGGCTAGGCTGGCTGCCCTGGGACCCCCCAGTACCTGAATTACAAGGCATGTACAGCTATGAACAGCTTGAAATGTTCATGTTAAAATATTGATGGTTTGGAGGTTACAGGTTATCATTAATAAGTAAAGACACAGATGTCTAGTTATATACATTACAAATCCTGTTTAATTGCTTTGAACAAATTCACAATAAAGTATTACATAAATATGATTCTCAAAATTCTACTGTTTGGTATGATAGATACACTGAACCTATGTTAGTATAATTTAGCTTCATGTGTGGAAAGAATACTTTTAAAATACACTTTCGGCTTCAATATATCTTAGAACTCCATATCTCATTTCACTTCTCATAAATGCACATCTTTCTTAATAAAGAAGAAGCTGCCCTCCTAAACTCAAGTTGTGGTGATGAAAACTTCTAACACCATGATGGCATTTTAAGTTATAGGGTACGCTAATGTGTTCAGGTAACCAGTGCTGACTCTACAAAGTATCTACCAAAATCAATTTTTATCACTCAAAACCTATTGCAATTAGAGAGCAATGCCAAGGCACTGACACACTAATGGGTCTCAAAATATTTCAGAAAGAATAAGGAAACTGCAGTGTGTTTTAATGATAATGCAGCTGTAATGAGGATAACAAAGTGGGTGGCCTGCTCCATCCACGTGGCTAGCATACAAGCCAGCATTCCAGAGGGCACTCCGTTTAACAAGCACCAGCATTGTCTGGCTGCATTTTATATTACAATTGTCCTACATTGAACTATTTCTTAAACTTTACTAAATCTTTTCATAAAACAGAAGTTGTTTGACTGTTCCAAATGTTTGACTTTTAATTTCATTTTAGAACGAGAGAGTACCATTTCCAAAAAGGATCCACTCTAGAAAATTAGACTTGCTTGAAAGGACTATCATACCCAGCTGAAACAGTCTCATGTATTCTACCACAATAGTAAATTACATGAAAATTATTAAACTGGAACTGGAAACCAGTTTGCTAATTCCTGGAGTGTTAGATTAACAGGGCAAACATGGCCACCTCTTGCTAGAAAACTTGCAATGATGGTTTATAAGAAGTAGAGCACATGAAGGACATCATGACCCTCACTTCTATTCGTTGTCATTTAATGACACAGCAATCTTTTGAATGTCCTAATTTGTACCATGATGCTACCTGGACTTAGAGAGAACACTCCACTTCCCTCAAAATACACACATTTCTTCATTTTCTAATTACTCACCTAGTTCAGATTGTATCGCCTTCCTTCCTTTTCAACCTACCCTTCCTTTGTTCATGTTCCCAGCTCAACTCTGATTCACTTGTTATATTACCCAATGCAAACGCTTTTATTCCTGAGTGCCATTGCACTACTAGAACAATCTTAATCCTTTCAACTGTCATCACAGAAGCTGTGATGAATGTGCCAGCCAGACGCAAACACAGTGTAGCATTTGGCCAGCAGCATGCACATGTTCCTTTCGTAATTAAAAAAACACCAGAAAGAAATTTTCATTAAAATTCTAAAATATTGTTTCCCTTTTCTCTGAACTATAAACTTGTCGTGGGAGTGTGTCAGCTTCTTTCTCACTTTCTGCCAGTGTGGTGAAGTTGCATTCACAATGGATTTTTGGTTATTCTCATTTTTACAATATCGCCTACATATCTACTTAACTTACTCTAGCCACCTCTTTATATCCTGTAAACCATCAATGAGCATGGAACAAGAGTTGCAAACTTTAATAAGGTGTTAATAACTAAAAGGAAATTCATTGTGAAAAAGGAAGACACTTTAATTTTCCTTGTATATCAAAAGAGTAGTAAACAATAGTCAGTATTTCTCAAGCAAGTGCACAAGTCAGATGCACAAAGGGGGCTTCTTAATGCATGCATTATGGGCTCTCACTGGTCTTACTCAATAAGTTGGGTTATGGTGGAAAATAGGCTGTTGGTATTACTCTAATAACTGCACATAGAAAAAAATTCTTGGATAAAAGAGGAGAGTACCTAAAATGAAATTCCACAGGGATGCTTCCCCATTGTACCTGGTCTAAGCTCTCTGTGAGAGCATTTTCCCCTCACTGGTTTCTACAAAAAAAGAAAATTACCATTCCAGCCAGGGAAGCAGAAACATATTCTACCTGAAACCCTCAGGGAATACACCTGACAAGATCTCAGAAGCATCCCTATCAGACAACACACAGCCAACATACTCTCCTAAGAACCAGGGAGGGCAAGAGACACCAAGAAACAAAAGACCCAATAAAGACAAGACCAGATATTAGTACCTAGAATTACAATCATCCCAAATCCAGATGTCTAGACACCAGTGTAAAAACACATTAACAGCCAGGAGAAGGTATCTTCACTACAGCCCAACAACCCTACAATAGGCTCCGTGAAATGCAATAGAAGCAGAAGAAAAATGCCTTAAAATAGCTTTTATGAACATGATAGAGAGCTTTAAAAAGAATATGAATAAATCCATTAATGAAATCCAGGAAACAACAAACAGTAGAAAGAAATAAAGAAAACAGTTTAAGACATACACCTGGGAATGGAATCAATAAGGAAACCCAAACTGAAGGAACTGGCAAGCCTCGCCAAAAGAATACCAGATATGGAAAACAGAATGTCAGTCACTGGAGACAATATAGAAGAAATGGTTACCTCAGAAAAAGAAAGTGTTAAATCTAAACACTTCTGGCACAAAACACACCCAGGAAATCTTGGTCACCATGAAAAGTACAAGTCTACAAATAACAGTAAAAGAGAGAAGAGAAAAAACAGGTAAACGACTATTTTCAACAAAATAATAGAAGAAAATTACCCTAAAGTAAAAAGAGGGGGGGTGCCTATTAAGGTACAAGAAGCATAGAGAGCATCAAATAGATTGAACCAGAAAAGAAATTCCCCTCACCACATAATAACCAAAACATTAAATGTACACAACCAAATAAAAGCATTTGAACCTTCAGAGGGAAAAGACCAAGTAACATATAAAGACAGACATATTAGAACAACCACGGATTTTTCAATGGGGACTATATATAAAAGCCAGAGAGCCTAGACAGATATGCTGTAGACCCTAAGAAACAAAAGAGGCCAGCCCATACTACTATGCTCAGTAAAACTTGTGATCACAATAGATAGAGAAACACAGACTTTCCATGATAAAACCAAATGCCAGTAGTATTTATCTACAAATCCAGCTCTACAAAGGCACTAGAAGGAAAACTTCAACTGGAAAAGATTAAGGACACCCAAGAAAACACAATGAATAAATAATATCAGACAAGCAAATCAAAAGGGAAAGGAGCATCCTTTCCAAAACAAAATAATAGGAATTAACAAACTGTTCATTGATAATTCTCAACATCAATGATCTCAATTCCCCAATACAAAGACACAGACGAACAGAGCCGATTCTAATACAATATGCATCCTTCTGATGCATCTAAGAAACACACCTTAACATCTTATAAGGATAATATTAGGAAGGTGACAACAAAGAAAACAGCATGTTTATTCTCACGTGGTATATTAGATATTTTCCTCACTGAGCAAGTCCCTGAGAAAATAAGATGAAGGACAAGATTTGTTTTGGCTCAAAGTCTTAGTCCATGATCATTTGGTTCCATTTTCTTCTTAGTCTGTAGTAAAGCTGAAAACCATTGTAGGCAGCATGTGGCAGAGCAAATTCCTTACTTCATGACAGCCAAGAAGTCGAGAAAGGGATAGGCAGGAGGGACCTGCGTAAGATATGCCCCAATGACCTATTTCCCCAATCTTTGCCCATTGATCTATCAGTTCCAAAATATCTCTTCAAATTCTGAATCCACCAGTGCATTACCTCATAGATAAAGGCAAAATCCTCATGATCCAGTCACATCCCAATGCCCCCCCCCCGCCCGACACAGTTTGCTTGAGGAACACTGTCTCCAAACCATCACATGTGATCCCAGTTCAGAGAGGCAAGAGTAAAGGGGTGGGAGATGTATTTCACACCAGTATTCAAGGACTGTGGCCATCAGGGATTCTGCTGCCAAATACAATACACTGTCCAAGTCTTCTTGGTTATAAATATCCAGGAAACAGATGGAAAAAGAGAATTAGAGAGAAATGACAATAGTACAATCGCTCCAACTTAAAAGTTGCATTATTTCTATGTAGTTCTAAGAAAGAATCGTGATGTCCCATCTAAGCAAGAGAAACTTAAAGCTCTGGGATGAGGGTTATCACGTCCTACAAACAACTCCATACTCTAATAGAGAGGCACTAGTCTGTGACAGCTATCCTCTCAGTAACAATAGCAGGAAGCCAACACGTAGCTCATGAATATATAGTGAGAAATCTCACAATTTGATTATTGTGCCACCATTGTATATTTAAATAAAATGTTCCAGGAAGCTATTTTATTAAAACTATTGCACAAAATAAGTATTTTTATTGCCTTATAAAATACTTAAAAGGATTTTATTCATTTATTGTCTTCTGAAAATGGTATGCTTTTTTAGTAACCAACAAAAGTAAAAATTATTAAACAGACAATTCATTAAAATGTAAAGAAATGCCACAGTCCCTTACACCTAAATTCAGTGTGAAGAGATAAAAGTAAACCTTGAAAATCCTTTGTACAAAGTCACTTTTATTTACTCCTGGATGCTGGCTCTTCTAATGGACTCAGGTTCAACTTACCACAGTTTGTTATCCAAAATCATTACTTGCAAGGCTTTTATTCTCTCTTGGATATTTTATGCCTGATTATAAACAGATTTAAGACTACTTTTTAATGTTTCCCTTTAATTTACAGAAATTTCATTATGTGTTACATATTTTTCCATGTTTCTAAAACTGTGGATTCAAAATCAATTTTAATTTAGTCTGTCTAAAAGGTTGCTCCAAATTATTCTCTATAATGAATTTAAATAAATAATTTGAGTAAGTCTGTCCATCATGATTTCCAGTTCACTGAAACATTGGTTGGCTTGATTTTGACAGTTTAAAATTTTAAGTGAAAAATATACAACAAATACATGTCTAATCTAAATTGGTCCTCTTGTGTTGTGTTGTCTGCATGACCATCTGAAAGATGCAATAGGCTGGGTATTTAGTCTCAAGCCCCCTTTTACTTCTGATAAATATAGTCTCCTGAGATTACTTGCAATCTCAAGGATTTAATAACATCCATTAATTAATCCTTCTTTATATTCTAACCAGACAGCTCCCTCAGTTTTGCGTGAGCTTCACACATACGAAAACTACTTCAGTGTCAAATAAAGCAACTGTAGAGATGGCTTAACAGTTAAATGCATACACTACTCTTAAAGAAGACCTGAGTTTCATTCCCAATACCCATACTGGGTGGCCTACAACTCCCTGAAACACTAGCTGCAGGAGGATCTAATGTGCACACCCATACATGGACACATAATAAAATAAATCTTCTTTTAAAATCATAGAATCTCAGATAATATATATATATCCCATTGTTATACACTCTGAGTCTTTTCTATATCAATTACCTCCTTTCCTGTCCTCACTCCTACCCATTTCATAAATCTCTCTTCCAATAGTTCATAGATCCTTCTCAAATTCTTGACCTCTTTTAATTTGATTGCTATTATTATATGTATGTATAAACACCATGTACTTCAGATACAGGACTTAGAGGATTCAAACTGGATCTGACCTGAAAGTATCACCCCAAAGACTAGCTTCTATAATTCCAGAACGATAAATTTAATACACACATGGCCAAGATTACACTGAGTAACATGATTCTATACTTAAAATACCTTAAGACTCCACCAGAAGAAAAATGTATCTGATAAACACTTTCAGTAAACTTTCATGATACAAAATCAACAAACAAAAATAAGTGTCTTTTTTATAAAAAGAAATTGATGAGAAAGAAATTGGAGAAAAAACATGACCCATTCACAAGAGCATAAAAGAACCTAAGAATTAAATCAACAAAGCAGCAAAAGTGAAGATTTAAGACTTGAAGAAAGTGAATGAAGAAGATACAAGATAATGGAAAGATCTTCCCTACCTCCAGATTGGCAGCATTAATATTGTAAAATTGAATTATATTATCAAAATTAATCCACATGATCAATACAATCCCAATGGCATTCTTCATATAACTAAAAACCAATAATCCTGAAACTCATAAAGAAACACAAAAGGTCAAAGACATCCATAAAATCCTAACCAAAAACAACACTGTCAGAGATATCACAATTATGAACATCAAATTACATTATAAAGTTATAGTGAAAATACAGCATGATAATGGCAGTAAAATAGACATATATACCAATATATAATAAAGAACCATCAAATAAACCCACACAGTTATGGACACATAAGTTTGGGCAATGTGTCAAAAAAATACAATGAAAAAAGGATGGCCTAGTCAGCAAATGGTGCTAAAAAAAGGTGAATATCCACCTACAGAGAAGTAAATGTAGGAAAAACACTTTAAAGATACAGGCATAAGTAAGAACATGCTAAAAAGGACTCTAGCTGCACAGGAAATACCCCCAACAACTGTACAGAACTTTGGGTATAAATTTTAGTGTGTTGTTTTTTACTTAAAAGGTTTTTATAATAAAGCTTATAAATGAAAAAGACCAAAATTAGAACACCCATATGAATGAGTAATATTATTCCTGAACATCCATCCAAAGGACTCTATATCCTACTTGGGCATCAACATATGAATGGATAATTCCAATCAGGTACATATAAACAATGGAATTGTTTTCAGATATAGAGAAAAATAAATTTAGGAAAACTATAAAATAGTGTGTAGATCTGAAAATCATTATATTAAGACTTGTATGCCAGATTCAGAAAGACAAATACTGCATTTTCTCCATCATTTGTCAACACTAGCCTCTAATTTTCACATATATATTATATCTGTGAGAATAAGTGTGGTCATAGGTTATGAAGCTAGAGAGGGGAACGCTAGCCAGTGAAAGGGGGGTTGATGAAGACTGAAAGAATAATATAACACATATAACATAATAGTGGGAAAAGGACTACTGAGGTATCAGGTAAAAGTAAGGGGGATGGGAGAAATGAATGAGGACAAGGATGAATCAAACTAAAGTGTGTATGAAATGCCTTAATGAAACATGTTGGTTTATATGCTAATTTAGAAAAATTTAAAATTTAAAGGTAAAATTTAAAAAACTAATTTTAAAGAGATGTAAGTCCTCTACACAGTGTGCATACCTAACATCCCTACACTTGTGAGGCTACACATGGTTGGAAATGATTCTGAGTACATAATTGGACTATGTCTCAAGAGAACTGGAGAGAACAAGATAGATACCGTGACCTGAAAGATACATCCCATGAGTGACCAGGAGTCATAAAACCAGCTGGTAAAGGGCTGGTGGCGCTAAGGCTAACTATACAGTAACTAAATACTGAAGTGTAAATTGAGGAATGTCAAGGGCAGAGGCAGAAGATACAACATTTTCAGATAGGCCATGATGTGCAGAGAAACAGAGTGAAGATTACATGTTTGTTCTTGACTGACTTACAAGCTCCGTGGGGATTCTTGCTGCATGAACATAAAGGGGAAGCAAGTCTCTGAGGTGAACATACATATATAAAGTAGTACGGTGTCTTCCAGCTCTGTGAGCTTTAGGCAGTAGGAGTGAAGCTTCTAGTTGAGAACCAGCTCAGTTTCTCCATCTCCAGAGGCTTTCAAGTTGTGGTGGTTTCAGCTGCAGGGTCTTACCATTAGGTTTTGACAGGTAACCTGTAACACTGGCAATAGCTGTAATGCTAATGGGTATCTGTACCCTTTGGCCAATGACTCAAAAAGATGTGACCTCTTCCTGGTACTGGAGATGCTATTTCATAGCACATGTCTAGTTGGGGTATTGTATCCCTTACTATTTGGTAGTTCCATTTAAATTATCTTCATACGTATTTGTTTTCGGAAGCTTCTACAGTAGTAGATTCTCATATGGTTTTCAAAAGGACTTGAGTTTTAGTTGTCCCTAACTATTTACCCTCCTCTACCCTGCCTTCCCATCAGTCTCTCCATTTAGTCCTACTATTCTAATTTCCCTGTTATCTATTATTGACACATATTCTATTTTCTCTCCCTTGGGGATTCCCTCTTTTGCCATAGTCCCTTACTACCTACTTAACCTTTGTAGATATTCTGATTGAGTATCAACACATAACTGAAGTTTCAAAGGTAAGGCACATACATAGAACAAAAGATACACTGTTGTCTTTTGAGGGTTTGGATTAGCTCACTTAAGATGGTTATTTCTAGCTCCATTCATTATTTTTAACAGATGAATAATATTCCATTGTGGAAATGTGCCAAATTTTCATTATCCATTTATCATCTAGTCCATTTCTAATTTCTAGATATTAAGAATAGACCAGCAATAACCATGTATGAGCAAATGTCTCGGTAATGAAATGTTGAGTCCTTTGTGAGCAAAAGTAGTATAACTGAATCTTATGAAAGATCTATTTTCAGATTTCTGAGGATCCTCCACACTGGTTTCCACAGCAGCTATGCCACTCCACACTTACACTAGCGATGAATATACAATATTGGAGGAGTGGCCACACTATGCCAGTGGTCATGGCAGAGAAGCAGAAGGTACAAACTGACCTCAGGAGATTGACCCACCAGCAAGCAAACCAATGATAAGTGAATCTCAGATTGGCACAGCTCCAAGGGCTGAGTTCCAGAACATCTCTTTCTACCACTGTGCTTTTACATGTTTTCTGCTGCCATTTTTCTCTGGTATCTGGCATGGTGTGAATGGGTGTGGGGGATCCCCACTGCCTTTAATGGACTGTGAATATCTCATGGAAATATCCTGTGCTACTGGGCACTTATACTCATGAAGTATTATGAAGATGATCTCCTCTTAAGCTGTACTGTTTAACTGAAGCAGTGACTTTATACAATAATAGTGTTATCTTAAATAGAATTTTGATGGGAGTATTTAATAAATATAGTAAAGGATTATGATAGAGGTCAGTTTTGTGGGAAAATTAATATAGGTAAAGGCAGGATATGGTGTTGTCCCCACCCCTGTTAAAGCAGGGGCTGCAGAGGATAGAAACTAAGAACAAGGAAGAGTCACACAACTAGGACTTAAGAGTTTCTCTTCAGGAGCCATATAAACTGTGGCTTAGGTTAATGATTAAGAAAACCAGTTGTTTCCCAGAAGCTAGGCTAGCTCAAGCTACTTTCATCTTAATGTTGAGAGGTGTGTTCACAGGTTTCAGTGTGTGTCATAGCTAAACAAAGTTTTAAATAATGATTTAAGGTTAGTTTCCGGGATTTTTGTTAATGGTTTTGAGGTAGAAAATCTTGGGGAACAATTTAAAGTTTAGAAAGACACACTTTGAATAATTAAACAAGGGACTCATTGAGGTCAAGGAATAGGGGCAATGGCTATTGCTGTGCAATATACTTTTCCGGCTAGAATGGGTTGGTGATCAAAGGTGATGATTACTCCCTTGAACCCATTTCTGCACTCAGATACTGATATAAATAAAAAAAAAAACTGTTGATGAGTGGTTATGCACCCTGAGATTTAGAGTAGAGTTGAGTGGTTATTTTTCATATAAAAAAGTTTAAATTTGTGATTCTTAAAAGATTACTTTTAAGATACATAATAAAGTAATTGATCCCTTCTTTGTTAACTGCAAAAATGCAAGCTGACAGAAAAAGAACTGGCTGAGAAAAAGACTTTGCTTGCTTACACTCAGTTAATCTATAAAAAGTTGCTTGGACATGAATGAATATGGGTTCTTGGGAATAGTTTGATTTTTACCTGTAATACATAATAGATAAAATCTTTAGTAATGTAAGAGAAATGGGAACCATGTTGTCTTTTACTTGTTCTTCAATGCAATCTTTCATTTGAAATAGAGTGTAACCATGATGGGGAATGTACTGTGTATGTTTATCTTATTGATTGTTAAATAAAATACTGTTTGGCCAATGAGACAGCAAGTTAGGCAGGACTAGGAGTCAAAGAGGATTCTGGGAAATTTAGTAGAGAAGTACTGATCCAGGCAGGAAGTGACATAGCAAGGAGACTCATATTTAAAGAAGGAGAAACAGGAAGCATCCCTCTTTTCCACTCCGCTCCAGCTCCAGCGGCACAATGTGATCCACCGGCAAGGAGGGATGCCAATAAGGTGTCCGATAAGATAAGTCTTATAAAATATATAGATTTATGATAATTAAGACTGAGCTAGCTCATGAGAAATCCAAGTCATTGGCCAAGCAGCTTTGAACCTAATACAAGTTTCTGTGTATTCATTTGGGCCTAACTCGGGCAGGTGGCTGGCATAAAGCTCACACATGGCGGTGGGGCTCAGGTGGCTTTTGGCGGAAAGATTTATTGTAACATAACCATGATGGGGGAAGTACTTCTGTGTATGTTTATCTTATTGATTGTTAAATAAAATACTGTTTGGCCAATAAAAAGGCAAGTTAGGCAGGACTAGGAGTCAAAGAGGATTCTGGGAAATGTAGTAAAGAAGTGCTGATCCAGGCAGGAAGTGACAGAGCAAGGAGACTCATATTTAAGCAAGGAGAAACAGGAAGTGTCCCTTTTTTCCCTCCTTTCCTGCTCCAGCAGCACAATGTGAGCCACCGGCAAGGAGGGATGCCAATAAGGCATCCAATAAGATAAGTCTTATAAAATATATAGGTTTATGATAGTTAAGACTGAGCTAACAGATGAGAATCCTAGTCATTGGCCAAGCAGCATTGAACCTAATACAAGTTTCTGCGTATTCATTTGGGCCTAACTCGGACAGGCAGCTGGTGTAAAGCTCACACGGGCAGTGGGGCTCAGGAGGCTTTTGGCAGAAAGATTTATCGTAACATAACCACATTGCAATTTTTATATTGTTTGAAAGATTTTACTGGGGTATATAAGCTGTAAGGGAAAAAATAGAAGGAAGACATCAAGAAAGACACAGAAGGGATACAGATGATATGAGAGATAACAGAAAAAAGACCCTAAAAGTATGTGTGTGTGTGTGTGTGTGTGTGTGTGTGTGTGCTTCTCTTTTTCACTGGCCCCAGAGAGTTAAGTTTTACTTATCAGATAGAAGAGTCAAATTGAGTGATCAGTCCACTGACTCCATGGCTCCCCATCAATTCCTAAGCTGCTGAAGGCTGGGCTTCATAGCACTAAAAAGTAATCACCAACTTTACCTACCTATAAACTCTGCAAGGTACAATAGTGATGGGCCTTCAAAATATACCCAGTACTGTTGTAATGGTAGCACAAATTTTATGGAGGTACCAACCAATTTTTAGTTTGATTTAAGGCATAATCTTTAAGATAGAACTCATACCTCTCACTGTTAAGGAAGCAATGAACCTGAGACTAGCTTATGAGTCCTAGATGAAACAGAATTACTAATAGTCTATTAAATGAGCATATCAATAAAAACAAAACCTAATAACAAATTGTTATATTCATCGCTCAACCCTCATCAGAAAAGCTTCTCCTAGCAGTAAACAGTAATTAATATAGAAACACACAACCGGACAAATATGCATAGAGTGAGAGACTTTGGAGCATTCGGACAAAATGGGATGTCTATCATACTTCTTTACTCAAGACTAAGTGATCCAAGCTGAAGAAGAATTGGAAAAATTATAAGAGCCAGAGGTGGTAGACAACCCCAAGGAAACAGCATCTTTCAGACACAATATGACTGATACACAAACGAACTCAGGAAGACTGTGACAGTATGCACAAGTCCTCCATGGTTTCAAGCCAGACAAAATCCCGGTGTGAAGAAGGGCAAGTGAGCACAAACACCAACCTAACTGAAAAGCCGTTTGCAATCAATAGCTTCTGGGAGAGTGACAATCCATTTTCTTTAGTGGAATGGTACTGGGAACATCAACCACCAGGACAGGACATACTCTCAGGAGTAGTTTGACAACACAAAACAGATCCCATGTTACTCTGTATGTGCCTTTGTTTGTTTGGATGGATGGATGGATGGATGGATGGATGGATGGATGGATGGATGGATTAATGGGTAGATAGATGGGTAGATGGTTAGTTAACTTGGCTGATTGGTTGGTTGCTTTGCTTTGCTTTTAGTTTATGATTTGTTTTGAAGAGAAAGAATATGAAGTTGGGTAGGTGGAAAGTGGAGAGGCGTTTGGAGAAGGGTAAGAATTTGATCAAAATATATCCTCTGAAACACATTTTTAACATTTTTTTGCAAAGGGCCAAGGAACAAACAGCAGAAACAAACAGTATTTAACAAGTGAACCCACTAGATGCTGTCGGAGAGCCCTACTTGGCAAAGCTGGTTTATCAGGCATTATTGGGGACCCTCACTTGGCAAGGCCATGGGGTTATTGACTGTGCATGACTGGTTGTTTATCTGTAACTTTCTTGGATACCACTGCTATGTCTCCCTAATAAGAACACCTGTGAAGTTCTTTCCACAGCCCTTTGGTAGTGTCTTTTATACTTCTTGGGCACACACATAGCTCTGTATAATCAGGAAGATGATGTACTTAGGCTGTAAAATATTGATAAAGAGAAATAATACTAGGATATTTTACATTACTCAGCCTGATATAGGATTCTCAATCACAAAGACAGCCTTTTACACAAACAAGCTAACTTTAGGCTTCACAGCAAATTCAAAGCAGGCTGGTTGCCCCTGGTGACAATATCTGGTTGCCCCTAGAGACAAATACAAGAATTCAGTTTCATGGATGTTGTTTTCCTGAATTCAAGGCCAGAGTTTGAAACAAGTTTAATTGTTTACTGGCTGGGTACCCTCACCAACTTAGGCTATTTGTAAGGCCACTTGCTCACCTGCCAGGAATTGTGACATTCATAGCCTGAGAGAAACTGTGTGACTTAACATGTGTTTTGAGTATGGGTAGGGTCTTGAAAAATAATTTATAATTGTCCTGAGTTTGGTTGTGAGAAGAGCAGGAACAGGAGAGCAGAGCAAGAGGCAAAGGTCAGTGACACAAAGAGCGAGAAGTCAAGAGAAGCAGAAGCAGGGACAGAGTGAAAGCAGAGAAGAGGCAAGAGAGAGGGGTGGCTAGGCAGAGAGTGAAGGAGCAGTGATGAAAAGACAGCAGCAGCAGAACAGCCATGTGTAGGAGAAGGCTGCTATGGGAAAGAGAGATGTAAGGATGAGGAACACCTACAATTTGTGCATGGCGATAGATATGAATCTATCTCCAGTCTTTCACATGTCAGCATCCAGTTATGCTACCATCATTTGTTGAAGATTTCTTTTTTTCCATTGTATAATTTTAGCTTCTTTGTCAAAAATCAGGTGTTCATAGGTGTGTGGATTAATATCATGGTCTTCAATTAGATTCCATTGGTCTACCTGTCTGTTTTTGTGCCAATACCAAGCTATTTTCAGGAATATAGCTCTATATTAGAGCTTGAAGTCAGGGATGGTGATGCCTCTGGAAGTTCCTTTATTGTACATGGTTGTTTTGACTATCATGGGTTTTTGTTTTTCTATATAAAGTTGAGCATTATTCTTCAAGATCTGTGCAGAATTGTGCTGCTATTTTGATAGGGATTGCATTGAATCTGTAGATTGCTTTAGGTAAAATCGCCATTTTTACTTTGTTGATCCTACCTATCCAAGAGCATGGGAGATCTTTCCATTTTCTGGTATCTTCTTTAATGACTCAAAGTTCTTGTCATTGAGGTCTTTCACTCATTTGGTTAGTGTTACCCAAGATATTTTATGTTGTTTGTGGCCATTGTAAAGGGTGATGTTTCTCTGATTTCTTTCTCATTGCATTTATCATCTGTATATAGTAGGGCTACTGATTTTTTTTTTTAGTTAATCTTGTATCCTGCCACTTTCCTGAAGGTGTTTATCAGCTGTAGTAGTTCCCTGGTAGAATTTTTCGGGTCACTTGTGTAAACTGTCATTGCTGCTTCTCTGGTATGACTGCTGGCATAGTGTGGCCACTCCTCCAATTCATTGCTAATGTAAGTGTGGAGTGACATAGCCACTATGGAAACCAGTGTGGAGGGTCCTCAGAAATCTGAAAATAGATCTATCATAAGATTCAATTATACCACTTTTGGGCACAAAGGACTCAACATTTTACTTCAGAGACATTTGATCATACATGGTTATTGCTGGTATGTTATTAATAGCCAGAAATTGAAAATGGACTAGATGATAAATCGATAATGAAAATGTGGCATGTTTACCTCAAGATCCAGCAATTCTACTCGTAAGAATATACACAAAGGATGCACATTCATACCACAAGGACATCTGTTCAACTATGTTCATAGCATTATTTGTAATAGCCAGAACCTAGAAGCAATCTAGATGACCCTCAACTGAAGAATGGATGGAGAAAAGTGGTACATTTACACAATGGAGTACTACTCAGCAGAAAAAAAAAATGAAATCTTGAAATTCGAAGGCAGATGGATGGAACTAGAAGAAACCACCCTGAGTGAGGTAACCCAGACACAGAAAGACAAACATGAGCCTTCACCCAGTAGCTGATGGAAGCAGAAGCAGAGATTCATAGCTAAGTACTGAGTTGAACTCCTGGAATCCAGTTGTAGAGAAGGAGGAGTGATGAGCAAAGGGGTCAAGACCATGGTAGGGAAACCCACAGAAACAACTGACTTGAACAAGAGGGAGCTCTCAGACCCCAGGCTGCCAGCTGGGGAACTAACATAGTACCAAACTAGGCCCCCTGAACATAGATGTCAGTTGCGGGGCCTGGGCAGTCTATGGAACCTTTGACAGTGGAACCAGTATTTATCTCTAGTGCAGGAATGGACTTTGGGATCCCATTCCCTATGGAGGGTTAATATCTCTCCCTAGATACATGGGGGGGGTCTAGATCCTGCTCCAAATGATGTGACAGATTTTTGATGATCCCCCAAGGGGAGGTCTCCCCACTACCCTCCCTGGGGAGTGGATGGGGATAGGGATGGAGAGATGGTGGGGGGCATGGCAGGATGGGAGGCAGAGGAAACTGGGATTGGTATGTAAAATAAGATTGTTTTTAATTTAAATAAAAATTTATTTAAAAGACATGAAGAAGAAGCTTGAGAGATGTGTGAGAGAATGAATGAATGAATGAATGAATGAATGAATGAGAATATGAGAGTGAGTGAAGAATGAATGAATGAATGAATGAATGATGTAGGAAACATATGTATATGTGAGTGAGTGTGAGATGGGGATGTGTGAAAGAGCTGTTTCTACATAGAGGAGCTGTCTCTAGAAACTGTCTGAAGTGTTGTAAGGTGAATGAACTATGTAAATGAGATGTACAGCTATGGCCGTGTGGACATTTATAACTTTAACTGAATACAGGGTTATGTAACTGGGCAGGAGACAAATGTTTGTATGTAAAGACACATAGTCAAGAAAGAGAGTGTGCATTTATGTTAAAATAAAGGAGAAGGTTACCAACAAGAAACATGTGCTTGTTTATTTTTCCCCTTAGATGGAAAAGTCTAGTAACCCTCAGATAGGAAACTTCCCCACTACTCTGAAGCTTTCTCTTTATTACCCTGGTGCTGCCTGGGGCTGGACACCCCCCACACCAAGTAAGCTACAATCTTTTTCAAAAAATCAATAATCTATATATATGTAATATGTGGTCAATTTTTATCTATAATCTATGCTTATTAACAAAATCAACCATCCTTAACATGTGTATAAAGAGAAAGTATTTAAAACTTGAGCATACCTAAAAAAAAATACAATTGTGAGATTGAAAAAATAATGAAATTAGTTCATTTTATGCTAAAATAAAATAAACATATTTCAAAAATTGAGTCTCTTAATACTTTTTTCCTCATGCCAGAATTACCATGCATTCAAGCAGCTCAGAAAAATTCCTGGAAGCTATAGAAGAAAAACAAACAAACAAAAAACTACTCCATATTTACTGCAATCTGTTGACACCACTCATTATGAGGAAAGACCTGTATTTGGACAAGCTTTATATTCTTTGGGAACCAAAATATAACACGTCACTGAGAAAATAGAAGAAATAATTAGTTTTCACACTTCAGTGATTTTTATATCAAAGGTATTACTTATGTTTATTAGAAGAGTGAAAAAACTAGCTTTGTGGAATATGTTCAATTAACTTCTAGAGTAAATTATAGTTGTTTCTTAAAATAATTTCCTTTGGGAATCTGATGCAGAAATCATGATGTTATCTTCCTGAGAAATGATCTGTATTTGCACAGTAAAGTCAGTCAGTACCTGATAGGTTTAAACAATGAGTATTGTCTTACAAACATTGTACTGCTGTGATAATCACTCAAATAAACAGTGGATTTCTAATAAAACTTATACTTTAAATTTCAAGGTTTTTCTTCATTCAGAAATTTGAGACGATAAGATAGCCAAGCAATCTTGACTCTCCCTCCTCTGTTCCGACTCATTCCCCAGTCTCACTTCTGTCTCTGTAGCAGACCACCACAGAAGCGGCCTTCCCTTCCTCTTTCCCTCCGTCTTCCCACCAGGGATCACTCCAGCACATCTCCTCTCACAGTCTTCTTTCACCCAATTCCTTTCTCTCAGACGCCAATTCCTGTGAGCAACTTCCTGGAAACGGGCTGACCACATGTGCCAGGGAATCTGGTAATCCTAGTCAATCTTCTTCCTGTCCTCCAATTCCAATCCTCTTGGTATCTCCAGTTCAGTAGCTGACTTCCTGCTACACAGAGAAGGGGTCTATGCAGATCCTAGTGGCACAGTAGACTTTCTTCCCTCCAGTGGGCTTTCTCAGATTCCCACTTCTAGGCCATCCTCATCATAGACCTTCCTGGGACCCCTGGAGGCCACACCTAGATGGATCTCAGCTTTCCTTACTAGACAACCCACCTCCTCCACATTCTCCTAAGAACCATAAAAGGCTATCCTTTGCTTTACATCTAGTATCCACTTATGACTGATCACATACTGTGTTTGTCTTTCTGGGTCTGGGTTACCTCACTCAAGATTTTTTTCTTTTGTTCTGTCTGTTTGCCTGCATATTCCAAGATGTCTTGTTTTTTTACAAGCAAGTAATACTCTACTGTGAAATGTACCCACATTTTCTTCATCCATTCTTCAGTTGAGAGGCATCTAGGTTGTTTCCAGGTTCTGGCCATTATGAATAATGTTGCTATGAGCATAGTTGAGCAGGCATCCTTGTGGTATGACTGAGCATCCTTTGGGTAGGTACCCTAGAGTGGTAATGATGGGTCTTGAGGTAGATTGATTCACAATTTTCTGAGAAATGGCCAAACTAATTTCCAAAGTGACAGTACAAGTATGCACTCCCACCAGCAGTGGAAAAGTGTTCCCCTTACTCCACACCCTCTCCAGCATACACTTTCATTAGTGTTTTTGATCTTAGCCATTCTGGCAGTTAAAAAATGGTATCTCAGCATTGCTTTGATTTGCATTTTCCTGGTGACTAAGGATGATGAGCAATTCCTTAAATGTCTTTTGTCCTTTGAGATTCTTCTGTTGAGAATTCTGTTTAGATCTGTACACCATGTTTTAATTGGATAACTTGGCATTTTGATGTGTAGTTGCTTGAGTTCTTTATATATTTTGGAGTTCAGCCCTCTGTCAGATGTGGGGTTGGTAAAAATCTTTCCCCATTCTGTAGGCTTCCCTTTTGTCTTATTTACAGTGTTCTTTGCCTTACCGAAGCTTTTCAATTTCAGAAGGTCCAATTTATTGATTGTTCTCAGTGTCTGTGCTACAGGTGTTATATTTATGAAGTTGCCTCCTGAGCCAATGTGTTCAAGGCTACTTCCCACTTTCTACTCTATCAGGTTCGGTGTAACTGGATTTATGCTGAGGTCTTTGACCTACTTTCACTTGAGTGTTGTGCATGGAGATAGATATGGGTCTATTTGCAATCTTCTACATGTTGATGACATCTAGTTAAGCCAGAACATTTGTTGAAGATGATTTTCATTTTCTATTCTACAGTTTTGGCTTCCCCGTCAAAAATCAGGTGTTCATGGGTATGTGGATTAATATCAGGCTCTTCGATTCAATTTCATTGTTCCAAATGTATGTTGTTATGCAAATACCAAATACCAAGCTGTTTTTATTACTATAGCTCTAGAGTAGAGCTTGAAGTCAAGGATGGTGATACCTCCAGAAGTTCCTTTTTTTGTACAGGATTGTTTTCACTATCCTGGTTTGTTGTTGTTGTTGTTGTTGTTGTTGTTGTTGTTGTTGTTGTTTTTCCATATGAAGTTGAGTATTTTTATTTTGAAGTTTGTAAAGAATTGTGTTACGATTTTGATGGGGATTGCATTGAAGCTGTAGATTGCTTTCGGTAAGATTGCCATCTTTACGATGTTGATCCTACCTATTCAAGAGCGTGGAAGATCATTCCATTTTCTAATATCTTCTTCAATTTCTTTCTTTAAAGACTTAACAGTTCTTATCATACAGGCCTTTCATTCATTTAGTTAGAGTTACCCCAAGATATTTTATATTATTTGTGGCTATTGTACAGGGTGACATTTCTCTAATTTCTTTATCAGCCTATTTATCAATTATATATAGGAAGGCTATTGTCTACAATCCAAAGTTCCAGAGAAGCTAGGTAACAAAGAGGGACACATGGATTACTCTGGGAAGGGGAAATAGATAAGATCTCCTGGGTAAACTACAGGCAGGGAAGGCTGTACAGGGAAGGGGATTGGTATGAGAACATGAGGGAAAAGGATGGTTGAGTTCCAGGAGGACTGTATTGGGAGAGCAATGAAAGAGATATCTTAATAGAGGAACCCATTATGGGGTTAAAGAAAAAACTGGTCCTGGGGAAATTCCCAGGAATCTACATGGATGACATCAACTAAAACTCCTAGCAAAAGTGAAAAGGGTGCCTGAACTGGCCTTCCCCCTGTAATCAGATTGGTGACTACCCTAACTGTCAACAGAGAGTCTTCATCCAGTGACTGAGGAGACAAAACTATGAGCATCTTCAGTCTGTGGAAGCTTTGGGTTATATGTCATGACAACAAAAAATAAGAATGAAACACAGGAATAATGGCACATGTGTGCTTTAGCAGATACTCTGCGAGTTTAACCAGGAGAATTTTTTAGTGTGTGGTTTTGTAAGGAGTCTGGGATCAAAGAAAAACCCTATTTCAAAACAATAGTCTAAAAGAACTACAAATTTTTGTATTTTATTTTGAAATTAACTTTTTTCTCAAGATTTTAATTACTAATAAGTGTTTTGCTTACTATAAAGTAACATGTATTCCTAGATAAATGCCTTTTAAGTGTATTCCTTGTGTGGGTTATGTCTAATGTGAGGGTACTACCATGTGTACTACAGCATGAGAATGAAGGCCAGAGGACAACTCTGTGGAGTCCGCTCTCTCCTTCCACCCTGGCATGGGATCTGGAACAAAGCTTAGGTCAAAGTCTTACTGGGAAAATGTTTGACCTGTTGAACCATCTTGCTGACCCAAGAAACTATTTTTAAAATGATGAAAAAAAAAGAAAAATAAATTTTCTAATAACCCCTGGTAGTTACTCAAAGATTATTTTCTCAGCGAGACTTTCTTTCATAACATTACCTAAAGGGACTCACATCCCACTCTGTAAACTCCTGCTGCTGTGTCTCTTACCTTTCCCCACAGATTTTAGAGGTGTCAATCTGCCTGCATCATCCCTTCCTGTCTTTCACCCATTATTCCGTCTAGTTTCATTCATTTAGTCCATGTATATTATACCTGAAGCTAAGCACTGAGGAACAATTGCTACTGTGTCACAAGGCCTAGAACACAGCTCATACATGGCAGGCTCACAGAACATAAAGGAATGAAGGAAGGAAGGGATTAATTCTTTTTGCCAAGATTTCCAAATTTTATAAAAGATAAAGCATTTCTACTTTTTAAAATAGAACTCTTTTATGGCTGATATTCGAGTTAACTGAACCTTTCTTTTCATTTAGGAAAGTAAACTTCAACTTGATAACTGTCATCACTGATGCTGAAAGTGTAAGCATCCCATAGACAACTACATTAGGGTAACCTTAGAAATAGAATTGGGGTCAGACATCATATATATCTGAAACATTCTTCCAACCTGTCCTTGAGGAATACTGATAGTAAATTACACATCCTCCTCAAAGTAGGAGAGTCTCCAATTTCCTACTTTCAAAAATGTTTTCACCACCCACTTTCTCTTTAAAATTGCTAAGCATTCTCCCTACTAAATGTTCCAAAGCAGGTCAATATAAGAGGTAAAGTAATATTTAAGTACTTTTCCACTTAGCAATTTCACATTACCTGAGTTGGATCAATCACAAAATCATTTACATACCCATGAATTAAAACTTGGGGTAATAAAAGGAGATTGCTTTATAATGTGATACACCTCATTTAATAATTTCTTCATTAAATGATTCTAATGTGTTTTTATTGGTTACACAACATTTAATGGAATACAGCATACTGATTGCAAATATACTCTCTCCCTGTTTAATTTAGACTAATGAAAATGAGTTTTATCTTTCTTAAGTATATGCAGTCAAATAAAAGGCTTTCTTTGTAATTAAGACAAAATCCTTCCATATCTGCTAAAGTTCTAAAGTCATTTAAAATAAAAACATGACAATAAAATCCTGAGTCAATATATAAATATTTTATAAACCTGAATGTTACAAGATTGTTCATAGATTTATCAACTTCTATTCTTAAATTTTTATCTATAAATATAAAAAGCCATGAAGTTGGTTTTAATTTTCTATTTTATTTAAAAGATAATAATATATATTCTTTAATTCTATAAAGCAAAGCCCTCAAAATCATATCATAAGAACTATGCATACCATACTCTTAAACTCAAATAGTCCTACATTTTCATTTTTATATATAGCATAGCACTATAAATAACTTGATATATAACAAATTTTACATTTACAGGTAAGGGAACCAGCTCCCTGTTTTGGCAGCTATAACAACCTCACACATGCTTGCCTGACCTTGCCTTGGTCACTAGGAGGTCAGATGCCTGCCTCGTGGCAAGGAACCAATCAGAAGTTAGCTGGTGGTGTTTTGCTTTATGGCTCTGGGTGTGCCTTACGGACAAGTACACAGTGACATGCAGAGCATAGCAACCACCCTGGGAGGGCCTATGGGCCATAACAACCAATTGACCAATCAACACAGGGCAGGTCCTCCAAGTTCTGCATACACACCAATCCTAAGACTGTGAGTACCCATAGACACTCCCCTTTGCTGCCCTATAAGATCTCGGTCCTTTGGTTTCTCCGGGTCTTTCCCCAGCCATCAGCTATGGTGAGTGGATGAAAGGCCAGAGCTAATGGTGTTAGCTCATTAAACAACTGCAATAAAAGACTCATTGCTTTTGCATCGAAATGGGCCTCTTGGTGATTTGGGAATTCAGAATTTGGGTACAACACAGGAAAAAGTCCTTTCCTGAGTTATTAAAGTAAAACAAGGGGCTGGGAGGCAGCTCAACAGTTAAGATAATTTACTGCTCCTGCAAAGGACCTGGGTTTGGTTCCCAGCACCCATATTCATGGGTTCACAACTTCCTCTAACTCCAGCTCCAGGGAATCCAATGCCCTTCTCTGGCCTCTAGCACCAGCACACACCAGATACAAATACATACACTTAGACATATACATAGGAATAAAGTTATTCTAAATTAATAAAGTAAAACAAAATTACCAATGACGAAATAGCAAACAGAATAGTAAATTTTTCACTACTTTATTTCAAACAAGTAGATGACAGGAAAGGACACCATTCATAGAACAAGCACTGCCATGGGACACGAAACAGACAGACCTGTCATTATACTTTATTGTAAAACGATTATTCTTGAAAAACATCAAATATACTTGTTTCTCTCCGGCAAAAGTTAGAACTATTGAGAACTGCAGGTAGGAATGAGGTAGTTACATCAGAGAATACTGTAATGACTGAAGGACTCTGGCCAGCTAGAGCGTGGCAATCATGGTTCCACAGGCCTTGCCCTTTCCCCATTCCCTGTGCTAAAAACCAGTTAGATTACATTCCTAAAGCCAGTCACCAAGATCTATCCTTTATTTGGACACTTCTTCCTCCTGAGGCAGACTACCAAGGTCCAGAAATCAGATGACCCCTTTAGTTCACCCAATTAAAGTGCCAAATTAAAACTAAACACCTCATCCTAATATGAGGTTTCCCCCTTTAACTTTATAAACCGCCATTTGCCTAAGTACCATGTCTGCCTCCTTTCTATCCAGAGGCAGTCCTTTGTCCCTCTGGGACAAATATCCCTGCCCCCTTTCCCTTGTCTCCTTCCCCTTCTCCATTGTCCTCTTATCTCTTTCACCACCACACCCTAGCCCATTCTAAGGCAGACATCCCCTTTCTCTCTTCTTAAGAATGACACCTGCAAGGCCATTTGCTGCTATTTTCTGCCTGAGTCAGAAAGCAGCCACTTTAACTTTTCTTCCCTGCTTAACAAAGGATCTGTCTGTGAAAACAGGTGTTTGGGTGTGGTTTGTGCCTAATCTGGGGTCTGGGAGGAAAGTCCCTGCCTCTCAGTGATCTCCTTCAATGATGATATACATCAAAAGAAATAAAGAAACTTTTGTCATACTAATCACTTACAGGAAAGCTGAAACTTGACAATGTTAACAATAGTATAACAGCTCAGAAAGGAAGAAAGGAGGGAGGGAGGGAGGAAGAGGAAGGAACGAAGACAAACAGTTAAATTTCAACTTAAAGTGGATCTCAGAAATTCTGCTACTGTATGACAAATAATAGTCTCTAGTTTTTCACTGGAAACTCTGGAAAAGGTGTTATTTACCATGCACGAGAACAGACCACAAGTATACAACAAAACCTGAAGGGACCAGCTCCCCATTTCGGCAGCCATAACAGCCTAACACTTGCCTGACCTTGCCTTGGTCACTAGGAGGTCAGATGCCTGCCTCGTGGCAAGGAACCAATCAGAAGTTAGCTGGTGGTGCTATGCTTTACGGCTCTGGGTGTGCTTTAAGGACAAGTGCACAGCAATGATGCACAGAGCATAGCAACCACCCTGGGAGGGCCTATGGGTCATAACAACCAGTTGACCAATCAACACAGGGCAAGTCCTCCAAGCCTGGAGGCACACCAATCCTGAGCCTGTTCATACCCCTAGACACTCCCCTTACACTGCCCTATAAGATCTCTATGCTGTGGCTTCTTGGCATTCCGCCCCCCCCCCCACCATCCTCCATGGTGGATGAATGAAAGGCCAGAGCTAATAGTGTTAGCTTGTTAAACAACTGCAATAAAGCCTCTTGCTGTTTTCATCAAGCTTTTGCCTCCCCTAGTGATTGGGATCGCCACAGTCCTGGGCAGAGATCCTGGGGGCCTGAGCCACCAGGGGTCTTTCAAACCCACTTAAGAGTTTTATTAGTAAAGAGTAGAAAAAGGGGGTGGACACAGGGCTGTCTGGAAGAAACGTGGTGAGAGAGAAAGTGGGTGGGGGGTGTCTGCTTTTAAGGGTCACTTAGTGCATATATATGGGGGCTTACGGAGCCACACAACCAACTCATTACCTGGCCATGACACACATGCGCATAAGGCCCTGGGATGACTAAGAATTTTGCCTGAATTCTGATGGACACATGGGTGGCAATGGGACCCCAAAAATGACAACAAAAGGAAGTTTCTCAATCCTACTGTACTGTTTTTGTTCATATTCACCAAAGACTCAGTTCTAATTGCTTACTTAGTGACAACACATTTGCTGCACAAGACTACTGCTCCTGCTGTGTCTGCTTCTGCTGTGGATGATGCAAACTGACTGACTGACCTTCGTTACCTGGCTTCGTTATTACTTCACTTTCAGACCAACAATACTAACAACAGATCCAGTCCCAAGTTTTAGAGTCCAAATCATTTCTATAACTCTCAACCTTCAAATATATATTTATCTTTATATCTGCTGCCAGACCAGTCACTTCTCTCGATGCTCTGACCTAATCCTGACAAACAATTAAGAGGAAAAGGGTTATTTGGGCTCCTGGTTTGGGCAACACAAGCCATGATGGTAGGGAAGGCATGGTCACAGGACCACTCCCGTTCACGGCACACAGAGAACACTTGCTCTCATCTCAGTGGGCCAGGAAACAGAAAGGCAAAGGCCAGCATTCAGCTGGCATTCTCCTTTCTTGTTTTCATTCATCCCAACACCTCACCCCTCAGAGCTCACCATTCTCATTCAGGGCAGGCTGTCCTGCCTAGGTTAATCCTGTCTGAGAACACTCACAGAAACACCTACAGGTATACTCCAGCAAGGCCTTAGGCATTTCACAATCCAATAGGGGTTGAGACTGCTTTCTTGATATTTGAAATTACCTAATTAGTTTTTCTTGGCATGTATTTCTTGTATTACACTGATATCCGAATCAGGGAAACTGCTTTTCTCCTTTAAAAACTTTTCATGTACTATAAGTTCTGGGTATTTCATAAACAGAATATCAGATGAATTTATTATCCTAACTAAAACTGATGAAATGTCTTTGGAATAATTAGGAAACAAAACCTTAGACAAATTTTACATTTGAAAATAAAGTCTCACAGTTTTCACGATTCCCTCTTTTCCTTTGACAGGAAAGTCAATGTACTTTACTACCACTGGAAGTGTTCATGATCATCTATTCAGTATGAAACTGTGACTTCCCCACGGCCTCAAAGAGCAGCCGGCCTTACCTGGCCCCTCAGAGATTCTTCCCAGGCACCGGGGACGGGGACTTGTACTCAGGAAGGAGGAATGTTTCTTTTTAGCCACTGAACTTCGAGGTGGCATGTAGTTGTGTTTAACTTGGGACATATCATACGATTTCTGAACCTCATAGCTGCCTGGAGCTGGAAACATCTAGGAAGCAAAAATGTGAAAGACAAGCATAAACATACTGTATATGCAAGCTATCCAGCTACCTGCTGGGTAACTGTCCACACTTATCAAAACACCTCATCAAAACAGACGAAAACCGCTTTAATTACAAACAGAAATTATTAAGTAGATTCCACCAAATAATCTTTATAATACAATTATAACTCATTATCCAGATGTAAGGAAAACAGAATCATGAAATTCAAGTTCAAAAGACTTGAAGAGGAGACGTCACAACATTGATGAAATGCTCATGTTTAATTTTAATGATGAGTACTGAAGTCCATACAGGACTCAGAACAATGAGTGTGTGTTTTCATAGACAGCAAAGCTATCCCCGCCTTACTACCCTGAACCAGCATACTCGACTTGTTCTGCAAAATGCGGCTGCTTCTTTCATTTTTAATAGGTTCCAATTAAGTTGGAAAGCTTCTGCTTTCATCATTTACTGTTCTTTATATGATATGCAGTTACATTTGCATTTTAATCAATATGAACCATATAATAATTATAACAATAATTCTAAACTAAAATACAAATGTCATGTACTAGGTGCATAATTAATGCCTTAAAGTATTACCTAATTATCACAATAAAAACTTTTTTTTAAATTCTGCACAAATTATTTTGCATTTGGGGGCTGGAGATATGGCACAGTGGTTGTGAGCAATAAAAGCTCTGCCAGAAGATTCAAGTTCGAGTCCCTGTACCCACATGGTGGCTCACAATCATCTCTAACTCCAGTTCCAGGGGATCTGACACCCTGTTCTGGCCTTCCTGGGCACCAGGCACGCATGTGGTACACAGACATACATGTAAGTAAGTACCCATAGACATTAAAAATGATAAAACAGTTAAAATGTTTTAAGTTTTAATGATTTATTAAGAAACAAGAGAGCATTTTGGTTGAGTGTGGGTTTCAAATATTTTTTGCTTGCTTGCTGTGTGGCCTTAAGCTAACCACTCAACTTTGTGATCCTCTGTCTATTTAATAAAGTGAAAATAAGTATATAAATCATAGGGTTACTACAAGAACAAAACAGGTAGACAGAAGTAAAACACTGGCCCTTGACTGCCCAGGAATACTAATGTAACTTAACATTCTAGAAAAACCTAATTCAATGCAAGTTCAAACAAAACACATGGCTAACCAATCAGGGTTTAGGTTACTAGATAAGTTGTTGGTATTTTTTCAAGAGAAAAAAAAACTAGTTATTGATGGGAGAGGTCCTTCTGTGTACATGTATATCTTATTGGTTGTTGAATACAGCACTGCTGGGTCAATGAGGCAGAAAGATAGGTGGGAGTAGGAGTCAAGGAGGATTCTGGGAAATGTAGTAAAAAGAAGTCTTGTGATACAGTCAGGAAATGACATAGCAGGCAGACTCAGGGACAAACAGGAACTCATCCTCTTGCTCTTGCTCTTGCTCTTCCTCCTGCTCTCTACTCTAGAGTTGCCATGTGAGCCCAGGAAGAAGATGCCAGCAGAAGGCATCCTCCATTAGATAAGTCTTAAGATTATGGTTGATAATTAAGACTGAGCTAGCATATAAGAAATTCTAGTCAACTGACTAGCAGCATTGTAAACTAACATAAGTCTGTGTGTATTATTTGGGGCCTTAAAGCAGTGGGCAGAACTTGGGCGGCTTGGCAGAAAGTGCCCACATGGCGGCAGGGCTCGGGCAGCTTTGGCATAAAGATTTATCATTACAAGTAATGCTTACCAGAAAACTTACTCCCTGCTTGCTTATTAACCTGATTTATTCCATCTTATTTATTTAATTTGCATTTTACCTGAACAAGATATTAACTGCTAAATAACTATCCCAAAATGATGCTTAGTATACTAATATGGAGCTCTGTCTAGCAGCAGGAATGTAAGTTATTCCAATATTTAGTATCCTGAATGAGTTGAACACTATGGCAGGAAAAGAGCACCATGTAGATAAGAACTTTCCACCTCTCCTGTGACCTTTTGTTTTTTATTCAGCTTACAGTCCCAGATAACTGTCATCATTGCTGGGAAGTCACTGCAGGAACTTGAGGCAACTATTCACATCCACAGGCAAGAAAAGAGACAGACTAAATGCATGCATCACCGCCAGAGTTCTGCTCAGTCTCTCCTGTTCAATAAGTCCAGGGTCCAGGCCAGGACATGGTGCCATCCACATTAAGGGTGGGCCTTCATGCTTCAGTTAACCCAACTAAGAAATCCCCTCACAGACACAACAGGCAATCCCAATCCGGACAATTCCTTACTCAGACTTTCTTCCCACATGATTTCAGATGGTGCCAAACTGACATTTAAAACTCACCACCATGCCCAGCATTTGAACCCTGTTCATATATCAGCACAATTTCCCTCTCAACACAAAAGCTAAAAATATCTGATTCTCATTTTCCTGATCTCATTTTCTTGAAAAACTAGGACACAAATCTAGGTCATAGGCCTAAATGCTAGCCTTTTCAAAGAAACAGAGAACATTAGCATTTCACTCTAGTGAGGAGACGGGCAGAACCAGTGAGTCCTCCTCCCAGGGAGAACAGACAGGAGCAGAGAAGAAAGAGCCAGGGAGACATACAAGAGGTCTGATAAAATACTTGTCTGGATACACAGCAACGACAAGCCTCAAGCACCTGACCTCCTTGTCTGGAAGTCAAGGCCCCCACAAAACACTGGTCCAGTTAATGTTTGTAGGATTCTTGGAGTGACAAGCTGCAGTTCACTGTCACCGCTTTCATCACTGTCATCATTTTCACTGGGATGGCCCTGATGAAACCCTCAATGATATGACACCCCTGTGTCAGAAGAGAGATGCTGGGGGACCTTGAAAACCCTCTAGTATGTTAATCCCCAAACAAACAAAGGACAAATAATTCAAAGCCAGGAAGTTAAGCAAACCCACTGGCTCCAATCACTTTGCAAGTAAGGGAGTCAACCTGTTAGCGCTCTGTTCAAGGCATTTCATAAGCTTTGTGATCTCACTCAATTCTCTCTGGTGGGAAATTCCTCATATTTGGAGCTGTTGAAATTTGCTCACTTTACAACCCCTGCTGCCACTCCCTGATGTCTGTCATCCAAAATCAGAATTTTCCAATTCCCAGGTTTGCTGTGACTTTGACATATGAAATTGGTCCCAGCCATATGAAAGTGTGCATGGGTTCTAATCTTCCGAAACTGTGCTTACCACCCTCAACCCAGCTAAAGACTCAAGGGAGCACCTGCCCCGTGATTGTCTCTCATGCTGGAACAAACTGAAAACAACAGCAGGATGTCGATTTTAGCATCAAGTAATCTATATCTACCTGTGCTTGTGGGCTGCTCTTGTGATCCAGGGTATCTCCTGGGAGCTTTATAGGATAGATTCAAGAGGATAGCCTCAAAAACTATACATGTGGAATCCTCATCAACCCAGCAAGAATTCAAGACCCCAAGGATCTCTCAGCAGTGTCCCGCTCTAGTCTCTGATATGGACTGAGAGGGCTTTGGGCACATTAGCTGGTTAACACCATGATGGACAGGCTTGCCACAAGTTGCTCCCTGAGAAACCGGCCACCAGGATGCACAGCAATTCTTATGTTCCATAACCTCTCTTGTATTCCAATCTCTGAAACTTTTCAGGTCCAATGGGACAGAGGGCCCCCTGCAGCCCAGAGAACTAGTGTTGCTGCCATCAGGGAACTCTCCGGGGTGAGGGTGGGGGAATGCACCCCATAGAACTGTGCCTTTCTCCATAGCTCCTGAGTGTACTTGTGTCTGTGATTTCAGCAAATCTGATAGTGCCTGTCAGATGGAAAGAAAGCTTTCATTCCTGACATTTGTTACTGAAGACATTTATTGTTTTCTCTTGAAACGCAGCACTACAGAAAGACCTGTGAGATTCAAACTTTTAAACTGCACCTACCTAGTTAGGTAAATACAATAAATGCATCTTTACTTATGAGTTTACTTCCAGGTGCAGTTACATCAATCTTTACCTATCTGTGGAGCTGTGGATTTGCAACTAAAATTAGATTGTTCTGTTAAATTTAACCTTTGAATAATGTTGATGGGGGCTATTTATTTATACATTGTTTTTTATTTCAACACTGTTACTGATATATCAATTTGGTTATATTTTAATCCTAGTTTTAAGGTTATGGGTGAGCTACAGAGGCAATGGGATTTTATGCACGAGACTCAAGAAGAGGCGGAGCACTTCCTGAGCCAGCCACAATTTCAGGTTCTTTATTTCCTTGTGGGCTCTTACTAGGTCTCAGCAAGTTCCAAAGAATGGATCTGTCAAGGATTGGAAGGACTGGGCTAAGGGAAAGTTGAATTAACAGTGCTTTCCAAGGTCACATAGATGAGAATAGGGGAATGAAAACCCAGGGAAGCTAAAACCACAGCTGATGCTGACTATGGAGGATATGGAAAATGCTTCATGCAGAAAATGGAGTGAGGTCAGAAAGGCAGAGAGTAAATTCACCTGCAGATAAATGGTTCTTAGGATCCACATGATAGCAAGTTTCTATGATATCTAGTTTTACATCAACTTGACACAAGCTAGAGTCTTTTAGGAAGAGGGACTCTCAGTTTAGTAAATCTCTCCGTAAGACTGGCCTGTAGTCAAAACTGTAGTGCATTTTCTTAGAGATTGAAATAGGCACGTTCCAGCCCATTGTGGGTCATGCTACCCCTGGGCAAGTGGTCCTGAATACTATACAGAAGGCAGACAGAACAAGCCATGAGAGAAGACAGCACTCCTCTTTAACCTCTGCTTCAGTTCCTGCCTTTAACTCCTGCCCTGGCTCTCCTGGCTGATGGACAACATGCTAGAAGATGAAAGAAACCCTTTCCTCCCCAGGTTGCTTTTGGTCATGTTCTTTTATCCCAACAATGGAAACTCTAAATAAGGCAGATACTAACTTCTTTCTCAAGATGGTTGCCATATTTTGACTATGAATGGAGAAGAGAACTAAAAAGTAAAGCTAAAAGTAACTGAAGGACTGTTGTAGGGAAGAAGAAGAGATCTTTAGATGCCAGCTGGAAAATTTAGAGAGGAAACTGAAGAAGGACTGAGGGAGGGGACAGAGAGGAGATGTGGAGTCTGAAAGGTAGAGTGCGGGATTCAGAGTACTGGTTAGGGGTTCTCATGGCCTGAATAAAAATGGGCCCCAAGCAGTCATATATTCAAAAGCTTGCCCATTAAAGAGTAGCATTACTTGACAGTGATTAGGAGGTGTGGTTGGGGGTGGGTTTGGGGTTTCAAATGCTCAAGCCAGGCCCAATGTCTCTCCCTCTTTCTGCTGCCTGCCGATCCAGATGTAGGACTCTCAGCTACCTCTCCAGCACCATGGCTGCCTGTGTGCAGCCATGTGTGCTGCTGTGATCATAATGAACTAAATCTCTGAAAACTGTAAACCAGCCCCAATTAAATGTTTTCATTTAAAGAAACTGCCATAGTCATTGTGTCTCTTCACAGTAATAGAATAATGACCAAGACAGGAGTTAACTGTCAATAGGGAAAGAGCCTGATGCAGTACACACACTTAATATCCAAAGCATGCAGCACACTCATGCCATACATGAGGTAATGTGCTAGGCAATTAAAGAACTACTTCCATCAAGTTATAAGATACACATTCTTCTATTTCTCTTGCTAGTGACAGTTATTATTCATAACATCTTTAAAAGTCATTCACTGTATTACACTAAAAGTGATTTTATGCTTCGGGTTAATGTGTAATTCATTGTAGGTACTATTTCATGGCTAAGAGTTTATATTAAAATAGTCTAAGATTTTCGCTGACAATTTCTTCTTAAGTGTCTCAAATACATCATGAAAGTCACTGAGAAATTCTTTGACAAAATGTTTGTCATACTTGTGAAGTGACTAAAGAAGACTTTAAGCTTTCAACCAAAGCTTTCAATCAAAATCTTTACAGTAAAAACCGTAGGTCATAATACAGTGAAGTTGGTTTGAATATTCAGAAAGCCTTGATTAAAGCAATCTACCAGTACACTTATCCACATTGCTTAATTGAGGCTTTATAGAGAAGACATTCAGATGATAATCAGATCATCTTTGTTAAACACACTGCAGATTGTAATTAAGAGCATGTTGTCCTTGGCATTTTTTTCAGCATCTCTAATATTCATAATTGTAAACATGCACCTGTGGAGATATATGAATTTGAAAACAAGTCTTTCTTAAAGACAAAAATGCAATTGCATTGTTAATGATAACCAATGGGTAAAAACAAATAATCCTGGCTTCACTTTACATGCTCCCTTGGCACATGAGATAGTAGCTTATATAATAATTTTGTTTCATTAAAGGAACTAGAACTATGTGCTATCACATGACACATAATTCTGAGGAAAGAACAACAAAAAGTGTCATAGGCAGAAATAATGTGATAAGAACTTTGATTCCACCTGGTTTCTCCAGCATGGCATTTCAGCCACACATTTCCAACTGCTAGACATTTAAACTTTTCATCTCAAAATAAATTATTGCCTTTCTTTACCATGACAATCCAACAATCTACTCTTCCTACCTGTTTGCAGTAGAGATTCCTTATTGGCCAGGCCAAACATTACAAAATGCCCTTTCATTTTCTGTCTGTCTCCCATATAAAATCATCAAGATAATAATCACTATATCTCTTTTATTTTATAACGTTCTTTTTTCTTAATTCTTCTCTCATACAATCATCCCAACTGCAGCCTCTCCTCCCCTCCTCCCAGTCCCCTCTAACCTCCCCTCTCACCCAGATCCACTGCTCCTGTATTTCCTTTCAGAAAAGAACCAGATATCAAGTGAACACAGCATACCAAGATGCAATAAGACAAGGCATAGATCCAGGTAGGCTGCCCTCCCCACAAACTTCTATACTCTTTCACTTGCTCAATGTGCCTACACCCTTCCCCCCAGTCCCAAGTCTTCCTACTTGCAGTGTCCAACAAGGCAGAGACTCCCACTATACCAAAGACCAAGCAGACTGGGAGAAGCTGAGGTGGGCTGCCTGCGTACCAAACTTCCTCCATTCTAAGGGCCTCTGCCCACCCTCTATCCCCAGTCCCCCACCCTCCTAGTTACCACACCCCAGCCCCTAACTGGGGTGGAGACTTCTTGCCCTACTAGAGACCACACAGACTGGAAGAAGTTCAGGTAGGTTGCCTGCCTACCAAATTCCCCCACGATCTCAATATTTTGGCATCTCTCCCCCACCATACCCCAATCATAACTACAGGCATCAGCCCAGAGGTGGCACTCAGCAACTGCTTTTGCACTCGCCTAACCAAAAAGTCACATGATCTACTGAAGGCCCCTGGAAGATTGAGAAATGTAGGCTTGCTGTAGGGTATTATGGCTGATACCACCAGTTCTTTTGTTACAGAGGAGACAAAGGACTTAGGCCAAGAGCCACCCCCTCAACCAGAATGAAGGATTATGGATTACACTTCCATGAGAAGGACAATGGGAAGTTCCAACTAAATAGTGGGAAAGCCTGGGTAAATACATATGTATATTAGTTTTAAGTTAAAATATTATGTTAAGAATGAAAAAACAAGATGGAAGAGACAATCTCAGCCATAGAAGATAAGATAGAAGAAATTGATACAGCGGTCAAATTAAATGGTAAATCTAAAAAGTTCCTGACTCAAAACATCCAGAAAATCTGGGACACTATAAAAAAAAAAAAAAACAAATATTAGAATAATAGGAATCAAAGGAGGAGAAGATTACCAGCTTAGAGGTTCAGAAAATATCTTCAACAAAAATCATTGAATAAAATTTTCCTAGCCTAAAGAAAGAAATGTCTATAAAGATAGAAAAAGCTTAGAGAAAACCAAATATATAAATAAAATGGAACAGAGAACAATTCAAAGAAACAAAGAATCAATTCTTTGTGAAAATCATAAAGATAGACAAATCCTTATCCAAACCAATTAAAAGACAGAGAGAATATCAAAACTAATAAAATAAGAAACAAAAGGAGACGTAACAACAGACACTGAATAAATCCAAAGAATCACCTGGTCATTCTTCAAAACACTGCAATCCACAAAATTGAATATCTAAAAGAAAGGGACAAATTTCTTCATAGATACCACTTACCATAGTTAAATCAAGATCAGATAAGCAATTCAAATAAGCCTGTAACCCCTAAAGAAATAGAAGCAGTCATCAAAAGTCTCCCAACCAAAAAAAGCCTAGGGACAGATGGTTCTAGCTCAGAATTTCACCAGACTTTCAAAGAATAGCTAATACCAGCACTCCTCAAATTATTCTTTAAAATAGGAAGAGAAGAAATATTGTCAAATTCATTTTATGAGGTCACAATCAGACTGGTATATAAACCACACAAAGAAAAATAATTAGAGACCAATTTCCCTCATAAACATCAACGAAAAATTACTTAATAAAATACTTGAAAATCACATCTAAGAACACATCAAAAAGACCATCCACCATGATCAAGTAGGCTTCATTCCAGAGATGCAGGGATGGTTCAACATATGAAAATCTGTCAATGTAAACTACAACATAAACAAACTGAAAGAAAAAAACCTCATGATCATCTAAAAAGCCTTCCACAAAATCCAACACCTTCAGGAAAAAGGTCTTGGAAAGATCAGGGATACAAAGAGCACACCTAAACATCATAAGAGCAATTTACAGCAAACCAACAGTCAACATCAAACTAAATGAATAGAAACTCAGAGTCATTCTACTAAAATCAGGAACAAGACAAGGCTGTCTACTCTTTCCATAGCTATTCAATATTGTACTCACAGTTCTAGTTTAGCATTAAGATAACAAAAAAAAATCTCTCTGATAGGGGGAAACTGAAAGGATAAATATTTTAGTGTATATTTTATTTATTTAGTTATTTGTTTGTTTATTTGTTTGTTTTAAAACGTGACTGCTCTTTTCCCTCCTCTTTCCCCCCAGTCTTTCCCCATCTTCTGCCTGTCCCCTATCACTCATCTTCTGTTTCTATTCAGAGGAGGGCAGGCCTCCAATGGATATCAACCAAACATGGCATATAAAGTTGAAGGCTGCACAAGGAGCCCAAAGAGGAAAAGGGTCCCAGGAGCAGGCAAAAGAATCAGAGACACCCCATTTCTATGGCTACTACTAGGAGTTCAACAAAAAGCCCAAGATGTAAACAACCACAGAATATATGCAAAAACCCTTGTACAGAGCCATGCAGGCCCCATGGATGCTTCAGACTCTGTGAGCCCATTATGATCTCTGCTTAATTGATTCTGTGGATCAAGTTCTTCCGGTATCCTTGACTCCTCTGGCTTCTACATCCTTCCTTCCCTTTCTCTGCAGGGCTCCCAGAGCTCTATCTAATGTTTTGCTGTACGTCTCAGTATTGCTTCCATCATCTGCTGGAGGAAATCTCCCTCATGATGATGAGGCTAGGCACTGATCTATGAGTGTAGAAGAACATCATTAAATCATTCCATTGGCTTTTGTCCAGCTGTGTTTGGGTCTCCCTTAGGTCTCTGAGCCATCCAGCTACCAGATTCTGGCTATCGTAGCAATCTGTTAAAACAAAAGGTCCTGATACTGAAATAAAATACTGTTTCACAACTGTGATCACTGAACATTTCTCAAACCATCAGAATGATTATAGATCAACGTTTATGCATAAAATATGAAATAATATTCTAATGAGCAAATGAGACAACTCAGGAGACACTTGCAAGTTGTCCTCTGACCTCTATATATGTGCTATGGCATACATACCAAACACACACACACACACACACACACACACACACACACATGAAATGATAGACAGATAGATGATAGATAGATAGATAGATAGATAGATAGATAGATAGATAGATAGATAGAAAGTTTAAAAGGTTTTTTTAAAGAACATGAAATTAATCATATGGAAATCCTTGTGTTTCCCTACTGTTTAAAGAAAATGTTTCAGAAAACTCTCCTTAAAATCTTTTCTGATATTTGTTTAAAAACAGATTTGCATGATAAAACTCAAGTAGAACCTTTCCTGAAGCACTCTTGAGCACGCTAGCTGAAAGTTACCACTATTTATTGACTATGCAAATGCATAAACATAAAAATCACATTAAACAAATATATTTAATATTTATTATTTTACTTGTCAAATAAGGACAAGGAAAAACAAGTTTCTGATGAGGACACAAAGCTTTCTCAAAATCTTGTGCCTATACTACGAATGTGCAGATTAAATGATTGTTCTCATCCCTCAAAGTAGTGAAACTCTACAGGATTGAAGTCTCTAATGCCATACAGCATTTCAACTCCTCCATGTTCCCCATGTTTAGATTCTGACCCCATGATTACAATCTTATGACACTGTCCATAGCTCTTTTCACAACAGTCACACTTTAGAAAGAAGGAAAATGTCAAAAGCAAAGAAGATATTTAACAATAACTTCATGAACTGACAGAAAAGTCAGTAGAAAATTCTGCTTTCTCAGTGGGTAGTTGCTTTACCTTGGCTTCCTGTTCTCATGAACACAGTCAGGGGTTTCTTAGCAAGGAAGGAAAGAACAATTGTGAGGTATGTAGCCTATCACTATCAGAAGAGTTCTATGCCTTTATGGGGGTTCGAAAAAAACACAACTCACTTCTGATACTGACTGGGATATAGAACTTCTTGACAAAAACTTTTCAGAAAGCCTTATTCTCCATTTCTGCAGTGTCTGGTGGAGGGTGGGATGGCATCTGTATGCACATGTATGTGAAAATATACACAAGGAGGGGGTACAGGGGTCAGTGTCATTCTCCACACTATTTTTTGAGACAAGATCTTTACTGAGCATGGGGCTCCCCACTTTGACGAGACTGGCTGGAAATTCCCAGCAACCCCCAGAGATTCTACTGAGCACTGGGATTATAAGTGCCTGCCTGGCTTTTCAAATGGTGCCCGGGATCCAATCCTTAGTATGCATGCTTGTCCAATGAGCAATCTGCCAACTGAGTCAGGTATATAGCCCTATTCTTTACCTCTTGTTCATTATTTGATTTTTAACTTTCATCTATTGACTCCCTTTGGCTGTTTGTGACATGCTCTCAGAAATAATAGCTCTTAACTTCATAGTTGGAATTAAACAGTCTTGATATTTTCTTTAATACACTCCACCCCCCATAGGAATATAGGAATTTACACATAATGATATACACATAGGGATATGTGCACAGGGATACACACATAGGTGTGTACACATAGAGACACAAAAATAGAAATATACATGTGAGGATATGCATATGTATACACATAGGGATACAGACAGTATGGTGAAAGAATACATTTAGCTCATCACTATATCTTCAGAGGAGACAACTGTCCCTGCCCATAATGATCAATGATTTTTGCCAGTAAGCAAATATGTGAGTTAATGTACACACAGAGAGCAACAGGAAACTATTATGTTAACAATCTCTGAAAAATTATTGGTTAACACAGACTGCACAACTCAACAGGGAAAACTGTGCTTTTGAACTTCGGTGTCCCTAAAAATATGCTTTCAGATGAATAAAACACAATATAAATATTCCATCTTCTCCCAGGCTTAACAATGCTTATATAGAACACTACCAAACTCCACAAGGTAGATTAGAATTAGTATCAAGTGTAGCAGTACATTTCTAAGTGACACAAATTTTTGTTTAAAATATAGATATCAGCTAAGCTGGACTAAACCTAAAAAGTCCAGGAAAGACAGCATTACCTGCCATATTCATTTCATTGTAAAAGCTCATGCTTGAAGCCATAAGTCTGAAGTCCCAATGTCCATGCTACAGCTAGCGTCTGCCCTCTATTCCTAGAAGCTGCATGCCCTTTCCATATAGCTTCTCCATCTTCAAAGCAGCAGTAAGCCATATAGCATCTCTGACTTCTCATTTCTCTAACTTCTCCCACCTGAAGAAAATGTGTGGTACTGATGACTTATATGATTACACTGGGTCCGTCTGGATATCAGGAATAATCTCCCTCCTTTAACATCACCTCTGCCATTTACATATGAGAAAGATCAAGTGGTCGACAGAATGCATTTATATAATCGCGCGCGCGCGTGTGTGTGTGTGTGTGTGTGTGTGTGTGTGTGTGTGTGTGTGTGTGTGTGTAAAACAATAGCGGAAGGATTACCAGCCTACAATCCACACTGCCAAAGAAGCTGGTAAAGAAGAAACAGCTGACCTGAACATTAGGGAACTCTTGCTCCCCAGACTGATAGCCTGGGACTGATCCAGGTCTCAGGAACATGGGTTTCTGTGAGGAAACCTTGGACATCTACAGGACCTCCTGTAGTAGTTCAGTACTTATCCCTAGCATAGGTGTGGACTCTGGGAGCCCATTCCACATAGAGGAATACTCCCTGAGCCAAGACACACGGGGGTGGGCGTAGGCCCTATCCCAAAGGCTACAACAGACTCTGATGACACCCTATGGAAGGCCTCACCATCCAGGGGGCGCAGAAAGGACATGTGATAGGTAGGGTTTTAGTTGTGGGGGAGGTAGGGGAGGACGGGAGGGAGAAGGGAACTGGGATTGTCATGTAAAACAATCCTGTTTCTAATTCAAATTTAAAAAGTTGAGAAAGAATATTAATTTTGAAATTTAAAAAAAGATAAGAAAAATGGTGGACCATGGTCATGGCCATGAATTTAAGAGACAATTGCATGGAGTGAACATAGGAGAAGTTGGAGAAAGGGAGAAAATTATGTAAATCATATGAAATCTTAAAAATCAATAATTTTTAAGATAAATTTGTGCCATAATTTAGCCAAGGCAGTGGTGTGTCATCACAGTCACAGATTCAGAAATTAGGTTCATCACTGTTAGAAAATATTTTAGAAATTTGTGACAATGGAGTACTGCTCACATGATGAGAGGATCACACCCAATAATAGTTCATTTATCTTGAGTCTGGATTTCAGAATGTTTCAGCCTGAATAATAGACAAACCATTTTAAGCAAACCACTCAAAATGGGTTGATGAACATTGAGATAGTATATTATACTTCAAGTAGCCAAATGAAATATCCACTGAAAATCCATTGTCACATAAAGTTTCACAGCTGAATTCTTACAATTATGGACAAGAAGAGATTTGAAAGTATAAAAATGTTGTAGGTGCCATGAGACCCTGGGAAGAGATGTAGCAGACATAAAATCCTGCGTCTGCTTTCCTAGGCAGAGAAGCAATGATGGCAGAGGGAGGGGCCCCTGATCTCTGGGCGAATGTGATTATAAAATCCACAAAACCACTAGTATCTGAAAGCCAGAAGGAGTCCACATGGATAGTGTTTTCGGTTCTGGATTTGGGACTGCTGAGATGGCTCAGGCGGTAAAAGTAATGACTGCATAAGCCCGACAACCTGAATTCAATCTTCCAAACCCACATAAGGTAAAAGGAGAGCAAAAGTTCTTCTGTGACCTCCACATGTGTGTGTATTTTTAAGTGAATGCTTTCCTGTGATGACAGTGGTATGTCTTTGTCCTTGCATGGTACTCTTCCCTCTGTGTTTAGTGCGCATGAAGTTAGCAAAGTACACTGTTCAGTGGCTCCTCCGATCTGATAAGAGCACATTTAGTACTTCTGAATATCTGTTTGCAGAACGCCATGCTGTGGGCAATGTCCCACTGCCCGGTGGCTCGTGTCTGCTACTGAAATGATGGTGTTAAGTTAGTTACTCTCTGATATGTGTGGCAGAGACTATGGAGCATCTCATCTCATTTGCGTGTTTTTCAACTTCCTTCTGCTCTGCCTTGCTGTATTTTAGAAACTATAAAGCTGAAAACTATTTTTCATGAAAACTGTCACTGCTAGTGATCCAAGGATGATTTGTTTTTGTTATTCAAATGCATTTGTGTAACTCTGGATATGGAACCGAGTTCTGTGAAAGAGGAGACTGGGCATGAGGAATTCCTTGCTGGAGAAAATATATTCAAGGCAGTGTGAGTCAAATTGACAGCTTCAGCAAAAGAAAACAACTCAGGCGTGCAGGTTCCTAATCATGCAGCAGCAGAGGGGTTTCAGGGCCAGTTGCTTATTCTTGAAACTTCTCATCCCAAGGTAAATTCCTAAGTGCACAGAGCAGAGACACTTCCTGTGGCAGCTCAGTGACTAACTACTGCTGTCTATGTATCCTTGAACAGCAGACCACTTGTTTATTGATCCACTTAACATTGGCATAAGCAGCTAATTGACAATAAAATCATTTCTGTTTAAACTTTATAGCGTGTTTTGTTCTAAAACTATGCATAGCCTTTTGTCCCCAGTGCTTTTGCTTGAAAATCTACTTTCCCTTGGCACCCACATCTCAATGTATTTTCTGTTCATCTTCCTGAGGATTCCTTTCAGTTCCTTGAATCAGAGGATTCATATATTGGGGGAAAAAAATCTCATCCATGAACTCCCTATTTTCTTTCCCAAATTCTATCAATAACACCTTGCAGAATTCCTTTTAAATGTAGGATTGGCATTCTCTGTCTTTTCTCCTCATGTTTCTATTGCATTCACAACTGGTTATCTCTTTGATACATTTTCAGAAACTCTCTAGGTCTCTCTTCCAGTACATTAATCACTTTTTCAGTTTAGTTATTAACAAAATGTGACACCTGAAAGTTTGTAGCACTATCCTCAACACCAAAGAGACTGCAGTCCATGACTAAGGCTAACAGCACTAAGGCTAATGCCCAAGAACTTCTATCTTCCATCATGCAAGCTAAAATGAAGTTAACTCTTACAGTGCCCATATGTTAACAAAATGGGTAAGCCATTCTACTCCTGTTTGCATTTCAGGAAACAGAAAGACTAAATGAATTAAAAACAAATTGATATCTGAGCAATTGCAGGCTAGTGAGATGGCTTAGCTTGTAAAGTGCGTACTGCCCATACATAAGAACCTAAGTTAAGGTCACCAGCACCTATTTAAAAGCTGGGCCTAAGGTACATTTCTGTAACTGTAGCACTGGGCTGGGATAGGGGCAGGAAACAAGGAGATCCATGAAACTCACTGGTGAGCCAGCATAGCCAAATTGATGTGCTCCGAGTTCAATGAGAAGCTCTATCTCAAAAATATAACAGACAGTGATTGAGGAAGACAAAGAAACCCCCTGCCTACACAATCATATATCACATGCACACACACTAATGTATGCAAGACTCCTCCCCTACACAAAAGCACTTGGTTGAAATCAGGAAGACAATGCAGGATATGAAAGAGGAATACAATAAATAGGAATGATAAAAAATCCATTTGAAATTTTGGAATTGAAATTTCAAGTCAGATTGAAAACTCAGTTGAAAATCTCATCAACCTGCTGGAATAAATACATGACAGACTATTAGGACTTGAAAAAAAGGAACACAAAGCATTCAGATAAGAAGAAATTAAAAAAGGTATGAGAAGAACATACAAGACCTGTGAATTAGTATTAAAAGGGGAGAATTATCAAAGATGGCTCTAGAAAATAAAGAAGTATGAGCCAATAAGAAAAAAAAACAATAAGGAAATAGCAAAAATTGAAAAACCCAAGTAATGAGAAAGAGGTAGATATTGTCATAGACAAGGCCTTTAGTATGACAAGCATAGTAGAAAGGAATAGCACACATCATATTATAGTTAAAAAACACTGCACATAAAAAAGAAGAAAGAATATTGAAAGTTCTAAAATAAAAATTCCAAGTGACATGTCAAAGAAAATGTATCAGAGCAGCAAATTCCTTAGCAGAAACTCTGAAAGCCAGGATGGCATGGAATGAGGAACTCCAATCCCTGGAAGACCAAGGAACTGTAAACCTACATTACTATGCTAAAAAATCATTTGTAATTAAAGAATAAATAATCCATCCATGAAAAACAGAAACTGTGGAAATCCATATCCACAGGCCAGCACTATAGAAGTCACTTGAAGGAATCCTGCACACAGCCTTCACACGGCCATGAGAATGTATATATGGACTAAGACAGAGTTAATCATCACAAAACAGCAAAATGACAATTATTACATAATTCTCAAAAAAATTCTGAATGATAATGACATCAATTTTCCAATCAAAAAACAACAATAAAGAAAGCAAATCAGTTTTAAACAAACAAACAACCAGACAAAGAAGGACCCAATTATTTTCTGCCTGCAGGAAATACACCTCACTAGCAAAGGCACAATCTGACTAGAACAAGAGAGTCCAAGTCAGTGGTGGTGACATGCCAATAGCATATGAAAGAAATGGGGGAGGGGAGACATGAGAAAAAAGAGACTCAAAAAAGGAGACTGAATGACAAGCTTGAGTACCTGTACTTTCATCTGCCAAATCAAACTTCAAAGAAAATTAGACAAAGAGACCAAAATTGCTTCTTCAAATTAATAAAGGGCAATCAATGAATAAGTTATAATAACAATAAACATATGTGGTTCATTTTTGGTGGTTCATTTTTTAAGAACTGTAACCTATAAAGGGACAGATAAAGTATAACACACTCAGCTTGATTTTTGAGATCCACCCTTATTCTTACTTAAATTCATATGGTATAGAGTCAATGTGTCCCCAGAATTCATAGACTGAAGTCCCAATCCTCAATGTGATAGTGGTTAAAAGTGATGCATATGGAAGGCACCTGGATTTCAAAGGTGAGGCTCACATAGTGGGAATACTGATGCTTTTAAGAAGGGGGCTGGCCAATGTGATGTCTCCATCATGTAAACACTCAGACAGGAGGCCCTCCAGATTGAACTTCTAAATCTCTAAACCTTTGAGAAACAGTCTTGTTAAACCACCTGTCTCACATTTCCATTGTCCAGTAGTGCTTTACGTATACATGCATGTCTTTTCATTTCACAGTGAACATTTGTATACTGTACTCTTGGGGGATTAGTAATAATAGTTAGGTTTACAATGCTCTATAAATGTTCACATACATCTTATATTTTTCTATAAATATTTGTTTTACTGTCTCTGTAAAGGTTTCCTGTGACTAAAACATCTAGGTGAATTTTTAACTGTTCCACTTTTGAAACAAAACTATTTTCTAAAGTTGTACATTTTTTTACATATTAATTCACATAATTACATGCCTCTTTTATATATTTATCTCTAATGGTCGCTGATTAATAAAATGGGAGAATGAGGGGGGAAAGAACATATGGCTTTTAAAGTAAAAAATTAAGAAAATACATTGAGTATCATGGCCTTAAAGTGTAAAGTTTATGGGAGGTATACATGAAAAATAATTATTTTGGATAATTTAAAATAAATGGTATATTCCAGAGAAATTTTACAGATATTAACTTGATATTTTCTGACCTTCATCCACAGGAAGCATGGCCCTCTGTGTCCTGCATGCTGTCAGTAACAGACTACAACAAAGACTCAATATTACTTTCTTATAATTTAAATTGAGATAAGCTAATTTGGAATATAAATGAACTGAAACTGTTTAGTATGTACTATATGAAAATGTATAATGGAGAAAGCTTTGTGTTACAATTGGGTTCTAACTTATAATACTTTCCAGTTATTTCCTAGGACTGCATTCAGATCACACTTTTTTGTCTTTCATTCACATCATGGTCTTATAAGTATACAACAAAATGTTCTTAAGGTATTTGAGATACAGTGTGTTAAAATAGAAAAAGGAAAAATAATCTTATGTGCAATAGAAATTACATAATAATTTATGACAAAAGTTAACTTCATTACAATTTTAGCCGGCACACATCTATTTCACTATAGCAAGCATCAAAATAATTATGATTCTGTGGATGTAATGTAATCTCAAGTGAATGCTAAAGGGAAAAATCCGTCTTCCAACTAGCACATTAGAGAGACTTGCCTAATTAAATCAATTGAATTCCAATAGAAGAAAAGCCCCCTAAGTGTACACTACGAGTCTCATATGAAGAAACAGATGTAATCAGGTACTTACTATGCACATTAGGAAATGGCTGGAAAATGTTTAATATGTGAATTATTTTTGGTATATAGCAAATCAAAGGTCTAGGAAAGGTTTTAAACTCTAGTGTAAATGCATAATGTGCAAATTCGGGTTTTAAAAAATTTATTCTGCTAATGCTTCTTTTATAATTAAGCAATGGTATCTTAAAACCATTTTTATAGAATTTTATATGGGACCATAAAATGCATAAATTAATTTTCTAAGTATAAATGCCATATTAAGGGGTAATTAGAAAGACCTGAGAGATACTATCATTAGCATACATGCTGCTTCCTTGGTTTTCTGGTGTTCAGGGAACTGTTTTACTTTCCTGGAACATCTTTTAAATACTATTAATAAAACGTGTTTAAAAGTAGAAAATATACTACTATCTATAAATTTGTTTTTACGTGTTGGGAGCCAAATCTCGGGGCTTGGCATGAGAGCCTAGGCCATGTTTGGCCGGCCACATAGTTAACCTTTACATAGGAGCTCCTTAGAACCTCAGCTCAAGAAAAGAAACAATCTGACCCAGTCCTCCACCCACAGACTCAGTCACCTAAGCAACCCTTCCTGGACCTCTTACTCATGTGGCTTCCTAATATCCTTCCTACACTAACACCTGGATCACAAACAACTCATTCTGCCCCTCCCCATATCCTGCTCTACTGACTATATAAGCTAGCCTGAGAAAAGTAAAGTTTGCCACTTGATCAGAATCCTGTCTTGTGGTTGTTCTTTCTGCGTCTCTTGTCCCCATTCCCTATCCCTGACTCTATTGCCCCAGGTTGATGTCCTACAGGATGGGACATTTACATTTTCTTTTTCTTTTATTATTTATTTATCTCTGAAGAATGTTAACATCATTACAGCATTCTCACCATTTCATACCTCCAACTCCTCCCGTGTCTCTCCCACTCCTTTTCAAATCCATAGCCTCTCATTCTTTAATTATAATTGTTACATATACAGGCATGTGTTCATACATATAATCTGCTGACATGATTAGTGTTGTTTATGTGCAGTTAGGCTGACCTCTTGGTATTGGCTAAACCTATCAAGGGATCTGAAGACTGATTCTCCCCTTCTCAACAACCATTACTCTGAGCACTCAATGACATTTATAACCTAAGGCTCCAAGACTTCCATAAGCTCTCACAAAATAGTTCATTTTTCTTTATGATTGAAAAATTCCACTATGGTATATGAACTGCACTGTCTTTATTGCTCCGTTGTTAGACACTTAATTGGTTCTATAAAATAACTCTTGTGAATAGTACTGCAATAAACATTCATATGCATATTCATCACAGAGAAGTTTATTTGGAATGGTATATCTGAGTCATAAGAGAGGTCTATTTTTGTGTTTTTTTAAGTCAGGGTGTTATTAGCTCAGGGTAGCCCTACACTCAAAGGCTCTATACCTCAACCTTCTAAGTGCTGAGGTTATAAATTTGTGGCATCATACGGGAGCTTCAAAATCAACAAGGGCATAAACTTTGGAGGGGGGACACTTTGTGGGAGTGTAGGTAGTGAATGAGTGAACTGGCGGATAGATATGATCATAGTATTATATACACACATTTAATCCATAAACAATAAGTTAAAAGATTTTTTTTAATCAGACCATATCAGAAAGCCACAAATGGCCAAAATGCATGGAACAATTAACTATGGGGTGCCCAGCCACAACTGATACATCTACAACACAACCCCTAAACCTAAGGCTTAGGAAATATCACAGAACATCAGAGAAGAGGGGACAGAAAGACTGTAAGAACCAACAGACCAGGACAAGACATCTGCTTCAAGATACTGTCTTCTATATATGTCTGCACCCATGAAATCTCAATGACAAGATCTGAACATTGGTATGTCAAGATGACATGCCAACATGGATGAGGCAATTTTCACAAAGTCTAACCCCTAGAAGCAGAATTTAGTGTTCAGTTCTTGTGGGATCTGGGTAGATGAGATTACTAAGAGTAACTGTGGCAAGAGTGGCCCACATCATGATTCAGATGGAACAAAGATTCTTACTAGAACTGGGATGAGAGCTGATCATAAGTTAGGATACATAGTGGAAAAAATATAGGTTTCTTTGATGTGCCTTACAACTCCAAAATACTGCTATTTAATTAGTTATTATTCCCTTAAATCTTCATTAATTAGAATTTGCAAAAGCATTTTTGATTATCAGTAACATTCTTGAAATATGAAACCAAAGTCATAAGCAGGCAAACAAAAAATAAATTATGCACAGATTTAAAACATTCTATGATCACAAACAAAATGGATTAAAATATATTGGAAATGAAATAAAAGAAATAATATTTTTGCTCATTTAGCATGAAGAATTGACACTCAAGCATGAATTATGTGATTTCAAAGGGTAGCATTCTCAGAGAAAATACCCTTTTTAAGTGTATTTCATCAGTCTACATTCTAAACTCCTCACAGGCTGATACACTTTTCCATCTCTCTGATCTGAGCCATTTCTATCCAGTACAAAGACATCTACGGTAGAATCTGAAGAGGCCTCCATTATAAGCCTCTGTTCTTGTCTCTACTGCTTAGTCAGACTTAATTATATAATGTCAAAACTTTCAGCATCTGACTTGGAAATAGACAGCTAAAGCATCGCTCCACTCTACAAATAAAAGTCAAATGATCTACATGATGGCCACCATTCTTGGATGTGGCTGAGAAAGCTAAGATCAAGTGCAACAAATTATAGTGAAATGTAAAGAAGGACTAGGATCTCAAGAACAGGATGTTATAAGCACTGGTTTCTCCATGGTGGGGAATAAGTAAGGATGGAAACACCACATACAGAAGTGAAAAGAAGTTTTAATGAATTGTTTAAGGGTGAATGTTGACTAGTAGAAGGCTGTAAGATATCAGGATCCTACAGACACAAAGACAATAAGATGCCATCGATTCAGAGACAGCACTATGGACTGTGACCCCACAAAGAATAGTAGGGGGCAGAGAATGGAACTGCATAAAGACTGTCTCACAGTACAAACTGAAGAGAAAACTTGCTGCCACTGCCAAAGAGACAAATGTTTCATGCCAAACATTTATACATTTCCTACATGGAGTAGGGATCACAATGAGCATGCTGCTACCAGCAAACAAAAATATAGAAAATATAGAAAAGATGAAAGTGTTTTGGAAAAGGAGCAGAAAAATTATAAGATTGTCCCAGAAGCTCAAAATGACTGTAAAAAGATAGACCTAGATACTCAAAAACTTGATCCTTCCTCAAACTTATGCTGAATCTTAATGTAAAAACATCCATCCTATGGCCTCACATTACTAGCAAAATGCATCACAGATAACATGACATATAGCCTAAAACTAAGGGAAGAACATAAATACTAAGGAAAAACTCTGACAATCAGCATCCACACTCAAGAATAACCAGGGAGCATGACAACATCAATGCACAGGGGTTGTGAGAGTTTGCAGCTCCAATTGAAAGGTGTCCTGGCAGTTAGGGACCAAAGAATATCACAAAGTCACTGTAAGCATAGCAGCTTACAACTCTGCCCCAGGGAAAGGTTTCCCTAATGCAAATATAACAACTGTGCCCCAGCAGGGGAGGGTTTCCCCTGTGAAGTTGTTACAGTTGGGCTCTGTTCTTATGAAAGTGTCATACAACACAAGCTTCACTTAAAAGACTCAGGAGGGTGGCTGCCTCAGGTAAGAAACAGCAGCAAACTGAACAGGGTACAAAGCTAGGTGGTGGAGCTTTCCTAGGTGGCTTGGTATTGGTGGATTTTAGTGTTCTGATTATGGGGAAAGCTCTGGGATTGGTGGAATTTCGAGCTCAGGGACTGGTGACATTTCATGTTCAAGGACCTCAGGGATTGGTGGGATTCTGTGCTCAGGGATGGGGGGATTCTGCAGCCTGACTCTAGAGCAAGCACAGGGATTGGTGCAATTTCAAGCCCTAGTCCTGGGGTCAAGTCAGTCTCAGGGTGTTTTTCCTTAGTCCATTTCACCCTACAAAGGTGAAATACAGCAACAGTAAAAACCCAAACCACCCCAATTCCTGGAAAACAGTAACAACCCTCTGCCTTAAGCCCTACCATAAAAAAGGGCAGGTCATTGGAAATATAAATTTTATCCACATCATTCTTTATTCTGCTATATACCATGTATGAAATCAGTCTAAAATCCTATTACTATTTAACAGTATTCAAAGGTGGTACTATAAGAGGTAATGGGATCAGAAAGGCAATGTTTTATGAATGGATCAAAGCAGTTGTTGGAAGATTGGCATAATAATAAGGAAACATGAGTTTGATCCTCTTTTACTCTTTGGTCATGCGATTCCTTTGGCCATGTTATAACACAGCAAGAAGGCCCTCACAATATACACCCTCCTGATCTTGAACTTCCTAGCTTCAAGAACTATGACAAATAAATTTCTGCTCTTTATAAATTACCCAACCTCTACTTTCCTGTCATACCAGTAGAAAATATAGCAGAGCAGAAAATCAGGGCTAGAAACTGAATGTTCTGTAACAAATAGTGAGATTTGGAAGTGGCTTTCACATGACACAATAGGGACCAGAAGAGCAGACTAGGAAAGGCCTAGGCTGACACAACAATGTATTTTTAAAAAACAAAGAGCAAAACTATGAGAGGCGTGTAGAGCTTCTCCAAGATTTATGTGGTCATGACTGGGGTGATGGCAGAAAACTTTATCCTGTGGACTTTATCCAGGGTCTGCTGAGTCCCTGGGTGGGAATGCGTAACAAAGGATTGGAAGCTGGATAAACAGCATTTTGCTCACAAGGAACAGGATAGAATTGAACTTGTGTCCTAAGACACACAGCAAAGAACCCATGTTTCTGTGAGGCCACTTTTAGCTGCACAGAGAGGAAAGAAATGATTTAAGTGCAAAAGTATAGTCAATGGGGGAACAGAGTTTAAAGAACTAGAAAACTTGCAGACTTCCCATATAGAATTAAAAGGAATAACTTTAAAAGAAACCAACTATGTCTATACCTTAGGATTGCACTTCTAGTCTTGACAATTGAAGACTAATAAATTTCAATATCCAAGCCCCTGTATCTGGTATTTGATATATCAGTCATAGAAAATCAATGCACAGCTGAAGTTTCCTTCTCAACACAGGCCTGCATTAAGAAGGAATGAACCCAAGATGCCCAAAGAAGGGACTGAAAAATGGTGTGGCTCCTTGGAAGGAGTAGAATCCTGAAATGAACAAAGCCTCAGGTCCAACTCCCAGTGTTGGTGAAAGAAAACCAAGACAGGAGAGCCACAAAGTCTTAGAAAAAAACAAAGCTCAAAATTCTTTAAACACTAACCAACTAAACATACAACTTTAATGTAACAAATCAGAGAACTTTACTGAGTCACCATTCTCTTCTTTTAGAATATATGTGTGTATATGTGTACATTCATTTATACTTATCCCTCATATATATGACAACGACATTATGAAATCAAAGCAAACTAGATGTATCTTTACAAAGACAACAATCTAGTAAACACAAGCCTATGAGACAATTAAAAACCGTAACATACAGATACTAGAAAGAGGCTTCAGTGGTTAAAAACGCATGCTTTGCTTGCAGAGGACTCAGGCTTAGCTCCTAGAACCCAAGCTAGCTAACTCACATCTACCTGTAACTCCAGAACTTGTGGATCCAACTCTCACTTCTGGCCTCTTTGAACATTCACACACACACACACACACACACACACACACACACACACACACACACGATGAGATAAAGGGGAAGGAGAGGGAAAGGAAGAGAATAGAACTTTACAAATAAATAAAAATGTAACATGCTACACCTCTCTTTGTTTGGCTAAGGAAGCAAAACTAGGATTATAAAAAAGCAAAATTTTATGAATTTATGAACATCTGAAAAGCCTAATCAACTAGAGCTAGAAAGATGGACCCTATCAAGTTTATCCTAGAACTATGGAGTTGATGAAAAAGCCAGAAGTAATGGGAAATGTTCGGAAACTACCATAGCTCTCAATGGAAATGTGTAAGAAATCCCTACTATAGCTGCACTGATGGCAGCACCATGGCATCCCTTGAGAATTACTCCCAATTTATTTCCTCCTGAGTGTCATATTAGATGCCGTCACTGTAAACATCTAACTTCACGCTACTCAGGGAACAGAATTCTGGAAAATGTATTTTTCAGTTATATCAGAAAATACTAGTGGCACTAAATCAACGATATACAATCCAGGAAAACCTAGCATTTAAAGTAATTTTTCTTTTGTATCTAATTTATTATGTCTTTTCTTCCCCTTAGGTTGTAAAGGCACTGCTACTCATTGAAGTGTACAAATCTCAACAACTCTCAAGTCATGATTTATCACACTTCCTACAAGTCAGGCTAAGCATGTAGGTATATCATCTTAGTGTGGAGCTAGACACTATTATCACTATGTTTATATAATATATTTGACTTAGGACCACCAAACATCTAATGGAAGTGAATTTGAACTTAGGTCAATTTGAGTACAGAATGGATAATCTTGGTGAGACCATGTTTCAGGGTTATGTAGACTTAATAAAACATTGCTCTCATCATTTGTTCCTGGAGTGATTTTTAAAAGAACAAATAGCATATAATTATGAAAATATTATATAGACCACAATTAGAAAAATTCACAAATGAGGTGGCAAAACTCAATAATAACAATAAAAATGAAGCAAAAACTATTTTAGAAGTGAAAATATTCAAAGGTGAAGGAGCATGATATACATCATATAGAAATATCCTAAGATAAAAATAAGGACCATGTTTTAAATTAAAATGACAAACAATCCAGAATCAAATATCAAAAAAAGAAGCAAAGGTCGGAGTTCAAATGTAAATAAGAAAATAAGTTCATCAGTCAGTTTTCCATTTTTATCACATAATATCTGAGACAGTTTAAGGGAAAAGTTTTCTTCTGGACCACAGTTCTGAGGCTGCTTGCTCCTATTGGATATATGGCAGCACAACACACCATGGTGGGAGCTTAAGGCAGAGGAGGAATGCACCTCATGGAAATGTGAAGCAGAGAGAGGCAGGAAGGGTCCCAATATTCCCATAAGGCCACACCAACCTAACCTCCTTGCACCAAACCCCACCTGCTAACACACCTTAACACTGCTGCCACTGGCCCCTTGAGGTACACTTCAAATCCAAACTATAGCAACAACTGAAGCACTGAAATAGTCATGCAGAATTTATTGCTAAAGAAAACTACAGTACTTAGAAATAACAAAAATGTATCCATGTTCATGGTATGGAAGTATTAATGATAAAATATCCATGATATGCAAAGCAATTGCAATCATTAGATTCAAAACACCCCCACTTAAAAGGCTGATAACATTCTCCATACAAATTTTTAAAGAGGTGATCCTAAAATGTGTATAGAACCACAGTCAAAGTACTCTTGAACAACAGAAAAAAGCAGAAGTACCACACTAGGTAATTTGAAAATATACTATCAAGCTTTAGTAGCCAAAACAGCATAATTGTTGGCAACACAAATAGATGTACAGACCAAAAGAACAGGGAGCCCAGAAATAAAGCCGCATGTTTATGGTCAGTTTATTTCCAAAAAGGAAGCTAGTGTTCGATGCAGAGAGAACAGACAACTCAGGGAGTGGTGTTCAGAAAACTACTGCTCCACATGTAGACGAAAAATATCAGACCTTTACATGATCCCTATACAAAACTCAACTCAAAACAGACAAAATACTTAAAAATATGGTCCAAATTTTTGAAAGGACTAAAAGAAAACATAGAGGAATAACTCTGTAACATTGGTTTGGGCAATTCCATTATGGGATATGAACTCAAAAACACATGAAACAACAAACTATTGAAATTAGATCTAATATTAAAAAGTCCTGTATAGGAAGAAAAAAATTAACTGAATGAAGAGACAACTCATAGAAGGGGCAAATGTGTGCAAACAATGCAGAAGAGGCACAAGGTGCTCAATTCAGTAACACAAATCCAAGGCAAAGGGCTTTGGTAGTGATTTCTCAACAAAAGGTAAGTCAGTGACCACAGATGTATTAAAAATGTTCTGTTTGATTAATCATGAATAAAATGCAAATTTAAGACATGAGGACAATTTGACATTTGTCAAAATTACCATTAAAAGGATTAAAGACTGCCAATAATGTAGGGAAAGGGGGATACTATGTACACTAGCATAGCCATTAGAGACAGTAAGGGCATTCTAGCTGTTTCTAAGAAATGGAATGACCTCATGCTCTAATAATCCTAAGTCTGACCATACAGTCAAAGAAAATGAAATCAGTATGGCAAAGAGATGTCTGTATTCCCATCTGTAGCATCATTCACAGTGGCCAAGATATGGGAAAAATACAAATGTCTATTAAAGGATGACTCCACACCAAAAGAAAAAATGTGGCAGACATATATGTGATGGCAAGTTTAAATGTCACCTTGACAGAATCCAGAATCACCTGGGAGATGGACCTATGGGCATGTCTGTGGGGACTGTGTTGAATATATTCACTGATGTGGTGGGCCCCACTGTGATAGTCTGAAAGTAACTGGTCCCCATAATCTCAAAGGGAGTGGCACTATTAGGAGGTGTGGCTTTGTTGGACTGGGTATGGCCTTGTTGGAGAAAGGATGTCACTGTGGGGATGGGCTTTGAGACTTCCTAGGCTCACGATAACACCCAGTGAGTCAGTCAACTTCCTGTTGCCTGCAAGATGTAGGACTCAGCTATTCCTCCAGCACCATGCCTGCCTGCATGACACCATGCTCCCCTCCATGATAATTGGCTAAACCTCAGAAACTGTAAGCAAGCCACCCCAATTAAATGTTTTCTTTATAAGAGTTGCTGTGGTCAAGGTGTCTCTTCACAGTTATAGAAAACCCTAACTGGGACACACAATCACTGTCCCATGACTGAGATCCTGAACTGTGTAAATGGATGGAGAGAACTGAGCAGAAGCAAGCCTCATCCTTTTCTGCTTCCTGATTCTGGGTGGGATGCAATGCTGTTCACATTTATATTGCACTGATTTCCAAATTATGATAAACTATACTTTTAGTGTAACACAAAGAAAACCCTTTCTTTCTTAAGTCATTTTTGTCAGAATATCTTATCACAGCAACAGAAAATAAAATCTAGACAGCAGAACACTCTTCAGTCATTTAAAAATAATGAAATTCTCTCATCTATGAGACTGTAGATAGCCTGAAGGACATTATGTTAGAGGAATTAACCTGGGTACAGAAAAACAAACACTATATGAACTTTCTTGTGTATAAAATTTAATTTTGCAAATCTGAAGAAGTAGTAAATAGCAAGGTAGTTACCAAGAGCTGGGGACACTACTGTCAATGGATTGGAGAGATGTCAATCAGGTAATAAAACTTTCATTAGACAAGAAAACTAAGGTTAAGAAACCCATCATAAAATATGTGTCAAGAGTTAATAATATATTGAATTCCCCCAAATGCTTAGTAGAAAACAGGGTTCTAACCACAGGAAATATAAAAGGTTAATCATATGCTAATCAACTATATTTAGTCATTCTACAATGTAGCTACAAAACACCATAATATACCCTGAAATGTATATGGTTGTGACAGTCAGTGTAAAACCAGAGAGACTATGACAGGAGTTCGAGAAATTTTAAATGTGCGAGAATTTGAGGCTGAGATGTCATTACAAAACTCAACTTGGAGTAGTCACATGAAGAGCTAAGTCTTAAGTAGGGAAAAGAGGTTCTTGGTTAACAGCCAGGAAGAAACAGAGCTCACCTACAAATAAAAGGGTCTGCACTGTGTCAAACTCCCTGAATGAACTATTGCCTTGAACTCTGAAGGGAACATACTTTTATCAAGAGCCTTCTTTGTGCCTAATTATACCCTATAATCCAGCTGAGCTATGCTGTGCCCACATGGTGGAAATTTGAGATACTACATGGGTGTGACACTGAGATCAACAGTTAATAAACTGTTGAGACTTCCTGAAACGGAGAAGCTTCTGTAAGGCAAAGGACACAGTCAGCAAGACAAAACAGCAGCCCAAAGAATGGGAAAGATCTTTGTCAATCCCACATCTGACAGAGGGATGATTTGCAAAATTTACAAAGAATTCAAGAAGATAGTCTCCAAAACACCAACTAGTCCAATTAAAAAGTGGAGTACAGAAGTAAATAGACAATTCTCAATAAAGGAGTCTAAAATGTCTGAAACTGTTCAACATCCTTAGCCATCAGGGAAATGCAAATCAAAATAACTCTGCGATAACATTTTACTCCTGTCAGAATGTCTAAAATCAAAAACAACAAAGACAGTTTATGCTGGAGAGGATGTGGAGAAATGGGTACATTCCTCCACTGCTGGTGGCAGTGCCAACTTGTACAGCCACTTTGGAAATCAGTATAGTGATTCCTCAGGAAAATGTGAATCAGTCTACCACAAGATGCAGCAATTCCACTCTTAGGCATATACCCAAAAGATGCACATTCATACAACCAAGACATCTGTTCAATTATGTTCATAGCAGTATTATTTGTAATAGCCACAACCTGGAAGCAACCTAGATGCCCCACAAGCAAAGAATGAATAGAGAAAATGTGGTACATTTACACAATGGAGTACTACTCAAGGGAAAAAAAAAACAATGGACTCCTGAAATTTGCAGGCAAATGGATGGAACTAGAAGAAACCATCATGAATGAGGTAACCCAGTCACAAAAAGACAAACATGGTATGTACTCACTCATATATGGATTTTAGACATAGAGCAAAAGATTAGCAGCCTACAATCCACACAGCCAGAGAAGCTAGGAAACAAGGAGGACCCTAAGAGAGACATACATGGTCCCCCAGAGAAGGGGAAAGGGACAAGATCTCCTGAGCAAATTGGGAGCATGGGGTGAGGGGAGAAGCTAGGAGAAAGAGAAAGAGAGAAGAGGAGGGGAAGGGAGGACATAAGGGAACAGGAAGGTTGAGTCAGCAAAGGAATAGAGGGGAGAAAGATAAGAAATACCATTATAGAGGGAGCCATTATAGGTTTAAAGAGAAATTTGGCACTAAGGAAATTTCCAGAGATCTACAAGGATGACACCAAGTAGCAATCTAAGCAATAGTGGAGAGGCTACCTTAAATACCCTTCTCCGATAATGAGACTGATGACTACCTTATATGCCATCCTAGAGCCTTCCATCCAGTAGCTGATAGAAGCAGAAGCAGACACCCACAGCTAAGCATTGAACTGAACTCCTGGAATCCAGTTTCAGAGAGTAATGAGTGATGAGCAAAGGAGTCAAGTCCAGGCTGGTGAAACCCACAAAAACAGCTGACCTAAGCAAGGGGGAGCTCACGGACCCCAGACTGATAGCTGGGAAACCAGCATAGGACAGATCTAAACCCCCTGAATGTGGGTGTCAATGAGGAGGCCTAGGCAGTCTGTGGAGCCTCTGGTGGTAGATCAGTATTTAACCCTAACAAAAGAATGGTCTTTGGGAGCCCATTCCACATAGAGGGATACTCTCTCAGGCTAGACACACAGGGGAAAGCCTAGGCCCTGCTCCAACTGATATGACAGACTTTGAAGATCCTCCATGGAAGGCCTCACATGCCCTGGGGAGCAGAAAAGGAATGGGATAGGGAGTTGGTGGGGGGTAGGGGATGAGGGGAGGGAGAGGGAACTGGGATTGACATGTAAAACAAGCTTGTTTCTAATTTAAATAAAAAATACATGGGTGTGTTATTAAGACAGTGAATCTGTGGTAGTCTTTTATAGTCAGATAATGTATGCCACTACAACTCATTCTCTATTTGACTGCCAGATGGTACGTCCTCAATTTTGCACCCATTTTTGTTCTTTCTGTAACTACTTCAGAGCAACTTAAGCCATATCAAAAAATTTACCTTGCTTGTTCCTATAAGAATATCTGCCATTATATCCTGAGAAACTGCCCTATGTCCCATATTCCCCACTGGCCTGAATGCTACAGAACAGAACGTTGAAGTTTTAGTAATCAATGTAGTTTGAACAATGTTTGACCAATAAAAAGTTATAAGATCAAATTTTAAGTAATGCAATGATTAAAAACTACTAGAAGTCATGGGGAAAGCCTTTGTTATTGTTTTGTTTTGTTTTGTTTTGTTTTTTGAAGAGAAGACCTCACTCTAGCACAGGCTGGCCTCAAACTCAGCGATCCTGACTTAGCCTCCTGAGAGCCAGAACTACAGGTGTAAGCCACTACGCCAAGCTCATGAGCAAAAATAAATAATAAGCTTTTAACACAGTCTTATTTTCAAAAATTAGTGGTATAACTTATTCTGCCTTCATAATAGATACTATACCTTTAAATTTACTATATTCTTTATCACATTTTTTTATATGTAGTGCTTGGAAGCAAACCCTAAGCTTATGAATATTAAGAATGTATTCTACAGTGAGCTACATTTATAGGCCAGACTTGTGTTAATTAAATTACATTAAAAGTGTCTGACAGCATTTAGTTTTATTTCACTGGCTACATGTTTCTGTCCTAAGCACAGAATATCAAATTCAAGATTGCCTCCTAACTTTCTCAAAACATTACTCAGTCTCTAGCTAATTTTTCAGTCCAGATTTGCCACTACACTGCAAATGTTTCCGCAGGATTAGAATTCCAAACAAATGTCAAATGTGGCAAACATCAGATCTTTCATGATATGCCTGACAAGATCACTAAGAGGGAGAAATCTCAAAAGGGTCTACATAAATGGAACCATATCTGAAAACTAGAAGACAATATAGATGGCTGCTACTCATAAAACTTGTCAAAACCTAATTTTAACTATATAAATTATTTTTTAAGAATAAAAAGCATGCTAGCCAAAGAACAACTTCTTTTTTTGCTTTTTTGGAGGCCAAGACTTGTCAAATGTCAAATATGTAAATATGGCACTCATATATGAAATTTGAAAAAAATAATAACTATTAGGATACACAACTTTTTGATTGTTATTTTAAAAGCTTAAAAGGCAACTGGTTTTATATAAATATAAAAAAATGAAATTACTGTTACTTCATTTTAATTATGTCCACAAAGATCAATGAATAAAAACAGATGGAAACATTTACCATACACTTATTCCAAAAAGCACCAAATCCAATCACTGAATCTTATTTGAATATCTCAGAGAAACTGCATTAATATTCATATTAAGTGGGAAAAAAGCTGAGTCAGTACACTTTCAGAAAGAAAGGGAAAGCAGAATACTCACAAATAGGAGATAACTTTGACCAAAGATCTATACAAGTTCCTTCCTGACTATGTGAGGAAGATGACATGGATATGATATTAGTCTATCATTAATTGAATCTCTATCATGAAGACAGTAGCAGAATTAATGTACTAGTTTATTCAACATCATGCTTATCTTCATTAAATCTGGCAATACAGTATATAGCATGGAAATCAACTACTTTCAGAATATAGGTAAAATATTCTATTTTATTTAATTTGTTGACAATTTCATATATATGTATGTATGTGTGTGTATGTTCTTATTAACATCATCCCTACCATCTCGAATCTCCCTTCTACCCCCACTGTTACCCACACCCACACCCCTTCTGTGAGAGTTCCTTTCCTACATTTATGTCTTTTTTATCTTAGTTTGTGGCCCACTGAGTTTAATCAGGGCTATCAGTGTGACCATGGATTTGGAAATACCAAGTGAAACATTATGGGTTCATCAATAGGTATACAACTGAATACAGTATTTGCATCTCCCCAGAATCTATTAGTAACCAATAGTTCAACAGGAAGATAGAGCTACATGGACTTCTCCCAGACCTATGACTGCCAACACCCATTGCAAGCAACTGGTGCTGCTCTGAAATTATTAATGTATCAACTATATCATGCCCAGAAAATAGTAATTTTAATAAAGGTCAGCAAGATGACCCAGCAGGGAGGGACATCTAGCATCAAGCCTAGCAACCTAAGTCCAATTCATGGGACCACATGGTGGATGGAAAGAATGGATCCCTGTGACATGTGGACACACACACACACAAATAAATAAACGTAATAATATTTTAGATAATATCGTTGCATGTAGAAAATTTACTTAGTCTGTACTATAAAATGGTCCCTCAAACTCCCAACATTCTCCAGTTTGTACAGAGACTATTCTACTTTGACTTCATTTATAGATGTTAGGTTGGTTGTGAAGTATCAAAAGACACTAGACGGCAAGACATGAAAGATGGTGACACAAACTCTGCTAAATTTGCTGAATTTAATTGCAATGTCACTTTTTCTTTCCGTTTTTTGTTTTGTTTTTGTTTTGAGAGAGACAACATGGGTAGGAAAGTTAGGAGGATTTGAGAGAGGGAAAAAATCATCAAATTATATTGTATAGAAAATTATACAAAAACTACCCTAAATCTTTCAAATTGTGGGGCATTTCAGTTTTCTGTAAGTAATTCTAATGGAAGCTTTTGTTAGTGTGCCAGGTGTGTGTGTGATAACACGCATCTGCAGTCCTAGCTCCTGAGGAAAGATAAGGTGATGGTGACAGTCTGAACTCAGCTGTATGGAGGGCTCAGGTCAACCTGGGCAACTTAGAATTTCTCAAAAATAATCTTTACAACTTTTACAAATTAATGTGATTTGCTACATGAAAATAGTCCAGTATCCAGAACTGATGAGATAAAAGGAAAATCCACTACATAACATGGACAATATAAGCTCAAAGAAAAGAATAGTGTTTTATAGTCTAAATTATGTAGTGGTTCCATGAGTAACTTCATAATATACTGCCCTGGGCTGACGATAAAATTCTGAGCACAGTTATCCATCAATCATTGGTAGAAGCATGGGTTCTTAGTCTAAGTCAACAATGATAAGTAAATGCATTTCTCATTCTTCTTGAAATGCCTGGGTTATATTCATTTGTTTGGAGAATGTTAGATACTAGATGAGATATTTTTGATTTATGAGTGAAAGGTCTCCAGGTCAATCAATGACTTTCAAAGTCATTATAATTGGATTTAGCTAATTTGGCCTGCTTCAACAAAAACCCTGTATTGCTAAATGAAGTAGTCCTTTGCATTATGGAAAAACATGTACACTCCCTGACATAGAGCCCCCACTTTTACCTTAGCAAACTAATTACAACTCCTAGGACATTGGCCTAGAGATCAAATGTGCCTCTTCAAGTCAGAATTGTTTGACACAGGATTGCTTTTGAGCTTTGTAGCATAACCTTGGGAGAGTCTGCATCAGCCTCAGAATGCTACAGGGCATGAGACAGGCTCAGAAGTTGTGTGTGAATGAAGAAAAGTGAATCTGTAATGCCCTGCATTGGTAGCTGTCACTTCCTGAGGAAATACTCGGAACTGAATTTTTACATATTTAACTGGCACAGTGAAGCAATAACGTCAACAAAACTTCAAAGGCCATAAGATCACAAGAGACAGCCAAGGAAAGTGTCAGTAGCAGAAAATGTAGCATATGATCTTGAACACAATTCATTAATTTAAAAGTAGTATGTGCAAGTTTCTACAGGTAACAGTAATAAAATAATAGATGCTGTAGTAAGTTACTTTTCATGTATCTCAGCATAATAATACTCAGAATTTAACTTTACTTATTGTTACATTACTATTCTTGTATCTTATTTAAACTAAATGGCAGAATACCAGATCAAAGCAAATAAACGTTTCCGATTTTGTTGTTTTAGATGGCATATATTATATTTTGTTTTCGGTGGCATGCCAAGAATTTTGCCAACATGGGTTAAATTGAGTGCCTAATTCCAAGTAGCAAAAACACATTTTTGATAATCATTATTTAGGAAAAATCATTAAGTTGAACACAATCACAGAGTTCAAAGTCATGATTCCCACAATTTGTCATTAATCTGTGTTCATGGTTTTCTTGTCAGCTAGCATGTACTGATAATCTGAGAGTCCCTGTGTGTCCTCTGGATCCATATGCCAAAATAACTAAAGTTCTTAAAAGTGTAATGGCCCATCTTGTAGAGATCAGAGCAAAAACACAGCACTATGCTGCTAACATCAAAGAGTTTTGCTGCTTTGTTTCTAGCAGCCTATATAAATATATTTAAAAGAAAGAAAGATCTATACAACTTAAATTTATACTTTACAGAGGATTGTGGAACACAATTAGATTTTTGAATTAAAGATTTTTTCCCATAAATCTCTGATTGTTTTTAATTTCATTCAAGTATTTATTGCCACCTCTTTACTGTGTAAAGATGAAGTATTTAGACATCTATTTTTCTTTCCAACATAACAAGAATATACACATGTGGGATTAAAGTCATACAACACTATAACCAGCTGTATATTTTCTTATATGTGGATGTTAACTTCATGGGGTGTGTGTGTGTGTGTGTGTGTGTGTGTGTGTGTGTGTGTGTGTGTGTGATTTAGAATATTCAGAGAAGTAAGATAGCTAGTAAGAGATCATAAGGGAGGAGGGGATTTTTATCAAATACAGTGTTATAAAGCAATTAAAGGGAAAATCAGAGCAGGAGAATTAAAAGGGGTGTATATGGAGGTCAGGGTATAGGAGGGATTAAGGGGAAGGATAAATAGCAAAGATGGACTTTTGAAAGGCCATAAGAAGATTTACCACTGTAGCAGCTTTCTAAAATATACACATACATAAAAGAATTTGAATGGACTCACCATATAATGAGAGAGACAATGCCCTAAGTAGTCTTCATGGAATTCAAAGTAGAACCACCAGTATCAGGAATTGGTTACAACTATTTACTCATTGGACAATGAGGTTCCACAGGTCCCTCAAACACTAATGGGTATTGACAAGGTTATTGTTTATCTTCCTCATTAAGACCCTACTGTTGATGCTACCATATACTGAGGGCATAGATTATGAAAAAGCACACCTCAACTGGAAGGTTCACCCTGACTGGCTAGTGCCCATAGTGCTAGGAGTTACTATAAACACTACCAGAGAAGAAAGTATTCATCAGTCTTGTTCAACTATGAAACCTGTAAACTATAATAACAACCTGCCTGTAAGATATGCCCATCGTTGTGATGGTGCCACAGATATTAGGGAAATAACCAATAATTAATTAGGTTTAAGGACCATTCTACGAGATGGAATGTATACATAATGCTGTTATTGAGGATAAGAACTTGAAACTATGTAAGTCCTCGACCCAGAAGAAAAGTTACCATTATCCTGCTAAATGAACATAGGAATAAAACAAGTCCCAATGACATATTGCTATACCCATGAGACAGGAAATCACTCGACACTTAGCAGAGAAGTCTCTACTTGCAGAAGATGGTGATTAACACTAAGACTCACAACTGGACAGGAACAGATAGTGAGATGCTGAAGTACTCAGCCCTGAGAGGGAGGTAGTTTTCACACCTGCCAGCTCAAGGCTCAGGCATCTGGGTGGACAATGCGGCTGAAAGACTGTAAGAGATAGAGGTGGTGAGTGACTGTAAGAAAACAGTGTTTTTCAGACATAGCAGGGCAGATGGGCATATGAATTCACAGACATGCATGCATAAGTCCTGGACAACCTCAAGCCAGATAAACGTCTCAGCATGAAGCCGGGGGAGTGGACATAAAGTCCTAACCTCTCACCAAGAAGCCGAATACAAAAGACAGCTTCTAGGAGAGGGCGGAAACCCATGGTTTTTTGTGCCTTTCATTTTGTGCTTAGGAGAGAAAAAGAATAAGAAGTTAGGTTACCAGAAAGAAGAAAGGTTCTGGAAGGAGTTAAGGAACCAGAAAGAAGATGAACAAAATAATGCATGAAACGTTCAGAGAATGAGAGAAAATCCAGAAAAAAAAGAATGAACAGTTCTCATGCAGCACCGAGAAACTCAAAGCTGTGGATGATCTCCCAAGAGCAGACGGAAATGCACACTGTGACACCAGCTGGCAGGAAGACATTTGCAAGAGAACCCTTGCTGAGATGTCACCTTCTAATTGCCTGGTCTACATTTGGATCATGACAAAGCAAATGAGAAGGTAATTTCTGTAGGGTATTGAAGGCATTGTTTACCAAATCTTTCAAAGAATGTATTAAGCTCTATGATGACAAGCATTTTATAGCCAACTAAAAAGATCATAAAGCATGTATAATTCTGGACAGACTCCATTAATTAGACAACACAGTCATAATTTTAGTATGTGAGTGTGTGTGTGTGTGTGTGTGTGTGTGTGTGTGTGTGTGTGTGTGTGTTCACGTGCGCATGTACAGGTTGTTGCAACTTCAATGAGAAAAATCCCATAGGCTCATATAATTGCATGTTTAGTTCCCAGTTGGTGAAGTGCTTTAGAATGATTAGGAGGTGTGACCTTGGAGAAAGTATGTCACTGAGGGTGCACTTTGAGGTTTCAAAACCAACTCTCTCTCTCTTTCTCTCTCTCTCTCTCTCTCTCTCTCTCTCTCTCTCTCTCTCTCTCTCTCTCTCTCTCTCTCTCTTTTATGACTGCCACCATGTACCCCACCAAGCCCTCAGTTAAATGTTTTCTTCTATAACATGACTTGGTCATGTTATCGCTTCCCAGCAATAGAACGCTAAGACAGAGGTCAAAGTCAACATCAGTGATCATCTTCAATTGATTTCTGCCTTTTTGTTTTCTTAAGACAGTCTCTTAATGAAGCTGCAGCTCAAAGATTCATCTAAACTAGTTAGCAAGCAAGCCCTGATGATCATCCTATCTCTGCCCCTCCCCAGCACTAGGATTGTAAGAGAGCATTCCTACGTCCAGTTTTTAACGTGGATATTAAAGATCAAATTTAGGTCTTCTGAGTATTCAAGCACTGCACCTACCAAGCCATCTCTGTTGCTATTGTACTTAGTTTGGATCTGCTGCTATTATTGGGGAGACATGAGCAAATACCTACTCACACCAGAAAGAGAACCACTGGCAGATCTAACTATGGATACCATCCAAGACCAACTTTTAAAAAACTTTGAAAATCAAATGAGTTTTGACTGGGGTTACTTACAGGAATAGGGGTAAGGGGTGAGGAGCAGAAATAACTCAAAACAACTGCATCACCAAAGCCCGCCCCAGCATGGGGGAGAGCTCATTAAAATGGGAAACATGGGAGTGCAGTACACACTCTGGAAGCAGTTTAGCAGGTTGGAGAGTATTGTTTCCAGGTGGCTAAGTTCTCTACTTTTCAACAATTCTTACTGCATATGCATACTTGGGGCGGGAGGGGCTTAGTGAATCTGATCTTTTTCAGGGATTTCCTGAAGCCACTGAGTTGCTTGTTTCCTAAGCTTAATGAGCTTCCCAGCAGGATGGAATGTTTCACCTCCCCTTTAACATCCTGTGTCCTAACCAGCTGCCTTCCAAGACAGGTTTTAATCGCAAAGGAAATGGCTATACAACACCATCAAATAAAGAAATATGGTTGGTATAATGATCCACTTATACAATTTTAAAGAGAAATGCCTACCTTAATTTCAAAACTTGGAACGAGTTTCTGAAAAAATTTATCACATTTATGAAAAAAATCCCTATTAGTAAAATAAACTTGCATTGGTATTTACGTTCTAAGAGAGATGAAGGCACAACACATATTTCATAATACTACTAAAATCAAGCTTCATTTCTATAAGAAATTTGTATAAATGGAGCTTCAAGAAAAATCTAATTCATTCTCATAAAACCAGGGATGGGACAGGAAGGATGATAAATTGTTGCTCTGGAAAGTGAGCAACTGACTTTATTTTCCTCATCTCTATCGATCATTATGTAGGTTGAAGATCCATTATCTCAAATGTTGGCCTCAGATGTGCCTCAAGTTTTGATTTTTTTTGAGTGGAGGTGATGGGAATATTTGCAAGCAACAAGGATATGTGTTGTGGAGAGGATGGAAGTCCAACACAAGACTCAGATGTATTTCTCACTTATTTTATATACACAGTCTAAAAGTAATTTTATACAAAGTCTAGTATATCTACATCAGCAATAGAACTTTCCACTTGTGACACCATACTAACACAGGTTTTGAATTTTTGCACCATTTCAGATTTAGTGTTTCACAACAGGATGCTTAATCTACACTAACTAGAAATCAGCTTCATGACTTTATACAAAAATGTCTTCTACCTAAATATATTATATGAGCTCAACTGTATAATAATTACTTGAAGTTTTCTGGAATTAGAGCAAATGAAGAAGACAGAAGATCTAAAATTTGGAGCTTCTGCTTAGAGTGTTTTATATCTGTCGTAAAAATAAAAACCCAACAGGAAATGTCATGAATGCAGCAAGCATGTGGATGAAGTTGGGGAGGGAAATGTAAACACACACAGGCCTTGCTAGAGGAAAGCCCCTCTTCCTGGGAAGGATAAACCAGAAGGCCAGCACAGTGGTCCACACAACCTGTAACTCCAGCATGCAGAAAGCTACAACAGGACAATAACAGCGCCCTTGAGGCCAGCTTGGGATATATAGCAAGTTCAAGGACAATCTTGCGACACAGGGAGATTTTTGTCTCGAAAGAGTAAAGAAAAACAAAAGGAAATAAAAGTAAACTTTCAACTACGATTATATAATTGCAAGTTTGGCAAATCCCCAAGGATAATTAATTTGTGAACGTTATAGAATAAGTAATATATTCTTCCATTTGAGTAAGGACTTCCTCCTGTTACTAAGTATAATGAGTATCAGACAGAATCAATGGGTTTCAAATTTAAAACTTCATAGTACATACATAAACCTCAAAATATTCCATGCAATTGAATGCTAAATTTGAAATCTAAGTTGGAATATTTTAAATTTAATAAGCAAATTTAAATAAGTGAAGAAAAAATTTAGCACTTATAATAACAACATTTTTAGGTAACTTCCTGATTTTGAGTGTTTATTTTAATCTGAAATAACAAAATTATAATTGCAAATCCTGAGAATTTTCAAGCTCAAATCAGAGCTGTACCTTTAGAACAAGGTACTAAAAATAAAATTTCCAAAATATATAATAAGCATGAAATGTAGACACACATGCAGAAATCAAACCTTTGAAATGAGTCATCTAAACTGGATGTGCATAGGAGAACTTCCCCTACAGAGTTGTTTCAGAATAACCTTTACCTGAGACAAAGTTGTTGACCTCAACTAAATCCTAAATTCAATTATGTTACTAGACATTCTATAGAATGTTTATAAAGATTTAATGAAGAGTAAGTCAGTCTTTTACAAAGTAATAAACAGAACTCTCCAGTAATAGGATAAAGGGTGTATACACTATCTTTTAGGAACCTAACATAAGTTTGAACCCAAAACCTAAAAGATAATTATAAAATAAGATTAAAACAATACAATTACAAAAGAAAATAATTACAAGAAAATTACATTCCCTGTCCATTGTTCTTTTGTCAAAGTTCACCTCTTTAGACTTACAGAATTACTTGTTATTGCCATTCGATTTTAGACATCGTTTTTGACTAGAACATTTTCACATCACAAAAAATAAATTATAGTAATGGGTTTATAACAATGGAATAGAAACAACAATTTCACATTTTCTGGGACACACCTACCCAGGCATTACAGCATAAATAGACCTATCATCTTCATGAAGGAGTTATAATGAATGAGGAGATGGCCTCAGACACATGTATCAAGCAGCTATATCCTTATGTGCCAGGACTACCCTACAGTCAAACCTACCCAGGAAGGCCTCCACTGGACACTATTCCCTGAAGACAAGACACAGTCATGCCTCAGTTCAGGAATAGCCTGACAAAAAAAAAATCAAAATTCCCATCTAAAAGAAATGCAGTGACTTATATAAACAGCAGTGGACATATAAACAAAAAAAAGCCAGAGAAACAATAACAACACAATTAGAATTTCCACCAAAGGAAGAAGCCATGAAAGGGATGAATTACAGCACAGAAATGAAATTAAGCTGACGAAAGAAACAGTAAGCAAAGAAAAAGGGTGGAGGTCTTCACATGACATTATCATCTAAGAAAAACAAAAAAGGTTTCTTAAGTGAAGCAGTATGAAAAAAGCCTACACAGCTAAGGGACATCATCACCTGGATGAATACATGTTTTATTCGTGCTACAGAAAAAAATATATATTAAAAGGGGGCAAAAGGTTATTTAAAGAAAAATTTTCCCGCCTGAATCTCCAGGGGTCAAAAGGCACCAGATTAAGCATAAAGAATCTTCACTGAGACACAGTATAATCCAGTTCTCAAAAGCAAGAAACAAAGACAGAATTCGAGTCATTTTTTAAAGACCCTTATGACAAGAAAGAAAATCTCTGTAAGGATGCCATAGGATTTCTCAGCAGAATCCTCACAGACCTGAAGAAAATGGGGTGACTAAAATCTTAAGACAGCCAACAGAAGGAAATACTACACTACGGAGGCTGTCCTTTATGAACAGAAGGTAAATAAGGACCCTCTCTGAAAAACACAAGCTGTGCTCATTCGTTACATTGGGTAACCATCTGAGACTTGCTAAAGGGAGAGTTCACCAGATTGAAATCAAAGAATACTAAATACAGCACAAGGCATCTCAAAATCACAATGCCTACTGTAAGGATAAGAAGAAAATCAAATTTGAAGACCACCACTGTGCTGACAATCTCTATACCGAATCACTTTAGCATAAATATTAAATGGGACCAGTACTAAAAGTAATTATAGCTATGATACCTAGTTACTGGACTACAATATAAAAAAAGATGTAAACAGTGATGTCAAAACAAACACTAAGGAATGAAAAAGATAGTTTTGAGTTTAATTGAGACTACTAAGATACCTTATGCACACTCCATAGTAACTATGAGAATAAAAGCTCTAGTAGACACAGAAAGCATACAGAAAGGAACCACACTACATTACAGAAGACCATCAAGCAATACTGAGACAGCAAGAGATAAAATACAGAAAAGGAGATCTAAAAACAGGAATAAATCTTTACATAGCTATCGTTTATTTAAATGTAAACAAATTCAAGATACAGGACAAATGAACTGTTTTTTTTTTTTTAAAGCTAATTACAAGATGCCATTTTGAAACTCACTATATCCAGGGTTTGTGGTACATATCTGCAATCTAGTCCTCTGGGGACTGAAGAAAGAAGGACTACGAGAACAAGCCCAGGCTAGGTTATATAGTGAGGCCATGTCCAACAAAAAAATAGAAAAAAGGGAAAGACCAGCAAAATGACTTAGGAGGTTAAGGTGCTTGCCACCAAGGTCAACAGCCTGATTTGATCCTCAGGACCCACAGAGTGGAAGAGGAGAACCAAATACTATGAGGTACACTATGATTCCCATATGAGTGGAGTAACATGGTTAAATAAATGAACGAGCATTTGCGAGTGCACGCGCACACACACACATATCCAAACACACACTCACACACATCCACACACACACACACACATCCACACACACACACATCCACATACCCCCCACACACACACACAGAGAGAGACACACATCCACACACATACACACACACATCCACACACACACACTCACACACACACACACACACACACATATCCACAAACACACAGACACACACACACACACACACACACATATCCACACACATACACATACACACACACATATACACACACACATGCACACACACACATACACACACACATACACACACATACACACACACACTCTCACACACACACACACACACACACACACACCATTAAAAACTAAGAAAAATGAATAACTAAGAAACCTTAATTAAAGTTTAAAGACAAGGAACATCAGGAAGACTGAAACAGGGGAGGAATAGAGGCAAGCAAGAAAAAAGATACCTTAATAGAAGGAGTCAGTATAAGTTTAAAGAGAAATCTGGCACTAGGGAAATGTTCAGAGATCTATAAGGATGACCCCAACTAAGAATCTAGCCAGTAGTGGAGAGGCTGCCTTTGATGTCCTTCCCTTATAATGAGATTGATGACTACCTTAATTGCCATCTTAGAGCCTTCATCCAGTAGCTGATGGAAGCAGAAGTAGACACCACAGCTAAACACTGAGCCATAATCCTGGAATCCAGTTGTAGAGAGGGAGGAGGATAAGCAAAGCAGTCAAGACTGTGCTGGAGAAACCTACAGAACAAGCTGACCTGACCTAGTGAGAGCACACGGACCCCAGTAGTAAAGCTGGGGAACCAGCATCAGACTGAACCAAACCCTCTGAATGTGGGTGCCAGGTAGGAGGCCTGAGTAGTCTATGGGACCTCTAACAGTGGAACCAGTATTTATCCCTAGTGAACAAATGGACTTCAGGAGCCCATTCCCTAGGGAGGGATAATATTTCAGCCCAGATACACGGAGGAGAGCCTAGGCTATCCCCCAAATGATGTGACAGACTTTGATGATCCACCATGGAAGGCCTCACCGTCCTTGGGGAGCAGGTGGGGGGTGGGTTGGAGAGGGTTGACAGGGGGCATGGGAAGATGGAAGGGAGGGGGAAAGGGGGGCAAGGATTGATATGTAAAATGATTATTTCTAAATAAAAAAAGAAAAAGACGATTAACAGGTTAAAAAGAAATAAAAACATATTACATGTGACTGGGGATGGTGGCACACACCTTTTTTAATCCCATCGCTAGGGAGGCAGAAGCAGATGGATCTCCATGATCTCCCTCTCTTATGGTGTCTCTTCTTTTGCTCTCCTCTATTCTTCCCCTACACAAACTTCCTGCTACCTTATTTCCTCCTCTCCCCTCCTCTCCTCCCCTTCTCATTCTCCTAGCTCCCTCTGCCCTCCTCCCCCCTTGTTCCCAATTTGCTCAGGAGATCTTGTCCCTTTCCCCTTCTCTGGGGGACCATGAATTTCTCTCTTGTCCTTGTTTCCTCCTTGTTTCCTGGCTTCTCAGGTGGTGTGGATTGTAGGCTGGTAATCCTTCACTCTATGTGTAAAATCCATATATGAGTGAGTACATACCATGTTTGTCTTTTTGTAACTGGGTTACCTCATTCATGATGGTTTCTTCTAGTTCCATCCATTTGCCTGCAAATTTCAAGATTCCATTGTTTTTTCCCACTGAATAGTACTCCATTGTGTAAATGTACCACATTTTCTCTATCCATTCTTCAGTTGAGGGGCATCTAGGTTGCTTCCAGGTTCTGGCTATTACAAATAATGCTGCTATGAACATAGTTGAACAGATGCCCTTGTTGTATGAATGTGCTTCTTTTGGGTATATGCCTAAGAGTGGAATTGCTGGATCTTGTGGTAGACTGATTCCCATTTTCCTAAGAAATCACCATACTGATTTCCAAAGTGGCTGTACAGTTGGCACTCCCACCAGCAGTGGAGGAGTGTTCCCCTTTCTCCACATCCTCTCCAGCATAAACTGTCTTTGTTGTTTTTGCTTTTAGCCATTCTGACAGGAGTAAGATGGTATCTCAGAGTTACTTTGATTTGTGTTTCCCTGATGGCTAAGGATGTTCAGTACTTTTTAATGTGTCTTTCAGCCATTTTAGATTCCCTTATTGAGAATTCTCTATTTAGTTCTGTACCCCACTTTTTAATTGGATTATTTGGTGTTTTGGAAACTAGCTTCTTGCATTCTTTGTAAATTTTGGAGATCAGCCCTCTGTAAGATATGGAGTTGGTGAATATCCTATCCCATTCTGTGGGTTGCTGGTTTATCTTGTTGACTATGTCCTTTGCCTTACAGAAGCTTCTCAGTTTCAGGAGGTCCCATTTATTAATTGTCAATCTCATTGTCTGTGCTACAGTTGTAATGTTCATGAAGCAGTCTCCTGTACCAATTCGTTCAAGGGTACTTCCCACTTTCTCTTCTAAGAGGTTTAGTGTGGCTGGCTTTATGTTGAGGTCTTTGATCCATTTGGACTTAAGTTTTGTGCATGGTGTATATACACCAGGGAAAAATATTCAAGCCAAAAAGATGAAGGAATACTTTATTGTGACATTATGCTAAGTAGAATAAGTTAGGCACAGTGAGATAGATATTGCATGATCCCATTTATAAAGAGAACCTGAACTCAGAGACACAGTGAATAGAACAGTGGTAGCCAAAAGCTATAGAGCAAAGGGAGAAATCGGGAAATGGTACCAGAGTGTATGCATCCTCTGTTAGACAGCATGCTGGATTCTGGAGGTCTATGGTTCAACACAGCAGCCATAGTTAGTAACAGTCTGTAAAACACATTGTTAAGAAACCTTCATGAGAGATGTGGAATATTCTTGCTACAAAATGTAAAGTGGTGCATATGTTGACTAGCTTGATTTTACTAATTTCATACCATTCATGTGCATCAAAGCATCACGTTGTGTATTATGAATACATTCAGTTTCAACTTATTAACCATCCCTTTGTGAAGGTGAGGCAAGACAAGAAAATGGACATTAATACTGTTCATGCTACGATAGACCAAAATTTATGCAGGAAGGAGAGAAGCCAGGTGTGGAGGTACATGCCTTTAATCCCAGCACTTGGGAGGCAGAGGCAGGCGGATCTCTGTGGATTCAAAGCCAGCCTGGTCTACAGGCTCAAGGACAGCCAGGTCTACATCTGAAACAAAAAAGGAGGAAGAAGTGAGAACTGACAACCAGGGAGCAGGGAGCAGGGAGCAGGCATGGGCTGACCTAGGCCCTCTACACATATGAAACATTTGTGTAGCTTGGTCTACTTGTGGGACTCCTAACAGTGGGAACAGGGGCAGTCTCTGACTCTTTTGCTGGCTTTTAGGGCTCTCTTCCTCATACTGGATTGCCTTGTTTAGCTTTAATACAAGGGGAGATGCCTTGTCTCACTGAAACTTGATATGTCATGTTTGATTGATATTCATGAGAGGTCTGTCCTTTTCTGAACAGAAATGAAGGAGTGGATGGAGAGGTCTGGGGGGGGGGGTGTCAGAGGGGAGGTGCAGGGAGGGACTGAGGAGAGGAAGGAGTTGAAACTGCACCTGTGATGTAAAATCATCATCACCATTTTTAAAAATGAAGGACTTTGAAGAGGCAATCCTAGACAAATGGACTCACGCTGTTATCCCAGAGGTGGCTTCAGTTTTCTGAAGTAGATTCTTAATAGAAACAATGACTTTGGAACATCCCTTCTTGTTCCGTGCTTGTGCTCTTACTCTCCTGCCTCACTCTGAGATGGCGCAGTAAGAAAACCCTCACCAATGCTGACGCTCTCAGCTTTGAACTTCCTAGTCAACAGAATTGCAAGAAATAAATTTCTGTTCCTTATAAATTATCCATCTCGGGTATTGTGTTATACATAACAGCAAAAATGGATTAGTATTTAAGTCATAATTGGTCATTATAAATTCAAAAACTTGGAATTAATTTTTTAAATTACAAAATATTTAGGTTATCTATGATTAATTTGCCCAGAAATTGAGAAAATGATCATATAGTCTCCTCATTTTGGAGACAATCTGAAAATGTTTTTATGATATAAAAGCTATTACAACCCATGAGGCAGAGCAAAGGAATAGCTTGCAATGCAGTGTGGAAGTCATGTTCATGTCGAAAGGGGCCAAGAGTGGACTTGCTGTGGACACATGCTCTGCTGTGCCGTCTCTCACCTGGGCATTTTAGAATCCACAGATCCTGTTTCTGCTCTACTTAATGGCTCCTGGTTTGCTCTGCTCACCCTGAAGGCTGGACAGAATGCACACAGAGGGGACCAGAGCATCTTTTGTCCCCTTTATAACAGAGGCAGTAGCTCTTCCCCATGGCTGCAGCTTCCAACATGTTCCTGCTTTGTTTTCCTTGTGCTATTTTGCACACAAACTTTTGAACATAAGCACATCTCATTATTTCTCTTTTTACATTGCTCCTCAATTCTCTGGACTCTACTTTCTTTTCATCTATGGCATTTTATTTGTCTACCGATCTCACTTTAACTATAGGAATCAATTTCTACATTTATTCCTGTGTGCTTAAGCTGATAGCATTTGTTTCTTTATCATTAAAGATCATTTTGAAAAGATAAATGAATTCCTTATGCTCAAATATACTGAGATAAAGTTAATTTCTCATGAATAAGTTCATCTTGAATAAGGAAATTAGACATTTAAAGTCAACTTCTAAATGTCATGTTTCATTAATCAGGCATTCTTATAAAGAGGTTTTAATGGCATTAATGCCATCTTATACCAAATAAAGAGGTGGCAGATATAGTTATCCTGGTATCAAGAACATAAAATAGAAAGTCCAAGGTCTGAACTAATCATCTGGAAGTCATTTAAAACACACTGTCCTTTTAAACTCCCATGCAGTCTAAAAAAGTATGACTGGTTAGCACACAATGGGCAAAAAAGATGGGGATGGTGGCCAGGAATACAGTATAGTTTAAATCTCTGATACTAGGTAGATATACATTGTCTGTTGTTCGCTTTGAATTAGTGTAACACCTTCAAAATAAGGGCAGTGTTCATTCTCAAAACACATGAAAAAAGTTGTCAGCCAAAGAATAATACCATAATGACTTCTTCAGATATTTATTATTTATATGTGAGAATTGTGAAATCTAAATAAAAGTAATTTAAAATGTCAGTTTTCACCAGTAGCATAGATTGGGTTATCCTATTCTCCTCACTATATTAAGTATTGATGGGTGTCCAGATGGAGGAAGGAATTTAGAATGAGACTTATCATCATACCTCTCAGACTAGTTGTCTTCAGTATTAGTTCTAAGTCTTGATAGAGAAGGAGACTACATGGCTATTGGCTTCTGAAAACTCTTTATGAACTAGTGAAGGTATGAATTAGATAAAAATATTACAGAAACTTTCTGTATCACTTCTTAGAATACAGTAAGATAACCAGAAAACCAAACAACCAGCAAAGTAAACCTAAAAAGCATGTGAGAACCTAATAAAGTGTGTGTGTGTTCATGTATGTTTCTGTGTGTGTTCTAGTAGAGATAGGAGTCAAGAATGTGAAGGCCATGAATACAGGCTTTAGAATTACTCCAATTCCACAGAATAGTTCCACTGAAATCTTCTGTTTTTGTGCTATTTCCAGATCCTTATGATCTATGTCACAGGTCAAGATAATTTTATTCTGAGCTCCAAGACACTATTACCAGCTAACCTGGGACCATTCTTGAGAGGTCTAGGAATTCTGAGATTGTCAAGCTTGAGTAATTCTGCCCTGGTTCCTTTTGTTCCTCAATATCTAGAAATTATCATATGTGTTGCCATCTCCATAATGCATCAGTGTTCCTTGCCTTTCCAGTTTTCTATTGTTCATAATTTCTCACATGACTTTATCTTCAAACATGTAGGTTTTGTCCCTTTAGTAGTCCCTGTCCTTGCTGCCTAAAAGTATCACTATAGCATTTGCCTTTAGCAGGAAAAGACAGTTATTACTCAAACACCTTCCAAATAGTCATAGAAATCAGAAGCATGCACTCATCATCATTCTTGGTGATGTTACAACAGAGCCTCAGACAAGCTACCACTGTTCCCAGTACCCAGTCTTCCAGGACTCACCCATATTTGGGGTGGGTGGCATAAAAAAACACTCTCCATCCTCTATGATTCTCTGCTTTTCATTACAGGAAAGGCATTTTTTCCATGTATTCTGCAGTTTCCTACTCTCCTTCTTACAGCAAGGCCTTAATACTGATACTCTGTCAACACAATGATACGAGCTTGCCCCAGCTGTCCTTCTATTCCCAAGAGTCACCCCATGGAATGTGAATGTTAAGCAGTTTCTCCAAGAAAGCTACAGCCAGAGATGAGCATGACTAATTCACCAAGAAATATAGGAGCATATCATAAACAGAGCTGTTGAGTTCTAGAAAGATTTTGTGTTAGTTTTTCTATTCAGTAATAATTAAGCCAAATGCTACAGCTTTTATATGACCTCCTGTTTGAGAATACTTAAAGGTGAGCTTTCAGAAATTAGAAAACCTGGACAATTCTTTGATACACTGCCTCAATGAGTCTTGTCCATGCCAATGAGCTATAAGAGATGTTTGCAAAGTTGAAAATAAACATATTTTCTTTCCAGTCATTTACCATTCTGACATAGTGCCCCAAACTGCAAAACAAAGCAGCAATTTCACTTAAAAGGAAGTATGAAAAATAGTGTCATATTTCAGTATATTCTTCATTAGTATTATGGAATGATAAGAAAGTATAGGCATGATATTGATGTCTTCATACCTTCTAAACCAGGACCACATGAATGACTCTTACACTACCAAATATGGCTAGCTTCAGATGACTATAGCTTGTATCAAGTTTACATAGAGCTAGTCATCAGAGTGGGTAAAGATGTTTGCTGCCAAGCCTGAAAATTGGAGTTGCATTCCCAGAGGCCTCATGTTGGAAGGAGAAAAGCAACTCCTATGAATTGTCTCTGATCTTCACAGGTGTACCATGACATGCTACACACACACACACACACACACACACACACACACACACACACACACACAAACACACACACACAAACACACACACACACACACACACACACACAAACACACACACACAAACACACACACACACACACACACACACACACACAGAGAGAGAGAGAGAGAGAGAGAGAGAGAGGGAGAGAGAGAATTTAGGATAAAATTTAAAGATTTTTAAGTATAGTAAAATTTATCAAGAAGTAACACTAATAAATTCCAAGTTTCTTTTCATTTTAAAATTATTATTGTGAATTTTGTAAGTTTGATACCAATTATCCCCAAATGATGGTCCTTTCTGCCATATGAATTGACCTAAGAAAGCACATTAAAACCTTCCCCTCACGACCCTGTTAAATTCATAATTGCTGCTTAATTTCCAATCTCTCAACAATTACAGCAAAATTAACTTCAGGATTATAACTGATGCCTGACTCTTCTGTCAGTTTCCACTAACCATCAGCAAGTGAGAAGCCTTTATATCCCTAAGATGCTCACACTCAGACAGCTCTTGGTGAATAACACAGAAATCACACCATTGCTGTATTTATTTCAGTCAAAAGTAATTTTTTTATTCATATGAAAATCCCATGAAAACATCACAGCAGCTTTTGCCACTAAACTGTCTCTGTTTAAATTTATTTAAATTTAAAAGGGCTCTCCCTTTTAAACTTTAAACTCTACCTTGATTTTCTCATCAAAAGATGACCATAATTATGATATTTAAATTAGTTAGCATCATGGGAAATGATGTACAGCATGAATTAAACACTAAGTAAGCATTAACTCTTGTTTATATTGATAAACTCAATTTCATTACTGTCTGTGGAAGACAAGTATTTAATGTTTTCAATAATTCATCACATTAAATAAATGAAATATAACATATTCTCAGGGGCAATCCTTAGAATGAAAACCAAAAGATTCATGATAAGCAATGGTCCTTTAAATCCTTGGGTGGGCAAGAAACATAGATATACGTGCACTTTCTTCCTACAACTGCATTAGAGTTTAACGTATTAATGAATTTTCTTTGAGACTTTCCATCAAGAGTGTCTAAGGTGGCATCTTATCCCAAGGAGATTTCTGAGCCTATAAAATTAAAGCTGAAGCTCATGTGTTTGGACAAATGCCTGGGGTGCAGTCAGCCTCGGAGCTCTGTTTGCCATTCTCCATCCGCCTGAATTTAGCCTTTGGCCTGTGTGCTCCTTTCATTGTAGCTCTAGAAAGATTCCATGAATATGCTCTGTTTTCATTTTATTCAGAATTTCTGTTTTCAGAGAAGGACTCAATTGAGATTCAGTGTATCTGCATACTATTCTAAATGTATATTCAACCACTTGAATGCAATTTGTACTTCTATTTTAAAATACATTCAATTTATAAATAAAATTCAAGTCACACATAGAGTCTAAACTAAATTATAAAATATGCCTCGTTTCAGGCCTCCCTGGCTTCAGTCTAAAACATAACTCCTTTTAACAGTAATCAGGTCTTTGAGGACTTTCCTTAACTATGTGGAGTTTTTTTGTTTGTTCTTTGCACTACTCATTACATATTAAAATCCGGCCTAACAGTGGAGGCTCCATTTCTTACATCCATCAACTGCACTAAGAAAAGAGAAATTTGGCACATTCTCAGCTTCTCAGCCACTTGAATTTATTATTTTTATTAGTAGTAGTTAAGTTTCTAATGTTTGAATTCTATCTTTAATTTGAATTTAGTCCTCTGATCTATAATAAGTTCTTTTAGTTGTTATTGTTCTGTACAGAAGCACATAGTATAACTAAACACAAAGAAAAGTAAATGAAATCTGTCTCCATGCCCCTGCTTCTAGATGTACATATTTTCTACACAAGCTAAGATATATTCATCTTTAAATTTGTTTTCACTTTTCCTCATTTTATGAAGGAAATGTTCAGTTACTTGTCTCTGTGCTCACATCATGCTTCTTTAATTTCCTCTTGCCTCTTTTGTAATTTTTACTAGATCAACTCCATCCCACTAAACTTACTGTGATATAGCATGTTAGAAATTTTTTGTGAAATATTTGATTATACTATGTAAAGATATGTCACTGTGATTGGTTTAATAAAAAAGCTAAACAGCCAATAGCTAAGCAGGATGCATAGCAGGAACTTTTGGACAGAAAGAGCTCTGAGAAGAATGGTGCTGTGGAACAATCTTTCTGTGTTGAAAAAAATCATGTTTGGTCGACGAAGACCCCACCAAAATCCTAACTGCAGACATAAAGAAATAAACCTAAAAGAACTACAAGACACATGAAGAATATTTTATCTGCTCAAACACATAACAAAAAATCACCTTGTATTAATGCAGGTATATATGTTACCTTTAAAAGTTTATGTATTTTCAGAGCAAGGGTTCCAAACATCAATGAAAACAAATGGTCCAGGTTATCCAGTATTTCAAAGTGCCTCTGTTACAATCTCCTCAAAATTCTGCATCCCAAATAGCTTCAAGGCTGCTGGCTGAGAGAGTCAGCCTCATAGACTATTCCAGGTGGGACTTCATTACTATCCCAGTTTTCTCAAGGTACCCCTTAACCCCTGGAAGTAGTCCAGACAACTATGCCTATATTCCCCCAAAATTGGTTATGGACACTCATTATAATTTAAGTGGTTTGGTTACAAGTTGTTATTTGTAATGGTCAGGAAAAAAAGTTGAACAAAGGAGATTAGATTCAGGGATCTTGTTCTAAAAAGAAAGGGGGGGATATAGAGATGATAGGATAAAAGGGCAGATTATTGGATCTATTTTGAAAACAAAACAGCAACTACAAGTCTTAAATACTTACACTGGTATGTACTTTGGTTTATTGATAAAAATTTAAAGCTAATTTTGTTATACTGTATGTATATTTAGATTATTATATTTATATTCATATCTGCATATGTTTAGTATATTATATTTATGCAGCTCATTTTAAAATATAAGATATAGTACATATATAATACAGATTAATAGACATCTATAGTAGTTAAACTTATGGTCATGTTTAGGTATGTTTTCAAGATCATAAACAGTTATATTTAGATAGATGGCCTTCAAACACTTCAAAGGCCTACAAAATACAGCAATTAGTATGTTTAATATTAAGTCTTTTTATGAGAATGAGACATGTCTCCTCCTGGCAGCACCAATCTACTTCAGAGAAGATGATGGGCATCGAAGAAACTCCATATGGAGTTTGATTTCTTTATGGCAAAATCTAAGTCATGTGGTTAAAGAAACTGCCCTTGCCTCAATTGCTGATGGTTTCTGTCCAAAATGAACCAACAGGGACCCAAAAGAAAGTGACTGTCAAACTTTGCCACAAGATTTAATATCCTTCAAAATTCCCTCCTTCTCGAAAACCTCTGTCAGATAAACCAAGCATGAAAGCCAAAGATGGATGCCCAAATGTTACAGAGAAACTTGGGGTGACTGTCCAGGCAGCCAAATGTCCCTGTGATTAGGCAACATTTCACCCTTCTGGGGTCGTTGATGGAGTTGAAGACTAGATAGCTATAATTATAGTTCTCTTTAGTTAGGATAAAAAGGTCAATTAGATGTAAAACTTTACAGTCACCAAGATAAGATAGATAATAAATTTTCTCTAATTTGCCAAATAGAAATGGACTGGATATTGTAACTTTAATTCTTACTTGATAACCGTTTATTAGATATAGTTTTACTATGTTAAAGTTAAAACTTTCCTTTTTATTGAGACAAAAAGGGAAATGCCATAGGACAATCTTTTTGTACACTATGGATATGTATTACTCTCATTGGCTAATAAAGAGCTCACTGGCCTATAGACGGGCAGGATGAGTTGAGGAAGGAAAACCAAACTAAGAGGATTCTGGGGAGAAAAGGGGCATAGCCAGAGGAGCTGCCAACAGATGCAGGGAGAAGAAAGATGGGCATGCTGCATGGAGAAAAGATATCAAGCTACATGGCAAAGCACAAATAAGAAATATGGGTTAAGTGTAAGAGTTGGGCAATAACAAGCCTGAGCTATTGGCTGAGCATTTATAATTTATGTTAAGTCTCTGAGTCAGTTATTAGGAAAGCAGCTGCCAGCTATTTAAGAGAAGGTGGTTGAAACAGGAAAACTTTGCCTACAGAAAGGCGGAGTCACCAGCAGGCTGTAAAAGAAGAAGCAAGGCATGCAGGAAGAGAGGTAAAAGCCACAAGCCACATGGCAGCACATAGATGATAGAAATGGGTAATCTGAATTATAAGAGCTAGTCAGAAACAAGCCTAAACTCTAGGCTGAGCGTTCATAATTAATAAGTCTCTTGTGTTATTTTTGTGAGCTGGTAAACCAAAGAAAATTCTGCCCACAGAAAAATCATATTAATTGTTCACTTAGTTGAAATTTTGAGTAGTGGGAAAGTTCTATATCAGAACTTATTTCCAGAAATCAGCAAATCCATCCCCTTATTTTCTCTTAGCTCTAGCCATGACTAATGCGAGGAGGCAACCGCTGTTCTCAGTATGTTTCCTATCTCTGTGAATGGCCCAGTTATTTTCCTTTGTGGTAGCTTTAGGTGTATTTTTTTATGTTCATCTGAAATTGAATGACAATGTACAAAGAGCACAGGCCTTGAATTCCATGTTTCTTGGAATTCTGGTGGGTCCTCATATGAAAAAATTCATATTTTTACTCACCTTGGGATAAGCATTCATTTTTTTTACAAGAAAATGAATTCTATTTTTGCATTACCTAATAACTGCCTTTCGTTGCATTAAAGTAATGTTTAAAAAAAACAGGAATTATTTCACTGAGACTTTATAAAAGAAAGAGATACATGCATAGTAGCTGTCCTTTATTTGAAACCAAGGCCTGAGGAATTTTTGTATGTTTAGCCAAAATACTTGAAAATTCAAAAGAATATATCCTCCTGTTTCGTGTGTGTGTGTGTGTGTGTGTGTGTGTGTGTGTGTGTGTGTGTGTGTGTGTGTGTGTGTGTGTGTGTGTGTGTGTGTGTGTGTGTGTGTGTGTCTGTGTGTGTGTGTGTGTGTGTGTGTGTGTGTGTGTGTGTGTGTGTGTGTGTGGAGAGGGGGGGGAGAGAAAGCAGATCCTAGTATTTTTATTTTGAAGTGGAAATTGTTTCAGATGTGTGAGAGGTTATTTCAAATTTATCTTTAGAGCTGTAATTTGTATCTTTCATTATATATGCATTTATTTTCATGGCAATGTCATTTATAAAAAAGGGATTTAAAAACAATATTTCCTTGACTAAAGAGTAACTTCCTTTATACTCAATATTTTACTAGTAAGTGTTTGACAGCTGAAAAGACAACACTAAGTGGCTGGAAAGGGGACATCAGACTACAACCGAGTTTAGTACCTCAGAACCCACAGGATGGAAAGAGGGAACCAATTCTCACTAATTGTTCTCTGACCTCCATATGCACTGTGGCATGCACACACACACACACACACACACACACACACACACACACACACACAAATAAATAACAAATATAAAACATACATATAAGCTAAGTTAGTTATATTTATATATAACAATAATTAATGAAAAAGAAGGTCATGATCAGGAGAGAGAACAAGGAGGGGTATATGGAAAATTTAGAAGGAGGAAAAGGAAGGGAGAAATGTCGTGACCCGGCATGTCTCAGCTTTAACCCATGACAACCATGAGGTTCTACCTGAGTGGGGTGTGTGGACCTGGAAGCTCCTAGCAACCCAGCGGCGATAAAGACCAAACACAGGCATCTTGTCATCTTCAGAGAGCTCTCAGTTCCATGTTGTAGAACTAGAGTCATTTCTTTATTAGCCATCTTTTCTGGTGTTTCTTAACCATCCTGTCATGACCACGAGGGAACCATCTCTCTTTGTTCTCTTTTTTCTGGTCGCTTGCCCCTAACTCCAAACCTTCCATCCTCACAAGTTACTCACACACCTCTGCTGCAGAAAGACACTGGACTACAGAAAAAACTGCTGAACTGAATCAACCAGTGTACTTCAAAGATGAACTGACCTCGGTGTGGAAACCCGGACATGTGTTACGTTGGAGTAGGGGTTTTGCATTTGTTTCCACAGGAGAAGAAAATCTTTGGATACCATCAAAATTGATCAAGATTCGAGTTGAAAAAGACAATCCTCTCGACAAGGACAACTGACAGGTATTTACTGAGGTATATCTCATGAACTAAATAAAAGCCTCCCAAAGGATGGGAAATGCTTTGTTTTTATCCTCACAGGAAACCCCACCTCCGGAAGTCAAAGAACACTACATGAATAGATAGTTAAGGAAAGAAGGTAGCTATAAACATCAAATAAAAGGAATGTGCCATACAGTAAACTTTACAATTATCTCTCAAATAACTCTATTTCTCTTCATTTCCTAGTCCCTATTCAATTATATCGATGCTGGATTTGGGACTGGATTTGGCTTTCCTCCCCTAAAATCCAAGCACGTTATTTAACAAAATTTTATAGTTTCTGTGTTATATCAAGAAGCCAATTGCTGTAATACAGAATAAATGAAGGATTAGAGGGCTATCTTTGTCTTTTCTTGGCTCTGTCTTTCAAGGCCTACACCCTTTCATAATTGTCATTTTTCAAGGATTGCCTTTCCCAGTACACACACATGTGCAAGCAAACATTTCTCTGATGACACTTATGTTTGAGTCCCATATAGCCAATGAGAACCAGCCTGATAACAATCCCTGCATGCTCTGGAAAAAGAATTGGACCACACCTCTCTGACCGCACTGGATTCAGCTCACTGACTTGACACTCCGGCCAGAGCCTCGAGTAATGACTTCAATCAAGTTCAGGATTTCAACCTAGATCTTCAATCAAGCAAATCTCATCTAACATGGACTAGACATAACTCATTAGAGAATTTCCCTGTACTAGCATTTTTTCCCCCACAGGACCCCACCTGGCTACCATTGTCCCATTTCAGCAGGAAGTAACTTAGAAGATGCTACGCCCCTGTTCCCCATTATTGTTTATTAGAGTAATGTAAGCCTAGTTAAGAATGACCTTCTTATTGTTTAGAGTTGGGATTGGAAGGAGGTGTTCAAGTTAGACACCCTTTCCGCATGACTTTAGGGCTTAGCTGGAATAGACATAGTTAGGATGTACAATAGCAGATTATTGTATCTTCTTATATTTCACCTTTATGATAGTTAATTTTAGATGTTTTACACTATTAAGTTTTAATCCTCTTTTAGACTAAAAGGGGAATTGTAGGGAGACGCTCTAGCCCCGCCCCAGGTAACCCGGACAGGTGTGCCAGAACACGCCCATGAGGGCGTGGTGAGGGGAAGTCTAAGGTGACATAGGATAGGGTTCTTAAGGGACCACAGACACGTGGACGCTCTCTTCTCTTCTCCCTCTGCTGGCCCTGGTCCCGGCTCCCTCCTCCTCGCTTTGGCTTGCACTTGGCTGGTGTATCTGAATAAAGAAAACCTTAGCCCGATTGCCTGTTGAGTGGTCACTTGACAGAGAAATGGTGTAATTATATTAAAATTTTAAAAAAATAAAAGAACTTTTAGAAAATTCAAGACCATTCCAAAAATAAGTTGCCATCTACAAAGGAAGACAAACAACAACCTGAGTGTGATGAGGTAGAAGGTAACGCCCTCTTCCCTGAGACCTCAGCTATAGCGTCTTTCTCCACACAGTAAAGTGCACATGTGCAGTCCTGCAGTGCCTTAGGGACATCACGTGTACATCCCTACTGTCTGCAGTATCATGACATCATTCTACAGCCACTGGAAACAAAGTTTTCATTTCAGTCACAGATCCCTTCAAGTGTGTTTCACTGTAGATCCTGTGTATAGACAACAATGGGGCACTGAAGAACAGCTCAATGCTGGAACTCTCCATTGTGATGAAATGAGCTGTTGGGGTGGCTCACTCACTGAACAACTGCAGAAAATCACCCACAGTCAAGAAACCACTAGACCATTCTCAATTGCCTTTTTTAATGGTATTTTTTCTGAATTTCATACATGAGCAGGGCATCTATATCTCCCCTACATCTCCCTTACCTTCTCCAACCCCTCCCTCCCACTCCCAAATTCATGACCTCTAATTATTATTTTACTTGTCTATTAATATGTCTATATATGTATACATGAATGTATAACCTGCTGAGTTTGGTAGGCTTTGCTTGAATGTATGTGTGTTTAGAGCTGACCACTTAGGATTAGACAACTTTTTGGGAGTTTTCACTTGGAGGCAACTGTTTCTCCCATTCAGCAGCCACTGACCTCCTATTGCTCTTCAGATAGGGACAAGACCATGTTCTGAATCCAACAATTACAAAACAATTTCATAGAACCTGATGCTTATTTTGATCCTATTTCAGATTGCCAATTAATGGCAGAAAAATTCAATTCCTGAATCTCACAAAATTCCTATGATTTCCTAAAATTTCACAACAGTAATTATTATTGTTTTTGTTTCGTTCTTAATGTAGTTCACCCTGTTGTTGCCACTAAAAAATTATAAATTAACTCAACCATCTCTGACTTGGCAGCTTAATCTCAGCAGTGCTCTGCTTTGGATGTTTTCCTGTACTTTTTAATACTGGTTGATAATCCTATTTTGCCAATTTGTCATTAAAATATATTTTAAAGATGATCTAATTTCAACAGTATTTGAATGATGCCTTAGACACCTATGGTTACATTGTAACATCTGCTTTAGTTTGGAGTGCAATAAAATACTGTAAGCTATAAGAACTTATTTCTTCAAGTTCTGAGGCTGGAAAGGACAATATCAAGGCACAAACAGATTCAGCAAATGACATGGCTTGCTTCCCCACAAATGGCAGATTCTCTTGGGTTTAATATCCTGGAAGGGCCAAGGAGCTCCTGCCCTTGTGACTTTGTCAATTCCCAGTAGTCTCATCTAATGTTATCATTTTGGGGACTCAGATGTCAGCGTATGAATTCAAACACACACAAACACTCAGACCACCGCAACATTATTCATTGATCTAACTTTTTAACTACTTTATTTTAAGAACTTTTAAATAAATTCAACCTGAATAAAATAGTACTTTCATTTTTAAGTTTAATTTGCTTTACTTCTTCCATTATTTCAGTATAAGCCATTTATAAAATTGGCAATTGTTAGAAAAAATTCAAATAAATACAATTTGAGATACAACCTAATAGGACTAAAGAATCACTGGTGAGTCCTAGTTTTCAAAATGGAATTAAATTATAAAGAGAAACGCCAATTTTTATGAGTAAACTGAGTTGAATCTAAAGTGAACTTTCTATTTCAAATTCAACACATTAAGCCCAGCTTTCATGTATGTCCTGGTAATAATGTTGTCTGACTCCACAAGTCCATGTACCAGTGTGTACTTTTGCTAAGTGTGGGAGTATTACACTAGTTAAAGACAATAAGCAGGTTACTGAGGTCATTATCTAAATCTCTTGTATAATTCCTACACTGCACTATCTGCTCTAGTTCTAAAACCACAGATAGGTTTGGTTATAGGTCTTCTTACCTGAGGTGGTACTTCTGTAGTTTTCTGTTTTCTTGACAAGAAAGCAGTGTGTCTCTTAATCAAGTTGGGTAACTTATCAACAATTCCATCATTCTGTGAATTCAAAAATAAAGCAAGTTGAAATAAAGACGTAAAAGAGTATATATCACTATTAATTAGCACTAAAAACAATAAGTTTGCAAAGAATGAAGTTTGGAAATATTATTGCCCCAGTAATAGAAGGAGACAAAGATTCAAAAGTAAAAACCTAAATTCAATGAGCTAATACAATGGAAACAGTTGATTATAAAGCCTGTAGTTAGCTGTAATGGATCTTTATAAATTATTTAAATATGTAAAGTGAGGTTATTATTAGGTTGTATCTCCTAGGACTGCCAGAAGCTATACCCATGGTGTCTCACCAACATTGCTGCCTAAACATGAGCTGCACAAGGGCAACAACAGTAGACACGTACTGGTATGGACAGGAGAAAGCCTACTGAGTCCTCAACCATACTCTAAGAACTACAAGCAACTAAGGGACACTGAGAGCAAGAGAAATAGTAGTGTCCAGTGAAGAGCACACCAACTGGTTACACAACAGACGATCAGCCCTGAAAAAGAAGCACACATCAAACAGACTGAGCAGGTTGGACACACGTATTCAACACTGTATATTCATATACATACATGCATGTCACAGCAATTATTGAAAACATGAGGCCATGAATTTGAAATAGAGAAAGTAGGGGTGTATGAGAGAGTTTGGAAGGAGTAAATGATGGTGGAAATATGTAATTACACTATAATTTCAAAACTTAAAAGTAATAAGCTAAGTGTGGTAGTACACACCTTTCATCCCAGCATTTGAGAGGCAGGCAGGTGGATCTCCGTGAATTTGAGGCTAGCCTGGCCTACAGAGCAAATTCCAGGACATTCAGAGCTACACAGAGAAACTCTGTCTCAAAAAACAGAAAAATAAATACATAAAGTAACAAAATAAACATTTGAATAAAGCTATACTCAAATATCATATTTAGATATCAATTACTTTTCAATATCACAACCAGTATGTTGTAATCTCAATAATATACAATGATAATTTATACACACAATTATATAGCATCATTTGTTAACACTTTATTATTAATACATTAAACATATTAGCTAAAATTTAACTTAATAATGTGCAGTTCTGAACTAATATGCTTTCTAAGTAAAATGATCAATACTCTTTTAATATGATAATCCCTCACATGCACTGAAGATGAAAATTAATATGCTAAAAGAAGCAGGTAATCTACAATTTTAATTTACAATTAATTAATCCCTGTGAAGTACTGTTTCCAATTTAATCTAATTTATTCATCTGTATTCATTTAAACTGTATAAACAGTTGCAACATTCTTTGTTTATACAAAAGGGATAAAGGTTTATATTCTCATCTTTATAGACCTCACTGTTTTCATATCCTAACTTCATATTTGTATTTAGTATTTTAGAATTTGAAACATAGTAGGTAATGGCCTGATACATCTATTTCTTTCTTTATTTTATAGTGAACATTAATTTACTAAAAAGCCAAATATATCCTTACTTGTTCTCTCTGTAAAACTATCTGTTCCTTTAGCAATAAACCCAATTTTGTGTGAAGACGATAAAAAAACTAATACTACAGTGAAAGGGGCCCTGGAAAAAATGGGAACATACTTCATAACAATAAAGACTATATGTGACAAACTTAAACCCAACATTATAGAAAACAAGGACAAAGTTCAAATATTTCCATTAAAACTGGGGAAAGTTGGAGTTGTCCATTTCCAACAAATACATTACACTTGGGGAAACTGAAGCACTAAGAAAGAGTTTTTCAACTTAAAAAAATGCAGACCAGACAAATGCACTACTAAATTCTTCCAGAACCTTAGAGAACAACTACTAAGAGCAATGTTCCTCAAATCAATCGTTAAATAAAAGGAAAATTAAAGATGAAGCTTAAATGATCAATAAATATGTGAAAATTTTTCAGCATTTTCAGTATCAGAAAAATGAAAAGCAAAACCATACTGGCATTCTGTCATTCCAGTAAACATAGCTCTTATCCAAAAAATCAAATGAAGGTTTGGAGAGATGACCTGGTGGTTAAGAGCACAAAACTGCTCTTGCAGAAGACCCAAGTTTGGTTCCCAGCACAGCTGCTTACAACTCTGGCTCCAGAGTATTCAAAGCCTTCTGGACTCTGGGAGACCTGCACTCAGATACGGGTGCATGTGCAAACACACACAATGGGAGAGAGAGAGAGAGAGAGAGAGAGAGAGAGAGAGAGAGAGAGAGAGAGAGAGAGAGAGAGAGAGAGAGAGAAATAGAATAAAACCTTTAAAAAAGAAATCAGACAACAAATGCTGGTGAGGATGCAAGCAAAAAATAAAGAACCCTTGTAAACTATTGTTGGGAGTATAAAATAGCTGCTATGAAAATCACTATAAAGACTCTTTCAAATAACTAACGTCAAATTCCATATGATCCACCTATAGGTATATACCCCTAGGTATATACACAAACAAATCACAGCCAGCATACCAAAAAGAAGTACCAACACAACAATATTTTTGAAGCCAAATATTCAAGTTATGGAATCATCAAGGTAACCATCAACAAAGGAATGTGGAACATATGCTTGAGCAGACTATGTTCCCCACAAGAACCACAAACTAACAGAAACCCAATACTAGGCATGAGAAACGCTTTCCAATGGTTGAAAAAGGCAGAGCAAGTGACTCCCGAAACAACAGAACCTATGGATGTAGCCTTTGGCTGCTTCTCGAAGGCTGAAGGAAGTCTATATTTCGAAGACACCGATCACTTGGGACACAAAACTCAGATTCAAGCTGGTTACATGAAAGCCTCCTTCCTTCAGTCCAGTTTCCATGGTACCAGAAAATACTATTAAAGCCGCAAGGGAGGGAAACAATTCATAGTCTTACCTTATAGTTCATGAAACACCTATGAACCACAGCACTGACCAGCATGGCAAGATATGTGTAAAGGTGCTGTTCGAGGCATATATACTGGCAGTAACCAACAGCTGTCTAATTGGATGTAAGGCACACTCAACAATGGGGGAATCATGCCAACTTCTGAGGCCAGTGAAGTCATTAGAAAAGAGTCAATTACTGCCACTTTGACAGACCTCTGTTATTCCTTACTGTACTCCAAATCTTATCTTTATAACCAACAGATAAGAGTAACTACCACACTTCATTGGAGAAGCTTATCTTTACAGCAAATAGAAGCCGCCACAGAAAACCACAACTGGACACAACGCGGAGACCAATGGATTGCAGGAGCCTAGCTCCAGATCACAGTGTCTGCATCTATGGTTCGGGGAACATCACAGAAGAGGGAGCAGAAGGATGGTAAGAGCTAGACTTTCAGGAAGTCAGATATGAAACAATGTCTCCTAGGTATAGCTACATAACAACACAGGAGCAATGCCAGTATCAATAGACCAGCTAATGTGGACTGAATTTTTCACAGGCAGTGAACTATAGACAATGAACTATTGGGAGATGGAGAACTGGCCTCTCCCAGGGGTGAACCCCTTTGCTGTTTGTCCACTACAAAGTGGGCAGTCTTGAAATCATATATACACAAGTGACAAAACTAGTCTTATCACATTCTATTTAAATATTTGTGCGTATGTATATATACATATATGTGTGCAACAATAATAATCAAAGATATTATCAGTTTGAGAGTGGGGGTCACTGGACTGGATGTAGGAAAGGTATCTGGGAGGTCTGAAGATCACCTTGTTAAGCTACACAAGCTAGGCCCATGAAAACAAATGTGCGTGCTTTCTCTCACATGTACAGTCTAAAATTGTTTTAAAAACAACCCTTGAAATTAGAAGAGGGCTATATGGAGCAGCATAAGGAGACCATCAGGAACAAAGAGGGGACTGGAGAAGGTCGAAGGGAAATATGAAAATAGTTAAATGCATAATATATGTGTTTGGGACTGTCATAATGAAACCCATTAGTTTATGCAATCAACATATGGTAAAAGAAAGAATTCTAGAATTGAAAAAATAATATGTGAAATTGACTGTGCTTGTGCCTGTATGTGTTCCTTATGGTTTTTTTCTTTACTTTTTTTTTAAATTCTGGTTTGTTGGGGCAAATGTTTTTTTGTTTACCTGTCTGTCTGCTTCATAAAGAAAGAAAGTAAGAAAGGTCATGGAGTTGGGTGGTTCAAGAGATAGGAAGGGTCTAGGAGGAGTTAAGGAAGAGGAAACCATACTAGAATATATTGTATGAATATAATTGTTTTTTTAAAAATAATTTAATAGCTTCATTTTGATAAACACTTAAAAAATTTCAGGGCCTCCTAACAGAAAATTTATACACCCAAGCATGGTATGCAGAAGAGACAAAAAAAAAAGGTGCAACACAGATGTATGCTAAGAGATGTTCAGAGCATGACAAATAATCCAACATACATATGCAATAGGATCCAAGCAGTGGGAAAGGATATGGCACAAGAAATATATAAAGAAGCAACAGACAAGGATTATTTCAAATTGACGCCACATAGCAAGCCGTGCTGCAATGGCTCTGCAACTGGCGACAGATGTATTGAAAGGAAAGCAACGCTTAGTCATACCAAATATACAAATGAGAGACACAAAAACATCCACTCATTTCACAGGAAAAACAATATACAGAACAACCCACTTATCACAATGGCATCATTAAAGTGCTGGAAGTAACTAACAACCTAAAAATTTACACCTCCAAAAATTCAAAGTTTATACAATACAGACCTTTTAAGACAAACCAAGCCTACAGTGACTCAGCAACAGCCAACCTAGGCAAGGAGGAACACAAGGTGCCTATTTGTCAGAAAGGCAGAAGAAAACCCAGACAGAAACAGGAAAATGCAGAATCGGTGAGTACAGATGATGCAAAGCAGTAATGTTCCAAGAGTTGAAAATACACAAATGTAGAGTCTGTGACAATGGAGTGAAAATGCTCTAAGTTAGGACACCCTTACCCCAGCACATCCCATAGGCAGGACAGACTGTAGTTCAAAGATTGTGTGGCTGATTGGTGTCCCAATCCCTGCCCTGAAAGTCTTGCCTAGTCACAGGAAATGACCAGATCAGGCTACAAATCCACTGTTGCTAGGAGTTTTGACAGAGGTCCTTGTAGATTCTGAGGAGTTCACCTTGCATCGGGTTCCTATCTGACCCCAGAATGCTGCCCTTTCCTCTTCATCTATCCCCAACATAATCATGTTCCCATACCCACCCATCCCCTGACCACCTACAAAATCTCTTCTATTTCCCCTTCTCAGGGTGATCCATTAGTTCCCCTTGGGCCCTCATTGTTACCTAGCCACTCAGGGGCTGTGGACTGTAACCTGGTTATCCTTTACTGTACAGCTAATATCCACTGATAAGTGACTATATACTGTGTCTTTCTGGGTCTGCATTACCTCACTCAGGATGATTTTTTTCTAGATACATCCATTTGCCTTTAAATTTCAGTTTTTTTAACAGCTGAGCAATACTCCACTGTGTAAATGTACCATATTTTCTTTATCCATTCTTCATGTAATGGGTATCTAGGTTATTTCCAAGTTCTGGCTATTATGAATAAAGCTACTATGAACATAGCTGAGAAAGTGTTCTTGTAGTATGATGGAGTATCCTTTGGGTATATGCCCAGGAGTGGTATAATTGAGTCTTGAAATCCTTAAGCATATTATATTTTATATTGTTTGCAATGTTAATGCCATTGTCTCATCTTAGGATCACATTATACATATTATCACATTAATAAAAATTTTATAAATTATGTTATATATAACTATATCATATTATAATACTTGTACTGTGTATAATCTATGTGATATTATATAATTACATATCATATATTACACCTGATAAAAATGTATTATATCCCATAAAGCTGGCCTAAGCCAAAAGCTAACCCATACCTCCACTGAACGAAAATCCCAAGCTCCTGTTCTCATCTCCTGACCCCACTGCTGGCCTTACCTACACAGAAGCTTCTCCTTATTAGAAAAATTACCATTGTAAACTAGCTGTCTGGTTAACTCTCCCTAACCCTTAATCACTATGTACTAAATATCTCCACTTCTTGGTTTATAGCTTGAACATTTACCTTCCTGACTCCTTTTTCCCTGAGCAGAGCTTTAGTGCAGATTCTTTCAAATGTGACATCTGTAATCTCTAGAACTTCTGTTTGTAAGTTATTTTTCACTGCTGTCATTCATCTACTGATAAATGATCAGTCTTCAGCTTTTCAAAATATATGGGACATAGTAACAGGAATAGCTTTCCACGCTTTCCTAGTAATTCTACCACAACATGAAACTTTAGAGAGTACTAATGGCTTAGTATTGTATGTAAATATACTGTATATGAAGATAATGTCTTGCCATTAATATATCACCTGATAATCGCAAGGTCCTGGACCGACGCAAACTTCTCTCTGAAGTTCGATCAAAGGTCGAGGGACAAAATAGCGAAATCCAGCTCTCGTTGGTTTCTTCAAGTGGGGTTTTTTAACCTTGGCAATTACAGTTTTTCTTGAAATATCATAAAAGCCAGGACCTAAAATTATGATGAACATTGTGTATAAGAAAAAATGCACTTTTAAGAACTTTTTTTTGAACTCAGAAACATTAAGTAAATATTTTAGACTGGAGTACATACTATTTCTGGCTAACATACAATAGCACAGACACTTTTCATAAATTTGTTCAAGGCTTACAAAGTTAATGAGTAAATATGAATGAATGTCAGAGCATGCAGAGAAAGTGGTGACAAAATTCTAAATAAGTCTACTTATACAAAAATTTACAAAACCCAGGTTCACAGCAGTTGCCTGGGGACAGGCATGGGGGTAGACATTAATGTCAATGGTGCATGTGAGAAACTTTAAAGAGTGATGGGGCTGCTCTAAAATTTGATAATAACAGTGGTTTCTGTGTGACAAAACTAGCAGCTTGATACCTTTGGAAAGCCACATACTATGCCGAGCTGTAGAAACCACTCCAGGAAATCACTGACAAAGGAAATCTCCAATGCCTTGAGAAGGAACACTCTGAGAATGGTGGTAGCTACATTATTCCCTAGTGACAACATCCTGGACCCACAAGACATCAGAGCAGAGCTACCATAGGAAAGTATTCCATGATAATTTTCACAGCCTAAGTTACCTAAACACCTCCTCTTGCCTTTAATAAGCCTCCCTAAGTCCCTACCCAATATTCTAAGCTTTACTAGTGGCCTACTTTGATTTCTGTTGCAATGATAAAAACATTGACCACAAGCAACCAGGGCATAGGAACAATCAGACTGAAACACAGACTGAAACAGCTTCTGTATTCTGAGAGCCACAATATTCTGGGACCCAAAGAGTTTGGGCAGCTCCACCTCTCCTGTCCTGGTAGTCTTGGGCTAGCTCCCCTCCATACCTTCCACTGTCTTTGGAGGCCACCCCACACTCCCGGCATCTCCAATATACTAGATATCCACTTTGGCAGAGGCTGCCTCTCCTGGACCCTCTCTATGGACTCAGACCCTGCTTCAAGGTGCCAACACCAACTTCTCTCCTCGACATTTTCAAGCCTGGGTGGGGCCTCCACTGCAAGTGGTCTACACTTACATCTGTGATCCCCTGGCTTCTCTGTGGGGATTCCAACCTGCCCAGATGCTGCCACGCTGCATCTATGCTCTATGATACCTTATGCTTTCAAAATCAGTACCATATAGGAGACTCACTATCCATTACCTCAGCTCCCAGCCTGCGATGCTGCCTTGACCCCCCTAGACCACACTGTCTGTGTGCTGACCCTGAGAGAATACACCTCAGAAGATTTCACCTCAGTGATGCTGGTATCTTATCAAACACAACTGATTCTTCAGCCAGTGCTAACCAGAACCAACTTTCCCAGGAAAGCAAGCATTCCACTTTGGAATTCTTAATGCAAAATTTCATACAAACTGTCCTAATAGAGTCTTCACTTCTCTCTGAAATTTCACAAGCCAGGCCCCAACATCTCTTTCAACATCTTGTCTTCCAAGTTTCCATAACTTCTGAGCATTCAACAGCTGTGTCCAGCCCTAAGCTCCAAAATCCTCCCAAGAAACAAAATCGGGTCCATCAGAGCAACACCCCCAAGATCTCAGTGCCAGTTTTCTGTTCTAGTTTGGTTTTTCCTACTGTAGGAACTCAAGATAGGAACCTGGAGGCAGAAACTGAAGCAGAGCCCATGAAATAGCACTGATTTGTGACTCGCCTCTGCTGGCTTGCTCAGCTACATTTCTTATAGTCCAGGCCCACATATTCAAGAATGGTACCACCCACGATGAGTTGGGCCTACCTACATCAAGTAGCAATCAAGAAAAATGTCCCATAGCCATGGCCACAGGCTAATCTCGCAGAGGCAATTCTTCAGGTGAGATGGCTCTCCTCAGCTGGGTTGTGTCATGTTGACAATAAAACCAACCAAGACAACTGGAATGTGTGCTACTTACTATCAATTGTAAGTGCTGTTTTGCTTAATATAGCATATGAACCTCTTTGAATGATAGCTAATACATTTATCAAGATCATAGATCTATACACTTAAAATTATTTTATTATGTGTAAACTAAACCTCAAAAGAGGATTCGTGAATAAATCACAAAGCTAACCAATTTTAGAAGGTTGATGTAAAATGTATTTTACATGCAAAATAAAAGCATCCATCATCTAACTTTCCTGTCTCCACTCTTATTATAGTTTTTCGTTCCTTCTTTATAGTAAAAAACTATAACTCAGAGTATTTTCTACAGTGGTAGTCTGAATGAATAAAGTTTCACTTATTTTTCACTCAAAAGAAAATAAACAACTTTCTATGCTGTTGAAAGATTTTGTTAAGATGCTCATATACTTGCAGTAATATTTAAGTATCCTCTGAATAGTTTGATTTTCTTCAAGAGAAGTCTGTTTGGGTGAATAGATATCCACTAGTGAGTTAGGACATATTTGAATGATGACTTCAAGTTCTATTAAATTGGCTGTGCTCTGTAACTGATCTGACTAAAACTTCACTACATACTGATTTGTCTGCTTACCACTTAGTCAGTACTTACGTTTGTTACTTTAAATAATGCCAGTAAGCATAGTAAACTGAATTTGCCCTTGTACCAACCTGTTAAGGACAATAATTTGCATATAGTTAGAGTAGAAGATGAACAGCGAACCTGGCATTTCCTGTGCCTCGAAGTCCTCTGTGAACCGGGCAGCACTTTGTCCAAATGGCGACTCCTCTCCTGATCTTTTCTCTGAGCACTTAAATGCAGTTCGTGTTTCGTTATATGTGCCAGGAGCTGGGGTACTGGATTTGATAGGTGCAAATCTCTAGGAAAATGTACCAATAGAAAAAAGAAGAAGATTCCACACATAATTAGTTAAAAGCTGCCTTCTGAGTGACATAGCAGCTAAAGTCTATTTCTCCATGCAGCAAAGAAAATACAGATGAATTAAGATCTTTTGGTCATTGAAACATAAAAAGTGTAACTTTTGGTAAAGTCTCTGATATGCTGATACTGTTATGTATGGTTGTGTCTCACTTCCTTTCAAAAGAAATAATGTTGAGATGAGATTCTAGTTCTAGATGACAGGATATGGACAGTTTTAACTTTCAAATATTCTTTGCTTACCAAATGATCTAACATGATTTGTGTTATATTTCTGTGTGTGAACATGTGTGAGGGAGGGGTGTGTGTGTGTGTGTGTGTGTGTGTGTGTGTGTGTACACAAATGTCGGCATGTGGTAGGGGGCAGAGGTCAAGTCAGAATCTTCTTCAATTGCTTGTCCATCTTAGTTTTAGACAAGGGGTCTTTCATGAACCGGGAGGTCACTGCCTGGCCAGCAAGCCCCAGAGAGCCTCCTGCATTTACCTTCCAATAATGGCATAGTCAAATATTGCTCACCTGGGGCACTTCTACCTTTAACTCCCTACGCTGTTGATAAAAGGAATAATTGTTCATGGGTTTCCATTTGCTTTTAGATTTGGAAAGTTTTTTTTAACTCTTTCTATTTTGATTGAATTGTACCACTTGTGACTATGTGAAATGCTGTCATGTTTCCAAAAGATGAGCCATGCTTTTTTAAAACAGTGCAAAGGAGCATTCATTGCTGCCTCTCATTTCACTCTGTTTCTATGTGAGCTCGCCTCTGTGATGGGCAGGAGCTCACAATGTATAACATTTTCTTATTTCCATGGTGGAAATTCACCCACAGGATGGCAAAGTTCGCACTATCAGCATAACATCAACCAACACGCACAAGTCCTGGAAGCCACCATTGCCTCTTGGAAGCTGATACGCATGCACTGTAGCATCCAGAGCCTATCCCAGCTCTTAGCTGTCATTTCGAGAGAGGCTACAACATTGCTTTCTGGTTCCTCCTCTCTGTGTGTTCATAAAACCAAACAGTCACATGCATGTTTTCCTTTTGCCCTTTCTATACAAAAAAAATTGCAGTGCATCAAATATGCTTTTTGCATTTTGTAAAAATAAATATGAAGGCCAACTAAACTAGTCTCAGAGAGGAACAGAGGAACAGGTTGGCCTCTGGGTGTGTCAATTTTAAAAATCCCATGAATAATTCTAAAGTTCATCCAGAACTTGGAACCATGGTTACAAACAAAATAATTGTGTTTTGTAAAATATCATGTAAACATAAGGAGATTCATTGCATTTTGGTAAAATATTAGACCTTTCCTGAAATATGTCTAAAATTTCCCAGAAATATAACCATATTTATGCCTAAATAGCATAAAATCTGACCCCTAAGTGTATTTCCTTAAATGGATTGTTTCTTTTTCTATTATGATAATTAATGTATCTTTGCATATGCAACTAAACCCACTGCCTCTATGAGGCAAACATGTTTGGTTTTATCTCCTCTGTGTCTTCTGCCATTTTTCTGCCTTTCACTATCATCCATTTGAACAAAATTATTTCCATTTTCCATTTACAAAATGTAATTTAAATGATTGGTGGCAAACGACATAAAATTTGAACTATATATTAGGTGAATGGAACTTGCATAAAAACATGAAAATGCTATTTATAAACTGTATTTTTAAAAACCAAGGGGTCACACACACACACACACACACACACACACACACACACACACACACACACACACACTGTCCTTTATATATCCCCCTTGTGCAGTGCCTTAAGTACTATTCAGTTGCTCAAGACTAAAATCTAATATTCACTCTTGAGCTTCTCCAGTCCCTCAATACAAAATCTAACTCATTAAAGTATAATCGTAATTATATCTATAAAATATATCTTTAATCTATCCACCTGTCTCCAAGGAAGAGATCTTAAATATATTGAAAGCAAAGTAGTTGTCTGTAGTCACTTGAAAGTTAATAACTTTCCCAAGTTAAATAAAATAATCAGAGCTGCACATAGCACAAGTAAATACATTCCACAGCCACCTTATCTGCAGGCTTCCGCATTACAAATACTTGTCGGCCTCCTCATTCTTGGCATAGAAATACCATAACCACCTTTTAGTCTGCTTAGATTGTTCCTTAAAGGATGTGAAGCAGTGGCTATGGAACGAACAGATGTTCTGACTGCACGTCCATAACTAAGATAGGTCACATATGGCCAATGGCAGGTATAACAGACTACCTTTATGCCATTCTCCAAAAATTACATGTTTCCACATGAGCTACACTTCATTCTCCATGCATGCATTAGCAAAGTACATATTCAGAATAAAATTGGTATTTCAGATCATCTGAACTGAATGTATACATATGCAAATTTGATTAATAGAAAAAGGTTCATAGATATCACCAATTCAAATATTCATCTGAGTATTATTCTTAATATTCACTCTTATGTCACAAAACTCCACCCACAATTTTGAAAGGTTTTACCATGACCTTGCCCATTTCTAATTTGCTGTATGTCATTTTGCTTTTTATGATTTCCTTAAACACCTTTGGCTTTACTACTGGGCTCACATCATGCCTATTACACTGTGTATATGAAAATGGCTTACACAATTACCTCTGATTCAGAGAGAAAAAAGGAAGATTCATCAGTTATATTTGCTGCCAGACTTTGTGTCTTCTGAAATTGACTTTTAATTTCATACCTTCCAGGTCCTGGTACTCCCTAAGTTACAGAAAGAAAGAAATACATTAAGAAAGGCTCTTCTTTCTATAATACATAAGAAAAGACTGGATAATTCTTAAAGGCTATGATCAGAGCCTGTCACTAAGAGGAAAGCAGAGGAGATACTTCCTAACAGCAGAAGAAAAGAAAAAACTATCCTGGGCAAAGCTGCATTTGGCCCTGGAAGCACACTACCTGAAGCTTTGCTGCCCTCTGCTGATAAAGTCCAAAAAAAATATTCCTCATTTTTTACATGGCTAACTATAAAAAGAAAGAAATAAAAATGATTCAATTGCCCTTTCATTCAGGGTATAGAGCTAACCTTTCCTCTTAAACATGCCTTTGGCTTGGAGTGGAGCTGGGGTGGGTAGGAGGGGGCTTCTGCATATCATAAGCACGGGGCTCTTCACAGAGCAGCAACAACAAGAAAAACTTCACTGTCTCTCAAACTTGCATTCATCAATATCCAAACAAATAGACATCAGGGAATGTTTTACTTTAAACACAAATGCTTAATGTAAAGAACTAAACTTTTACTTAAATACTTTTAAATAAATAAAAATTAATCTTATTAATCATAGGATAGAGTTCCTTATTATATTAAGACAAGATAAAATAGATTGGATAGATAGAAGATGATAGATAGATAGATAGACAGACAGACAGACAGACAGACAGACAGACAGACAGACAGATAGATACCTTATTACCTTGATACAGTATACTTGGTGATAGAAATAAGAAAATAAAGTTAAATTTGCATCTTTTCATATATCTCTCATTTGGTTTTCCACAGATAAAGAATTTCTCCCTGAAAGGCTGTGAAATACTACCCTCCTGGCATAACAGAACCAATGTAATCATAATATTACAGCACCCATGGCTACCTCCAGTGAGCTTACACAAGACTAGGCCTGCCAACAGTCAATCACAGAACAACAAAGCATTTACAGGGCCCGCCCTTCACTACTGAACTATTAACATAGAATGGATACTGAGGAGACGTAGACAATGGTTCAGTCACTCAAACACTGATGCAACACACGCCCATGTTCAACTCCAGACCCATGGCCACACAAATAACCCTAGTTAAATTTAGCAAGTTACAAAATAAAGCAAATCCCAGTACTGGAGAGGTAGACGCAAGTGAATCTCTGTGAGTTCGAGGCAAACCTGGGCTGTATAGCTAGTTCCAGGCCATCCGGGGTTCCATTATGAGACACTGTCACCAAAAAATCAAAAATATGTTACTTGGAAGAAAGGAGCTTTTGTGTGGGAGTTACATAGGGAAAGGTGGCTACCAGAGAAGAAAAGTATTCATCGGTCTTACTCAGCTGTAAAATACTTACTTTACTTCCAGCCAAGTAGCAGGATACAAAATTAACCCACAAAACTCAGTGGCCTTCTTATATACAAATGACAAATCAATTGAGAAAGAAGTCAGGGAGACAGTTCCTTTCACCACATCCAGAAACATATAAAATACCTTGGGGTAACTCTAACCCAGCAACTGCAAGACTGGGGTGGTAATTTGAATGAAAATGGCCAATAAGATAATAGGGAGAGGCGCTATTAGGAGGTGTGGCCTTGTCAGAGTAGGTATGGACTTGGAGGAAGTGTGTCCCTGGGGTAGGACTTTGAAGTTCTAGGTGCTCCACACAGGCCAGTGGCTCATGGTCTCTTCCTGCAGACCCAGATGTAGAACTCTCAGCTCTTTCTCTGGCTCCATGTCTTCCTATACATTGCCATGCTTCCCACCATGACAATAATGGACTAAACTTATGAAACTATAAACCAGCCCCAATTAGATACTTTTCAATATAAGCGATGCTGTGGTCATGGTGTATCTTCACAGCAATAGTAACCCAACTATGACAATTTGTATGATAGAAACTTCAAGACATTGAAGAAAGGAATTGAAGAAGATATCAGAAGATGGAAAGACTTCCCATGTACATGAATCAGTAGGATTAATATAGCAAAAATGGCCAACCTACCAAAAGCAATCTATAGATTTAATGCAATCCTTACCAAAAAATTCCATCGTAATTCTTCACAGAAATGTGAAGGACAATTTTCAGCTTCATATGCAAACAAACAAAAATAGGATAGTTAAAACAATCCTGACTAATAAAAGAACTGCTTGAGATATCACTCGCCCCAAACTCAAATTGTTCTACAGAGCTGTAGTAATAAATATAATACAGCATGATATTAGCACAAACACAGACATGTCGATCAATGGAATTGAAGACCCAGACATAGATCCACATATCTATTAACAACTAATTTTTGATAATGAAGGCAAAATACATATTGGGAAAAAGGCAGCATTTTCAATAAATTGTGTTGATAAAACTCTATGTCCGATACTTGCCACTCTGCACAAAATGCAGCTTAAAACGGATCTAAGACCTCAACATAAAACCTGATACAGTGAACCTGAATAAAGGAAAAGGGGAATAGCTTTGAGCTCATTGGCTTTGACCTCCACATGTTAGTGTCTTTGGTATAGAAAGATACTCTGCAAGCTACCAAAGGAGAGAGGTTAACACAAACCCGGCTACAAACCCTTCAATCTACAATGATGTCCTGCATGTAGTCTGAGCTGGTGCAATAGTGACACAAAGCTTGTGAGACCAACCAGCCAATATCTGATTTGATTTAAGGCCACAACAGAAGGTGGAACCTATCCCTGACACCGCTCAGGTGGCCGAGAACCTGAGACTAGACCCAGGGGTGTTGTTTTGCTGTTGGCTTAGTGGTCACACCAGAATCTACTGATATTTTAACTACCATCTACACCCTATATCCCCTCAGTTAGCACCCTGCCACTCAGACCACAGTCTGGTGATGGTTTCCAGTCCCACTAGCAACAGCTAGGTTACAGCCACCAAATGCAGGTTTTAACTAAGTCTCTATGACTCTATTTACCAGTAAAGGATCAGGATTAGAAAAGCTGATAAGTAACCAGCTGATCTTCTTTTTTCGCTGGAGAAGCACCTCTCCACTCATCACAAACCAAAAAGATGGAAAATCTCAGTGCCCCCATACTGCTTCCTCTGTGTCTCTCTATCTGTATAACCTGGCTCCTCTGTCCCCTCTATGGCTACTTCCTGTCAACTAGTTGCTGGGTCTGCCCCCTAATCCAAGGTTAATTTTATTAAAACAGTCTTGGAGTTTCACAGTGCAATCAAATGTTTTGTGACACAGGGGAAATCCAAACACTACTGTTCTGCTAAAGGATTATAGCAATAAGATGACTCCTAACAATAATCTGCTATACTCATACATCAGTATCCTGCTCAGCCATCATCAAAGAAGCTTCCTTCTGTGGTTGAGGGGAACAAATACTGAGAACCACAGGCCCAAAATGCACAGAGTGCAAGACCTTTGAACACTCAATCCTAAATGAAATGTCTCCATAAAATCTCTCCACTCAAAGCTCAGGGAACCTTGAAGAAGAGGCAGAAAGAGTAAGAGCCAGTGAGGATGGAGAACATCAAGGAAAAAACATCCTCTTAAACACAGCAGGACCAATGCTCAATGAACTCACAGAGTCTGTGGCAGCCTGCACGGGACCTGCACAGAGCAAGTCAGATGAGATCCCAGTGCTGATAGATGTGGAACAGCCCCCATCCCTACTGAACTCAGAAATGAACCACTCACAAATGAAAAATCATTTTCTCTAACAGAGTCTCACTAGGGACACAAACCACTCTCAGGGACAAGTAAATGGCCAACACAAAATAAACTCAGTGGCATTTTTGGTCTACATCTCATAATGTTTTGTTGGGAAATTTTTTCTTTCTCTCTCTCTCTCTCTCTCTCTCTCTCTCTCTCTCTCTCTCTCTCTCTGTGTGTGTGTGTCTCTCTATCTATCTATCTCTCTTCCCTCTCTCTGTCTCTCTCTCTCTCTCTATCTATCTATCTATCTATCTTCCCTCTCTCTGTCTCTCTCTCTTTAACCTTACAAATCCTTTGTAGGGTATCTCGAGTCAATACTAGCTCCTACAATTTCCTCATATTTCAATTCATCACAAATCCAGGGGTTTTCCCAGAAAAGCATGAAAGCTATAAGCTATCGATATTGTGATCCCAGGAGTAAAATGTTGCCCGAAGTTCCATTGTCTCAAGCTTGTATAAATATCAAAAATAATCTGATAGGATACTAGGTCTTAGCATTGCAAAATAGTTGAATTTTGGTATAAATTCTGTCATTTCCACAAATATTGCATTATTCAAGGTCATTCCTACAAAACTATTTTTAGCCATCTTTCAAGAGGCTCCTGCAACAAAAGATAACTATGGTGTGAGTGTCTGAAAGAAAAAGAAAAACCTATAAAGGGTGGTTTATGAGACTCTGTGTTATAAAAGCCCACTTAATAGATGAATGACTAGAAACAGAAAAACTTGGAAAGTGGAATTTTATAAGTGTGTCACTGAACAAGGTCATCTCTCAAGACTTTGTGGGACATGGAAACCAAAGGCATGGAACAAACCCCAGAACTGCTCCAAAAACAGTGCTCAGCTCGGAAACTTAGTTTGATAGCTTGGGGGTGAAATGACTAGGTATGGGGTCCAGTTAAAGGACCAGTCTTGCAACAACTCACAAGCCTGAATATGCAAAGAGGCCATGCTGTCAGTGAGGGCCTGTGAGAGCCAGTCCACCAAATTATTGAGTACATGACCAAAAGCATGTGTTTCGTTGCTGCTCTGTATTAAAAAGTATGAAATATCAAAAACAAATCTTGTTTGGCAGTGAAACTTGTGATCAGTATAAGTGACTGACTTGTGCATGCCCACTGGTACAACAGCTGCATAAGCACCAATGTGGTAACCAAGCACTTTATGACTACATTTAAGTCCTGCTCAACAAGATGCAAATAATGCCTGGTATCATTACCAGGCCTAGAACCTATAGGAGTGGACCTATTTCTATTATTATTCTAAATATACATAGTATTAAGGAACACCTAATGGCTACTTGTTACATCCACAGATAAATGTATCTCTCACTCTATATTACAGAAACATCTATTTGCAGTAGATAGTGATTAACACAAAGACCCACAACTGGTCAAGGTGTAGAAAATAAGAGAATGAAGAATGCTCAGCCCTAAACGGGACATCGAAAATGTACTCCCTCCTCCCAAGCCTCAGGGATCATAATGGAAATGTGGGGGTTGCTGTACGAGCCAGAGGCTGTGGGTGACTATAAGGAAACAATGACTTCTGGACACAGCTGTCAGCTGCACATGTGAACTCGCCATAGTGTGACCAAGAAGATTTGGGAAGCAAAACTTGCCCTTGATGGTGGAAAGGTCTCCAATAAAACCTTAACAGAAACACAAGAAATACTTAAAAAGCAAAGCAGCATGAACCCTTTCAAAGGCCATCACTATTCAACAACTAAAGTCACACAGTTAAATAAATAAAAGTCAGATTGAGTTTACTAGTAAAAATAATCAGTGACCTCAAAAAAAAAGAATATGAACAAGCAGATTAATTCAGTGGCCCTGGAGAGGAAACACAGCAGCCAAAGTTTGAATGATCCCATGAAATGCATGTAAAAATTGATGATACTGATGAAAGCAACAGGGAGAAAAATTCAGCAAGAGGATTGACATTTTGGAACAAAAACTATGATCATAGTAAACGAAAAATTTAATTGAACAACAAACACAAAAAACAATGGAGACAGTAGCAAAGACGTGATCAAGCAGAAGAAAGAACAAGGATGGAGGGACAAGGTCAATTCAGTGTCACTAAAGGAAAAACAGACAATAGTTAAGACTCCTGAATACAATGGAAAAATGCAAACTTAGCCACGCCAGGAGATATAAGCCTATCACCCAGAACATGAGAGAATGAGGAGGATCACGAGGCTAACCTGCTCTATAAATGAGTTCCAAGCTAACTACATAATAAGCCCTATTTCAAAAATAATTAATAAATAACAATTATGATGATGACGATGATGATGATGATGATGGTGATGATGATGATGATGAATACTCTTTCATTAATGCTGCTATTTCTATTCTTTGTCTACAATAAGCCAGAGAGTCCTTTGGTGGTGTTTCTGTTCAGTAATTGAGCTATATTTTCTATTACTAGTGCAATTATGAAAAGTAGCAGGTTGTTTTAAGGTACTACATTTTGAGATCATTGAGTATTATATAACAGATGACTAAAATGACAGCTAATGTTTGCCAATCACCTGCTATTTGCCTGGAGCTATTTCTATTTCAATTCACAGATAAGAAAACCACAGTACAAATAAATTCTTTCCAAAAGCACCATACTGTCTAAATGGTTGGGACTGATATACTGTAATCTCCAACTTCCGTTTTCCAGATAATTAATGTTTGTGTGAAACACCCTGGCTAAGAAACACAAGCAATAGTCAGTGAAATGAGAAGCAGAGCAAGGTTGAGAGGAAGATCAATTCAATTGTAAATACCAGTTTCATAGTTCCTATAGGACATGAAAGTGGAGGTGTCATAATGCATTGATGTATACAGGCTGGAGCTCAACGGGGAGTCAGTGATAAAAATACACAGTGGAAGTAATACATATACACAGTAGCATATGAAACCATAAAACTACATGTGTATAAAACTATGTAAATTAAAAAGATAAAATGGCTATAATACCATATGATGTTCATGTGATTCCTAGCATTATGTTTTTATTATAAAAGAATAAACAGCCCCTTCACTTGAGATTAAGTGCGTTTTAAAAGTATGTCCCAGATATAGTTAATACTCATAGTTCATTCTCATGATGGATTGAACAGAGTAGCATTTACCTTGGATTTGGACCATAGAGAGCACCTGTCAATTACATTTGTTTGCATAATTACAGTGTAAACTTTTGATTCATTAAAAAAATATAATGTATGAGTTGATTCTTCTCTTAGAAAGCAAAGATTCTCTATTTTTTTAACTAATCAGATTTAAACAGAGCTAAATCAAATAAACACGGTAAGGCAAACTCTGAAGCAGTTTGAAAAGCATCATTATATTAACCAACAGTAGCACTACAATTGCCATTGGGCCTCAGATGCCACACGTCAGTTGTACATCATCCAAGTCAGAATATTAAATTACAGTCAGGAAGTTCTTTGTAGGCTAAATCCTGTACTTGTTACCCAGTCATATGTTTAGGAAGAGCAACAGAAAACAAAAGTGGTGTCCTAATATAAATCTAGGCAAACAAATCCAAAGATAAAAAATGTAAATGTAAGTCACTAAGCTTGGTCATATAGTACTCCTCCAGAGTAGAGGTTGTAATATAGATTTTCATACAGAAAAGAGCATGAAACTCAGTAATGCTCAGGAAAAGCTACTTACATTCCATAACACATTTGCTGAATAACAAAACACTGGTATTTGTAACCCAGCTGAACCAAAACAGTAAATAGCAAGCTAAATCCACACTTCCCAGGTCTGAGGTAAGATGAAGAAGACCATCCTGGAACTCTCACCCCACAAGATTTTTCTGCTAAATTTTTTTCACCAAGAAACAAGCAAACAATTTTTTATAGTCTTCTTGCAACTAGTAACATCCTATATGTGCAGTATCTAGCAGCAATCAAGGTTCATAATGCCTATTTTGGCAAATTGATACTATGTAAAGTTTGGAGTTCAATATTTATTAGTGTCAATGCAATGTGAACTTCCACAAAGAGCCATTGAACTCCTCTTTTAACAACCCTGAATTCCACATTCAAAGAGAAACTGTTATCACTAACTGAATAATAGACACTGGAAGTAATATTAAGGATTACAAATCTTAGATGAATCAAAGGAGCAATGCAATTAATAAGTATTATTTTCATAAAAAGAGCATCCATGCCTACTGGGACCAGGCATGCAAGTTAGTGTTGAATGGAAATTGGCTCAAATGGAAATCACTCTCCTTTATCCCCAGAAACAACAAATATAATCAGAATTCACTGATTGTTATAAGAGTTGGTCTGGGGTGTTTTGTTTGTGTTTTCTAATTTAAAACGGAAAATCTGGATTTGATAAGATCCAACAAGCTACAAGTGTTGGTAACTAACTCAATTTTAACAACTTTAATTATGATATAAAAATATAAGTGCAGATTAAATTCAGCCCATAGAACACTAGATTCCACATTCTGCTCCTTAACATCTCAGTCTATTTCAAATAAATTCCATGTGTATTCTTTTATATAGTCATATGTATTATAAGTTGTAATGTAAAAATGTTTGAGAAGGGATGTGGTGTTTCTATGCCCGACTATAGTAGTTTCCATGGTGAAATTAGGATGCTCGTAATTACTAGCTGTCAGTAAGATTTTCAGAAACTGACAGCTGTGAAGCTAGAATTACTATTGTTAAATTTAAGTAGATTATTGTACCATGAAAAGACAATTGATTCATATTAAACATTGCCTGATCCTATAAAGAGGCTGTGTTTGCCTTCACAATCCTTAATATGATACAGAAACGCATATTCCTATTTTATTCACAAATAAGTGAAAATGGCCGATTATAATTTCTCGTGCACTATTCCTCTACAAAGGATATGGAGGTAGGTTGGTGGCAATTCAAAAACTGAATCAAGCCCAATAGATAGATGTCATGAACAAGTGAACACAGTTGTAGAATAAGTCATCAAGTAATGAAAACACCACAATAAGACTCTCCTATGATCCTGTGTGATGTAATATCAATGTAAGCATGTGAGGTAATGATCACTGGGTAAGGGTTTGCTTTGGTGTGAGTGTGTCTCTAGAAAGTGCATGTGAAGAGTTGTTAATTCCTCAGTGTATCTATCTTGGGAAGCAGAGTGGCAGGCAATGTTTGGGTCATGGAGAGGGACCTTCAGGGAAACAATGTTTTTCTTACTACAAATATGTCAACTGTAGCGAGACAGCATCCTCTCTTCTCCATGTGCCAGCCTGCCTTCTGCTTTTTTACATCAACCGAAGACACACAAGGCCCTCACCAGATGTGCCTTCTCAGTCTGGAGCTTCCCAAGCTCTAGAAAGGTAAGACAAAATAAATCTCTTCTTCAAAAACTATCTTAAAATAGTCTTAAAAATTCTCTAATAGCAAAAGATAGTAGACCAGGATGTAATTTGAAACTTAAGATGAAGGCCAACACTAGTTTATAGTTTCAATAGTAGGATTTCTTTCCATTTACTATCTGCAGACTCCCATATGAACAGTCAGTATCCTCTAAGACCAATCTGGAGTAACTACCAATTTGGGGTAGTTTTAAATGTGTTTTTAAAGGTCCTTGATGATCAACATAAGATGCACATTTTAAGAACTAGTAACAAGGTCATGGACTAGTAACAAGGTCATATTTCAATGTGAATAGTAATAGTGTTTGTAGACTTTCACTGTGTAGCTATATGCACCTCAGCAATGGACAGCCTAATTTGGGTTGTTTTTGAAATTGATTCCTTGTGCTAGCTGCTATGTGAAATTTGATCATTTAAATTCATAACCATAGATCACTGTAAATTGCACCAAAAGTTTAGTGGCTGTCAAGTATGTCTCTGCATATTAAACACAAATGGTCCAGAAATTATGGAGAGATAGCTCAATGAAGACTACTTTCAGTTCTCTAGCAGATAATAAGCTGTAATATTTTATAGCAAAATGGGGAAGGTTGGGAGTTTCCACTGGGAAGACAACAGTTGAATGTATGCCTAATCCACCATGAAGTAGCCCTAGAAAATATTTCTTCATGCTCTGTTGAAACATATGGAAGTGTTTTATATAATATCTAAATAACACCTCATCAGTTTCTTTCTCCAAAGACTGGAAGAAACCTTGAGCTGGGAAAAAATGTCCAAATCTCAGACTCAAGCTATTTGTACCTGTATTAGATTGTTTCCAAGTCATCAGAAAAGACCTTCAACATTGAAGAACATACCATTTTGGTCTGGAGGTGATTAATCCAAATCACAGCAGATACAAAATATTCCTTATAAAAAGACGATATGGTCTGTACTAACATTAGCCTCATATTTCTTCTTTTTTCTTTTCTGGTAATTTTAGACAAAAAACCTCACCATGCATCCTTGACTGGCCTGGAGCCCACTATATAGACCAGACTGGCCTTGCACTCACAGAGATCCACCTGCCTTGCAATCCCCAGTGATGGGATTAGAGATGTGTGCCACTACAACCTGCCTTCTATTTCATTTCAATAGCTCATGTAATCACCTGCCTCCACATTATTATGTGACATTCTTATGTTACAATGGAAAACATTCCCTCATTATTCATACTTTATAAGTGCTGACCATATTAATACTTTCACTTTATTTGAAATCCAAGATAAAAATCATGAGGAATAAAGGTTTGGAGGGGAGTTATTATTTATTTTGACTTTAAACATTGACTTCTATCTACTGTGATCATACCCATTCTGAACTATCTTCTCTTACCTTTTCCTACTCCCACTGATCTCCTTTCAACTACTCTCCCTTATATGGTGTGTGTGTGTGTGTGTGTGTGTGTGTGTGTGTGTGTGTGTGTGTGTATGTGGACACGGGCATGCACACAGGTGGCCACAACTGCTGTGAGTTTGCGATATTGTGTTTGTCTAGATTTACTGAAGTATAATCAACACATTTAAAGTTCTATACACTCAACACATACAATGTGATATTTTGGCAAATACATATATATATATATATATATATATATATATATATATTGATGATTATAACCATCAAACTAAGAAACATATCAAATACTATCACTTTTATGGGTAGGGCAAGAATACTTAAAATATTCTTAATAAAATAAGTATAATTTATTTAATTATAATTAAAATGTATACATTAATTACACATTTAATGTATAAGTTTGATGTTATTAACCATTGCTTGGTATGCCTAAAAAGATCTCTTAAACATATTATTCCTATCTAACTGAAAATATACATCTGTTCACTGATAGCCAGATCCAACCACACCACGATCACCATTCTATCTGTTTCTATGTGATGAAATTTCTAAATCCCCTGAGAAAGATTTTTAAGTTTCTGTCTCTTTGAACCTGACTTATTGTACTTACCAACATTTTCCAGAATATTCCATGCTGTTCCACACAAAACAATATGTATGTATTCAACCTTCAATGGGTATATAGGCTAACTATATGTTGTACATATTGTAAATAATGCTGCAGTAAACAGGGTAATGCAAACATCTCTGTAATGTGTTGCTTATTTTATTTTGGGTCAATTCACAGAAATGAGATGTCAGATCATTCGGTAGTTACATCTTAAGACATGGGAGGAATTTTCCAGAGTCTGGCCTGGCCATCTCCTGTGAGCAGGCAAGACTTCTAGTGGAAGGACTGGACACCAAACCAGCCACAAACCCTTGTAATTAAAATTTGTCCTGCCTACAAGTTTTACAAGGATGAAGGTGGTGAAGAAATTGTGGGAGTGGACAACCAATAACCAGTCCAGCATGAGACTCGAACATTGAGTCCTGCTTTAAATAACTGTTAGCAATTTGAATGTCTCCTTCTGAGAAGCATCTATCAACCCCTGGGTCAGTTTTGTTCTCAGCAGCTACTTGTTTTCCTGTGACTAAACATTGATTTCTTCCTATACTATTATTAAATCCCATCAGATGAGAAGTTCTCAATTTCTCCAGTTCTGTAGGTTGCATCTTCTCTCTGGTGACTGTTTCCTTTGCTGTGAAGAAGCTGATTGGATTCATTCTTTTTTGTGTATATTTTGTTTTTGTTGACTGTACACTTTGGTAATTTCTAAAAATAATATTCTAGGCCAATTCTAGGTCAAGAAGTGTACCCTAAACTTTCTCTCAGTATAACAATAATCAGTAGTAGTAGTAGCAGTAGTAGTAGTAGTATTTTGCTTTTAGGCCTTGTGTTGAAATCTTTACCCATTCTGATTGGCTTTTGTTTGTGATACAGATGAGTATCCAATTTCCTTCTGCATATGGTGCCCAGATTTCCCAACACTAGCTACCCAACAGTTAATTTTTTTTTCAAATATGTTCCTGGAAACTTTGTTTAAAAAATCTATTAACTGCAAATATATGCATTTAATTCTTGTCTTTTTTATTTTGTCCCATTATTCTACATATCTCTTTTTATTCAAGCAGCACACTGTTATATTTACTGTGTCTTTGGATCATACCTTAAAATCAGGGGGTATGGTATCTTCAGCTTTGTTCTAAAGATCATTTTAGCTGTTTAGGATATTTTGTGGACCATATACATTTTAGGATTATTTATTCTATTTCTTTGAAAAAACTACATTATAATTTCTTTAACAACAGCTTTTGTGTTTATTCATTTTGTTTTAAATTTTATTCTTTGCATACATTATATCCAGACCACAGTTTCCACTACCTGAGAATCTGAACTAAATCATGTACCTCTGAGAGCAGGCAGGGTTCTGCATTCTGCCTTGTTCCGGGACACACAGAAGGAAGACTGGGTTACAGAAGAACAAGAATGTCCAGCAGATGCCCAGAGCTGCATGAAATGCGTGAGCACAAAGTGCACTCTAGTTCTCCCTGGAAAGGCTTTACTTGAGCAATTCTCCAAAGCTGCTGCTGCTGAAAGCCCGTGCTTCCAACCAGCCTGCATCTAGGAGATGATGACGTCTGAGACTTTCTGATAACATAAATGATGTGTGGTACTTCTCATTCCTTCTCTCCCCAACTTGGCCTAGTTTGGGGTGAGGAGCCCACCTACCGCTTTTGTCCACACATGAATATTTTAGTGGTGAGGTCTGAGTCCTGAAGAAGATAGATCTGTGAGCAAATTGCTCCACAAGTTTTCCAAATTCCCCAGAACTAAGGAGAGCAAAGAGGTTAAATTTAAAGTAGTATGTGATCACGTCAAGTTGCTAGTCTCACTGGTCCAGTATGGAACTCTGGTGGTGTGAAAGGAAACGGTCCCCAAAGGGAGTGACACTATTAGGAGGTATGGTCTTGTTGGAGGAAGTGTGTCACTGTGAGGATGGGCTTTGAGGTCTCTTTTCTCAAGCTTCCCTCAGTGTGACAGTCAGTTAACTTCTAGTTGCCTGCAAGATGGAGCACTCTCATCTCCAGCACCATGTCTGCTTGCACTCTGCCATGCTCCCCTTCATGATCATAAGGGACCGAACCTCTGAAACTGTAAGGAACTGTTTTCTTTATAAGGGTCGCCATGGTCATGGTGTCTCTTCACAGCAGTAGTAACCCTCACTAAGACAGGAACAAACATGCACTCATATCTATCTCCTATTTCTTCCTGGAAGGGGTTTAACTACATACATAATGTCCTGACATTTCCTGTGGTTGTGTCTGTGTCATTCATTTACTTAGTGTGTATCTAGCAGATAAGAAAGCACACGAACTCTTCTGGGAGCCTGACTGCCATGTGGAAAGTTCCTGCAGCTCCCACTATTTCTGCTAGGTAAGCACATCCCCAGAGTAGCACATCCCAAAGAGTAGCACCAGCTGGAGTCTGCATCATCATCCACAGGATGCTGTAGGGGACACACTTGTTAAATCTTAACAATGTATGCATTATGTGCCAATTAATTTGGTAACGGATAGGAAATGCACAATTTCTTAGATAATCTTCTACATTGGAATTGTTAAAAAAATTTTAAAAAATGAACATTCCATTAATGTTTAAGACATATGGATCACCAATTAAAAAATGAAAATCAAAAGCAGAGCTGGAGTTAAGAGCACATAGGAGAGATTAATCAGTGGTTAAGATCATGTGTTGCTCTTGCAGATGACCTAAGTTCAGTTCCTAGAACCACATCAGTGTGACGGCTCACAATTGCCCATAAATCCAGCTTCAGGGTAGCTGGTGCCTACAGGTGCTGCACGTTCACTGGTACCCCAGAGACATTTACACAGAATTAAAAGTGATAAATCTAAGCACAGAAAATAAATTATATAGAAAAATTAGGAACCTGGTAGCTTTAAAGGTGAATTCTACTGAACATTTAAAGAAAAATTAATGCCTGTTATTCTTAAGCATTTATAGAAAAATTTTAAAGGAAAGAAATAGTATCCAACTCACTTTATGAGCCCAATGTCACCTTCCTGAAAACGAAAGAATATTATAGAGCAGTACCTCTGATGGCCACACATGCAAAAATCCTCAAGAAAATATTTTTGTACCAAATCAGCTATATCATTAAAGTATTATAAACTGTGGTTCTTTATGCCTTATTTTGGGAAATTTTGATTTATGTGACCCAAATAAAAGATAAAAACTACCTTGTAAATGCAGAAACTTAGTTTTACAAAACTCAATATTTATTTATGATTAAAAACTCCTAGAAAGCAAAGTGTGGAAGAAATGTGCATCAACACAACAGAGATCATGTGCTGAAGGCTCATGGGTAATGGCAAAGTCAATAGTGAAAATGCTAAAATCTTTTCCTCTAATCAATATGCTCTGTACTCACTATAATCACTAAAAGGGCTGGCCATCGCTTCTAAGCAATAAAATTAAAGCTGCCCTAACTCCAAGAGAGGTGGTTTGTAGATGACAAGCTCTTACATATAGAAAAGGTCAAGGACTCCAAAAAAACTGGTAGCAACAATGAATGAGGCTAGAAAAGCAGCAAGAAACACAACATGTAGCACCCAGTGTGTCTTTAAACAATAAAGCAAAATGCCCTCCCCTGGTAATGAGATTGATGACTGACTTATAAGCCATCCTATAGTCTTCATCCAGCAGCTGGTGGAAGTAGAAGCCAACACCCACAACTTATCACTGAACTGAACTGGAATCCTGTTGCAGAGAAGGAGGAGTGATGAGCAAAGGGATCCAGACCAGGCTGGTGAAACCCATAGAAACAGCTGACCTGAACAACGGGGAGCTCTTGGTCCCCAGACTGATAACTGGGAAACCAGCATGGGACTGATCCAGACTCCAGCAACATGGGTTTCAGTAAGGAGACCTCAGAAATCTACAGGACCTCATATAGTCATTCAGTACTTATCCCTAGCATAGGTGTGGACTTTGGGAACCCATTTCACATCGAGGGATACTCCCTGAGCCAAGACACTTGGGGGTCCCAAAGGAAATGATAGACTCTGATGACACCCTATGGAAGGCCTCACCCTCCCCTGGGGAGCAGAAAGGATATGTGATAGGTAGGGTATTAGTTGGGATTGACATGTAAAACAACCTTGTTTCTAATTCAAATTTTAAAAAAATAAAAAAAATTTAAAAAAAGAAGCTGAAAAAGCAGACCCACTTAAAATAGCATTAAAAATAACATGAAAGCATTTGGGGGATAAATTTAATGGGGGGTGGTATCTCTAAACCTGAAGTTACAAATCATTGATGAAGTACATTAAATAAGCAAACGAATGGAAATATAACCCTTATTTATGAATAGAATGAATTAATATTGTTAAATTATCCAAAAATGTCTATATTATCCAAATCAATCTACAGATGAAATGAAACCTTCATCAAAATTATAATGAGCTCAGCACTGAATAGATATGTGATCCAAAAATTCACCTGATAAGAAAGTTTCAACGAGAAGGAAATTCACAGAGATCGTGTAACCCCTGAAATAGCAGTTCTTAATTAAACGTTGAATCAGTGTCACTGAAAAAACTCTAAAGCTACAAAAAGGGGTCCTTCTGACAACCCTGGCTCAGGAGTTGGGGACAAAAGTAAAAGGACTCTAATGTGCAAGCCATCTAAAGTGCAACTGCACTGAACAAAAACAAAGTAAGGGGACTTTCTTCGGCAATGCTCTATTGCTTTAAATGCTCAGGGCAAGGCACTTTTTAAAAAGATTAGGAGGTTTGATCTTATGGGAGGAAGTATGTCACTGGGGTGGGCTTTGAGTTTTCAAAAGTCCAAGCCAGGCCAGTGGTTCTCTCTTCCTGCTGCCTGCAGATGCATAAATCATTAGCTCATGCTGCTAATGGACTAAACCTCTGAAACTTTAAGCAATACCCTATTAAATGCTTTCTTTTGTAAGAGTTGCTGTGGTCATGGTGTCTCTTTACAACAACAGAATATTTGCTAAGACAGAAGTTGGTTCCAGGAGCCTGACGGGTGCTGCCACGCCTGGCCATGCTGCTTGTTGGCAGAATTCGAACTTTGGGACTTTGAGTTGGGAAAGCAGTCGAACACTTTAAGTGAGGCTTACTGGGCAATACTGATAGGATTGTGAAGACAGTGGTGCTGAAAGCAACGGAGGTCATGACAGCCAAGCTCAAGAGGTTTCAGAGGAGAAAAATCCCGGTAGGTGGCCTAGAGACCATTCTTGTGATATTTTGGCAAAGAATATGTCTGGTTTTGTTCTTGTCCTAAAAGTTGGCCTGAGGGTAAACTGAAGACATCTATATTCGTGGCATTGGCAGAAGAGATTTTAAGACAGCCTGATATTGACTCTGTCTTGTGAATATTAGTATGCAGATCTATAACAAAAAGTAGCAAGATGAGGATGAGCAAGAACAATGCAAAATGTACAGATTGAAGAAAAAAAAGGAGCAACAGAAAGTGTAATAGAGCTAAGTCTTGTGCTCAATGAGATAAAAAAAAAAATTAAAGAAAAGCCTGATGCTAAATGGAATAAATGTAGTGGTGACCCCAGGGCAAGACCCTGCCCAGATAAGCTTCCAACTTGTGAAAATGAATTGAAGAAAAGCTTCAGCAGTGAAGGAAACCATCAAAAAATTAAAGCTAACAAAAATGTATTTAAACATGACTCTGCTCCAGCCCCAGTCAACAGCAGAGCTTGGTAGCTTAGGCCACATGGTTCTGGCTTTAGAGTCAAGCATAAATGAAAGAGGTTATAGAATACCCCACCTGGACTAAAGAAAGCCGATGAAACCAAGTGTGAGACAAGTGTGTCCCAGCATGGAGACATGAGAAACCATTGTGTAAAGATGTGACAGTGAAACCTGGATTGCCATGCAGACTCCAAAATGCTGGAAATGCCAGAGCCATGGGATACCTACCCAAAAAAGATGCTAATGGGGAGTGAAACCAGCCCAAGAGAGAGATGCTGCCGTCAATAAAGCTGAAAGGAGTTAGAAATCTGCAGTGTGCTTTGATAGCAACGACAGGTGCAGAGTTTGCAATTTGCCCAGCTTGTTTTTGGTCTTGCTTTGGTCCAGTATTTCCACACTATGCTCCCTTTTCTCCATTTTGGAATGATAATGTATACTCTGTGTCATTGTATATTGCTTTATGAGTTTGACTTTATAGGGAATTACAGTTAAGAGACTGCCATGAGTCTGAATTCAGATTCTGAACTTTGGACTTTCAAACCCTGTTAAGACAAATAGACTCTGAGGGCTTTTTAAGTTGGACTAAATGCACCTTGCACCATGATATGGCACAAGCCTATGGGGCCAGGAGGTAGACTGTAGCGGTTTGAATGAAAATGGCCCGCATAGGCTCCTAGGGAATGGCACTATTTAAAGGAAGGTGTGGTCTTGTTGAAGGAAGTGTGTCACTGGAAGGTGGTGTAGGGAGACACCCTAGCCCCGCCCAATAGTCCTGGGACAGGTACCAGGTAGACCCGGGACTCGCCCATAAGGGTGTGGTGAAGGAAAGCCAGGGTGATGTAAGGGAGCTTCTTAAGGGCTGCACGGGGAGACCCTAGTTCTTTCTGGCCGCACTTGCTGGGTTCCTGTAACCTCGCTCTGGCCTGCGTTTTGCCCTGGTGTTTTCTTGAATTAAGAGACTTTACTATCACGGATTACAGTTCATCTTTGGGTGCATGCTCCAACCTTTATTCATCAGTTGGTGCCCAACGTGGGGCCCAAACCCACGACCCTGAGATTAAGAGTCTGTTTAAAATGGTGAAGGAGGTTCTGCCTAGATGGGGTTTACAAAGTGCCCCAGAAAAGATACAAAGAGGAGATTCTATTAACTATTTAGGATATAAGATAGACTTAGAAAGAATCAGACCTCAAAAGGTACAAATTAGAAGGGACCGTTATCAAATCTTAACAGTCTTCAGAAGCTACTAGGAGAAATTTCTCAATTACAGACGATTATTGGTGTGGAAGGACATGACTTAAAGCATTTAAAAATGGCACTAAAAGGTGATAAGGACTTAAACAGTCCATGAATATTATCTGCTGAGGCAGAAAAAGAGCTACAATGGGTAGAAAACAGAATATTGGATGCGCATATAGATCGGATAAACCTTGATCTAGACTGCATTCTGGTTATCTTGCCATCCAGAGAATACCCTTCTGGGATTCTGATGCAGAGGGAAGACACTATATTGGAATGGATATTCCTGCCACATAAGCAGAACAAAAAGTTAAAAGTATATAGAAAAGATTTCTGATTTGATTTTAAAGGGCAAATTAAGACTTCGTCAGTTGACTGGGAAAGACCCAGCAGAGATTATAGTACCTTTAACTAATGATGGAATTTCCTCCTTATGGAAGGATAATGAATATTGGCAGATAGTTCTCACCGACTTTTTGGGAACAATTAGTAACAACTATCCCAAAACCAACAGAACTAAATTCATAAAAAAGACAGTTTGGATTCTTCCATGCATTGTAAGACAAACTCCCATTTCTGGAGTTCTTACTTTCTACACTGATGCTAACAAAACAGGTAAGGTTGGTTATAAAGCAGGTGAAGTAAGTAAAGTAGTTCAAAGTCCATATACATCTGTACAGAAAGCAGAATTATATACAATTCTTTTGGTGTTTATGGATTTTACGGAACCTCTTAATATAGTTACTGATTCCCAATATGCAGAGAGAGTCGTCTTGCACATAGAGACTGCAGAATTCGTCCCTGATAATACTGAACTAACTTCGTTGTTTTTGCAGTTACAGGAAACAATCAGAAACAGAAGTAACCCACTGTACATTACGCATATCAGATCCCATACGGGTCTGCCAGGCCCACTGACACAAGGCGATGAAGAGATCGATCGTTTATTGATTGGCACTGTGCTAGAAGCCTCAGAATTTCATAAAAAGCATCATGTAAATAGCAAGGGTTTAAAGAAGGACTTCTCCATCACTTGGCAACAAGCCAAGGAGACAGTGAGAAACTGTCCTACTTGTTCTTTTTATAACCAAACTCCGCTGCCAGCAGGATGTAATCCTAAAGGCCTTCGGAGGAATGAGATCTGGCAAATGGATGTCTTTCACTTTACAGAATTTCGAAATTTGAAATACGTGCATCATACTATTGACACATTCTCAGGTTTCCAATGGGCTACTGCTCTCAACTCTGAAAAAGCTGATTCCGTTATTACACACCTACTGGAGGTGATGGCAGTTATGGATATACCGGCGCAGATAAAAACTGACAATGCTCCAGCATATGTCTCCACAAAAATGGAACAGTTCTTCAAATATTATAACATTAAGCATGTCACGGGTATACCACACAACCCTACAGGACAAGCAGTCGTTGAAAGGTCTCACAGAACACTTAAGGAGATGCTCCATAGGCAAGCTGGTAAGTCGAAACCCCCCAAACATAGATTGCATAATGCTTTATTAACGCTAAACTTTCTTAATGACAATGACAATGAACAAACAGCTGCAGAAAGACACTGGACTACGGAAAAAAACTGCTGAACTGAACCAACCAGTGTATTTCAAAGATGTACTGACCTCAGTATAGAAACCTGGACATATGCTACGTTGGGGTAAGGGTTTTGCATTTATCTCCACAGGAGAAGAAAATTTTTGGATACCATCAAAATTGATCAAGATTTGAGTTGAGAAAGACAACCCTCTCAACAAGGATGATTGACAGGTATTTACTGAGGAACCCTCCTCCAAAAGTCAAAGGACACTACATGTGTGGATACTTAAGGAAAGAACGTAGCTATAACCATCGAACAAAAGGAACATGCCATACGGTAAAAATTTACAGCTGTCTCTCAAATAACTCTATGTTTCTTCATTTCCTAGTCCCTATTCAATTAAGTCGATGCTGGATGTAGAGTTGGATTTGGCTTTCCTACTCTAAAATCCAAGCATGTTATTTAACAACATTTAAAAGTTTCTATGTTATATCAAGAAGCCAATTGCTGTAATACAGAATAAATGAAGAATAAGAGGACTGTCTTTGTCTTTTCTTGGCTCTTTCTTTCAAGGCCTACACACTCTCATAATTGGTGTTCTTCAAGGATTGCCTTTCCCAGTACACATACATGAACAAGTGAACATTTCTTTGATGACACTTATGTTTGAGTCCCATATAGCCAACAAGAACCAGCCTGACAGCAATCCCTACATGCTCCGGCAAAAGAATTGGACTACACCTCCCCGACTGCACTGGATTCAACTCACTCCGTTTCGACTGACACTCCAACCAGAACCTCGAGTAATGACTTCAATCAAGTTGAGGATTTCAACGTAGATCTGCGATCAAACAAATCTCATCTAACATGGACTAGACATAACTCATTAGAGACTTTCCCTGTACTAGCATTTTTTTTTTCCACAGGGTCCCCACATGACTACCATCGTCCCATTTCAGCAGGAAGTAACCTAGAAGATGCTACGCCCCCGTTGCCCATTATTGTTTATTAGGGTAGTGTAAGTCTAGTTAAGAATGAACTTCTTATTGTTTAGAGTTGGGATTGGAAGGAGGTGTTCAAGTTAGACACCTTTTCCACATGACTTTAAGACTTAGCTGGAATAGACATAGGATGTGTCATAGCAGATTATTGTATCTTCTTATATTTAACCTTTATGATTGTTAGTTTTGGATATTTTACACTATTAAGTTTTAATCCTCTTTTAGACTAAAAGGGGAATTGTAGGGAGGCACCCAAGCCCCACCCAATAGTCCTGGGACAGGTACCAGGTAGACCCGGGACTCGCCCATAAGGGTGTGGTGAAGGAAAGCCGGGGTGACGTAAGGGAGCTTCTTAAGGGCTGCACGGGGAGACCCTAGTTCTTTCTGGCCGCACTTGCTGGGTTCCTGTAACCTCGCTCTGGCCTGTGTTTTGCCCTGGTGTTTTCTTGAATAAAGAGACTTTACTATCACGGATTACAGTTCATCTTTGGGTGCATGCTCCAACCTTTATTCATCAGGTGGGCTTTGAGATTTCAAAAGCCCAAGCCAGGCCAGTGGTTCTCTCTCTTCCTGCTGCCTGAAGATCTAGATGTAGAACTCTCAACTACTTCTCCAGCACCATGACTGTCTCAGACACGGTTCCACCATACTTCCCACCATGCTGATAATGAACTAAATCCCTGAAAATGTAAGTCAGCCTTTGATGGGAGAGCTTGTAGATTCAAGATACCTTTATTCAGATAAATACCAGCCAAACGCAAGTCAGAGCATGCCAGGTGCAGCCCAGTGAGGCCAAGGAGAAGGGGCGTCCATGTGCTCGGGGTTCCTTAAGAGCCCATGCCATGTCATCCTGACCTCACCTTGACCACGCCTTAGCAGGCGTGGTCAGGCACACCTGTAGCCAGCCTCTAACAGGCATGGCTTACTGCCCCCTACATGCCTTAATTAAATTCTTACATTTATAAGAATTGCTGTGGTCATGGTATCTCTTCACAGCAACAGAACACTGATTAAGACAGGGACCAAAGTACTAACTCTGAACATGAAAATAGATGAAGCAATGTGACTTGCCCAGATTCTCTTGGCTTTTTCTTTCTACTATCAAGAGAAGATAACATTGAAAAGAGAATGTATAACGGAACTCTAGACCCTTGCAAATCAGAAGATAACTCCCCTTAATAAGTTTCAGTATAATAGAGATAGAAAAAAGGCAATTAAGCTAGCTGAAGGAAAATGTGTGTCATGCACAAATGGAAAGAACAGATAACATCATATGTATGCTCTTTGGTATATAAAGCAATTTTTTTTAAAGACGTTTTGAGTAAACACTTCCCTTAAAGAAAATTTGCCAAAGCTTGGATTAGTTAAGTCCTCCCAGACAAGAATGGAATATTTTACTTGAAGCTTTGGAATAAAACAAATTTGTCAGGCATCAGGTCCATGATGCATTAGCTTGTCCACTTAATTTACAAAGGAAGCTTAGACACAGGACTGTGTTGATAGCACAGTCACTAAGGTGTTTTCAGTGCAATCCTGAGGGCCTGAATTCACTGCCAGAACTAACATGAAAACTCATCGTGTCCTGTGTTCATGCTTCCAAGCAACTCACTGTGGAAGTAGAGACAGGTGGGTCACTAGTCCGCTAACCTATTCCACTGCGTGAGCTCCAGGCCAAGGTTGTTATGGAATATTATTTTAAGATACATTACATTTGTTTATGCTCTGGGAACATTTGTTTAACGATGTAAAGATGTGTTGCTTTTGTTTATGCTGTATTTGTTTACCTCTTTGAAGCTGTGATTCTTTGTCTAAAAGACCTGATGGGCTAATGAAGAGCTGAATGGCTAACAGTGAGGCAGGAGAAAGGATAGACGGGACTGGCAAGCAGAGAGAATAAATAAGAGGAGGAATCTGGGGGAGAAAGGAACAAGGAGAGGAGAACATCAGGGGCCAGCCACCCAGTCACACAGCCAGCCACAGACTAAGAGTGAAATTAAGATATACAGAAGTAAGAAAAAGAAAAAGCCCAGAGGCAAAAGGTAGTCGGGTATATTTAAGAAAAGCTGGTTAGAAACAAGCCAAGATAAGGCTGAGCATTTTTATGTAATAAGTCTCTCTGTGTAAGATGAATTGGGTGCTGGGTGGCGAGGCCCCCAAAAGAGTAAAGAATACAAAGAACAAAAAAAAAAACTAACAACAAAGGTGATACACCATGTCTCAAAAGAGCTGAGTAGATTCTGAGGAACATCCAAAAGATGACTTTGTCCTGTATTTGCACTTGTACACACACACACACACACACACACACACACACACACACACACGCGATAAAAATTATGGATGACAGTAATAATTTTAAAAAGCCAGGAAACAAATAATGAATCAAATAATGTTGGATTTGTATAAAAACAATTCAGGAGCTAAGTCACTTTAACTAAATACCATGAATGAAATATGATGGGCAGTAATAAGAACACTGACTGAAATACACATATGTTTAATGTTAAAAATAAATGTTTCCTATTGAAGGATGCTATGCAAAATATGCCAAGTTTATAGTATTTAAAAAAAGCAATAAAGAAATAAAGATGTGGCCCTACTGCAGCCAAAGTGTGTCTCTATACCCATGGCACCTGTTACCACTGAAGGTGGTACGGATGCCTGCCTAAGGTCCCCACCTAAGGCCATGTCGGTATTTGAGGGCCACACTGCTGCTGGGGTGATGCGGGTCTGAGTGGTCTGATCCGCTCAGGGCCACAGTAACAGCTGGGCCCAGCCTGCTGCTAAGGACTATGTCTGTGTCCATGGTCCTACCCCAGCCGACTCTGTGTTGATGTCCATAGCCCAAATCACCAGCACAGGGCACACGATGCCTAGGATCTGGGCCACCCCCTGTAGCCATGTTGGTGTCTGAGGGTCATGCTGACCATAGAGATCTGCATGCCCTGCTGCCAACTGAGGCCATGGTATGGTAAACTGCCAAGCTGCTGCTGAGGGCCACATCTGAGCCCATGGTCCTACAGCAGCCAGGGTCTGCGACAATGTCAGTGGTTCCTGTAACCACACAAGGCTGTGAAGAAACCAGGGTTCTGGGCTGACACCTGAGGCCATGTAGGTATCTGTCAGTCACACCACCACCAGGGCCATACAGATCTTCATGGCCTGAGCTGCTATTTGGGGCCATGGTGACAACCAGGCCAGAGAGTCAGCCTGGGGTCATGTCTGGATCTGTGGCTGTATCGAAGCCAGGGTCTGTGTTAATGTATCTCAGTGCCTACTGGTACCATCGAAGGCTATGTAGATGCCCAGGGTCTTGGCTGCCACCTGGGACCATATTGTTGTCCAAGGGTCACCTTGCAGCTAGGGCAATGCCAATCTGAGTGGCCTGAGCTGCCACCCAGGGCCTGGGGTGATGCTGAGGACCATGTCTGGGTCTGTGGTCCTACTGCAGCCAGGGTCTATGATGATGTCCTTGATCTGCATTGCCACCAAAGGCCACAAGGATGCCCACCTTCTGGGCCACTACCTGTGGCCATGTTAGAAACCAACATGCTGCTATCAGGGCCATGCCAACCTGATTGGTCTGCACTGCCACCCATGGCCAAGGAGTCATCTGGGCCCAAGCTGCTATTGCTGGCTATTGTCTGGGTCCATGGCCCTACCAGAGCCAAGCTCTGTGTCAATGTCAGTGGCCCTGGTTCCCACTAAAGGCAATGCAGATGCCTGGTGTCTGGGCCAACACCTGAGGCCATGTTGGTGCCCAAAAGTCATGCTGTTGCCAGGATCATACAGATCAGGGTGGCCTGAGCTGACACCTGGGCCATATTGGCATCCGGGCCCAAGCCTTCCACAGCCAGGATTTGTATTGAAGTCCATGGCTCCTATTACCATGGTTCCTGTTACCTATTGCTGCCTAAGTTCTGAGCCACCACCTAGGGCCATGCTGGAGTTCAGGGACCACACTGCTGCTGGGCGGCTGCTGGTCTCAGAGGCCTGGTCAGAACACCACAGTTAATACCCAGATTCACATCCAGGGCTTTGAGTGGGCACTTCCCAATATCTACCACATTTATAACCTGCTGGAGCTGAAGGGCTGGTTACAGAACCATAGCTGCAGGCTCTCCATAACTCTGGCCAGCTGCAGGATAGCCAAGAGAAGTATTAGTAAGTTTGGTGATATTTTGTTTATGATCTAACAAATAAAGCTTGCCTAAAGATCAGAGTACAAAGCTAGCCACACTAGTTAGCCATAGGGGCCAGGCAGCGGTGGCACACACCTTTAATCCCAGCAGTAGACAGGAATATAAGGTGGGAGGAGACAGTTCAGGGCAGTATGAGGTTTGGTGGAGACAGATGAGGTCTGGAGATGCAGTCTGAGGACAGGATCTTCCCTTTCGTTCTGAGCATTGATAGAGGTGAGAATTCTCTAGTGGCAGGCCACTTTGCTTCTCTGATCTTCAGCTTTAACCCAAATATCTGTCTCTGAGTTCTGATTATTAATACCAATTAGAATCCAAACTCCAGGTGAGAGTCCAGTATTGGTGGTGTAGCAGACCCAGAGGCCTGGAGCCTGACAAACAGCACATTAAGCAATGAACATTTGCAAGTAGAGCTGTCTGAACAAAAGGGTCTACTGCACGATTCACAGCAGCTCCCAGTGCCACTAAGATGAATGAAGAGCTGATGGAGAGGCAGGAAAGACGGAGGAGCGAAGAGACTTTTTTGTTTCTTGTTTGCCACATAATGAAATAAATAGATCAACCACTTATTTAGCTCGATTTTAGTTCTAGTTGAAACAAATTTTTAATATGAAGAAATTTGAAAACATACACAAAATGCTTTAAGATCCAACATGAAGCAAAAATGAGGACTCTCTAAGTAGAACTCAAGTAGCTCAGAAAACAACAAGAATTGACAAATGGGATTACATCACATTAAACAGCTTCTTCACAGCACAGGAAACAATTCACTGAGTGACAGCTAGTACTCAGAGAGAAAAGCTCTGTCAGATACTCATCTCACATCTGACAGCGAATTAATAACCAAAATAAAGAACCCCGAAAGCAAACAAAAGAACAGACAACCCAATTAATAGATGGGTATATGAACTCAACAGATAGTTATCAAAAGAAAAATTGCAAATGTCCAATAAATACATGAAAAAAAGTCTCAATACCTTTATCAGGGAAATGCAAATGAAACTACATTGAGATTCAATCTCATTTCAGTAAGAATGGCTATCAAGAAAACAAAAACAACAAATGCTAGTAAAAAGGGCGGAGGGCTACCAGGAACCCTTATACCCTGGTAGTAGCCATGTAAATTAGTACAGCTACTCCAGAACCCAGACTGGCAGTTCTGAAATACTAAAAATAGAATTCCATATGACCCAGCTGTCTCATTCTTTGGTATATATCTGAAGAACTCAAATTCATCATACCAGAGATACTTGTACATCATGCCTACTTGGGACACCACGATAGCCAAGATGTCTAAGATTTTGGCTTTTCTGAAGTAATGTGAATTACACTGTGGGACATTTGGTTCATATACAAATATACTATTTATAATATAATTAAGTATATACTCTAACGTAAATGTGCAGATTGCCTCAGTGGCCGAGAATTTTCCAAAATTGTACATTTGGTGGAAAGTTTTTAAGCCAACCATACTCTCAAGAAATCCAGTAGGAACTTTAGAATGAATTAATGCAGAAGTTATTTGTCAAAATCTAAAGAGACATGCCTTAATATTTATTCCATTTGGAAAAGAGCTTGTGTCACATTCCCTTATCCATTTCTAACAAGAAAAAATATATCTTCATGTGTAGGCATGTGGATAAAAGCCATCAGAAATGGCCTTTCTACTAGAATAACTATTAATGTTACTATTCATGAATCAAGAAGATGCAATAACCATAAATCACTCTCACTATTAAGAGTATTGCATGTACTCAAACTACCTAATTTATTCTCTTCACCTGTAGGTATACAAGTGACCCACTTTATTTATTCACAACTTTATTATTTCTGACAATCAATATCCGTTACAGTTCTTTTTATTAGCTATATAATATGTATTCAGAAACGTGTAGAAATCCAATTCCCTTTTTGAGAGGTTAGTATTTATGGATGTCAGAAGATGCTGCATTCAAGCATGCCCTCATCAATCTTATCAGTGAAATGTTTGCTTCTCACCTTTTCTGTAGGAATCTAAGCAATCCATCTAGTTTGTTAAGAGTCAATCATTTTCCCCAGATGAAAGCAATTATGTAATAGGAGAATGAGGCTGTGTGTTTGATTATTAGAAAGACAGAAGCAGGTATTTTGAAGAAAGCAATTCTGGACCTGAATTTAAGTGAGTTCCTGGTCAATGTCTGAAACCCCATAATAAAAGCTATAGAAAATGTGATCCTAACACAAACACTGTAGAACTGAACTATAGGTATAATAACTCAATTTTAAAGACAGCTTTAATTCAATGAGTCAATAAAAGCTATTTAGAAAGTTCAATAGTAAATACAGGAGTTAATTTTTAATACCATCTTTCATTACTGCATACGTGGAAGCCAGAAAGCATCTTCTGAACATTAAAATAAGTTACATATTGCTTTATCTTTGCCACAGTAGTTGGATCTTAAACTACTTCCATTTCTGCCAGCAATTGGAACTCCACAGTTTACTGGCCTGCTTCTCTAGCTGTGGCCTGGCTGCTCAGGCCACAGCCTGGTGGGAATTCTGTTCCTGCAGGTTCTGGCCCTGTTGCTGCCACTAAAGGAAGCTTCAATTAAATCTCTATCATTCTATTTATAAATAAGAATTGAGGTTCAAAGGCTGGGGTGAAAACCTGCTAGCTCCAAGAGGCTGGATTGCAATTAGCTAATCTTCCCTCCTTGCTGGCATTTGCAAAAAACCCATGCTTCTGCTTTGCCAAACCAGAAACAGCTGTGTCACCCCAAAATGCCACCCTACTACTTCTTGTGTCTCTCTATCTCTCCTAGATGCCCTCTGGTGCTCTATGATTATTTTCTGTCAAATAGTTGCTGATACAAGTCTCCTACCCAAGACTGACTTTGTTTAATTAACACAAATGCAAACTTGGGGTTCACAGTGCAAACAAATATTCCCCTATACACACACATAATTATTTATATATAATATGTTTAATATTATTACAGCCAACAATATCATAAAGATCAAATAGCCTCAGATAAGTTTTTGGAACAGAAAAAGAAGGCAGTATCAAAATGTAAAATATGTGTAACATTTTATTATTGTATACCTTCAAAGAAGCCACACTCAGGTTGTTCTATTGGTTGTATTAAAGTATTAACTATAAAGTTAAAAGGGAAAAGTGTCAGGGACATGGTGAAAAAGAATGATTAGTGCACAATGCCCTGGGGAACTGTGAGAGAGGCTCCAGGAAAACAGGAAGAGGGCCTCTACCTCAGGTGCATCTTATTCCCTGGATTGTTCCTGACATGATTTTCTGACTCCTGCGACAAACTTCTATGATATGTTTATTCTTGCTGGATGGCACATCATAGCCATAGAGCCCAATCTCATCGGTGTACCCTGAATCTGAACATGGTCTTCTGCCTTATTTTGGTACTCTCCCAGATATAATCTATAATAATACCAGGAAACAGTGTTTAAATTGGTCTGTCCTGAGAAAGTTCTGTGAAAGGGCTGCTCTATCAATATTTAATATGTGTTCACTGATGTTTATTAACATGTTTTTCTGATCATGTTTTTCTGAATTCAAACCACTTGCCTCAAATAATTGTTTTGTTTTTGTTACACATTAGACAGTAGTCTGCTCCATTCTTTCAGGTCCTTAGACCCTAGGTCTCTCAAACACAGATATGCATAGGTCAACATAAGTCAACAACAAGGAAGAGAGCTGAGAAACGTTTTCAGCAATATGCAGAAGTATCTCTACTCCCATGTTTATTGTAGCAGTATTCACAGAGTTTATATATAGAATCATATATGTAATCAACCTATCAACAAATAAATGGATAATGAAAATATACACAATCAGAATATTAGTGACAAAAAATGAAATCCTGACATTTGTAATACTCTATATATGAACCAGAGAATTATGTTAATTGAAATAACAAGCAGAAAAACAAACACCGCATGACCTCAGTCAGCTGTAAAATATAGAAAGTTGATATAAATAGATGGTGTTTACAAGAGGTGTTTGAGGAGTGGGGGCCAATGAGATGTCAAGAATACATGTCCAGTTATAATTGAGTAATACATTCTAGAACTCTTTGGAAAAACACAGTGATGTCAGTAAATGATGACATGCTACATTCCTAAAAAGTACTAAGAGTACATAGTGCTATCACCACTGTGATGGTAATTAGAAAGTACTAATTAGAAAGTGTTAATTAACTAGAGTCACCTATTCTATAACATATTATACTTGAAAAACATAATTTTAGGTGCCAGTTTACATGCCCACTTAAATAAATAAAGAAAGAAAGAAGCTGTTAGAAAAAAAAGAAGAGGCTGTATAGTGATAATTACTGAAATTTTCTAGACATGTTAAATGTTGAGACTGGCCATGTGTGATTTTTGACATTAAAAGCAATTATTGGTATTTCAAAGTTTATGTCATTCCCTACAACTGCCATTTCAAACTATCCCATCCTCATGTTCCCTGCTGACAGTATAGTATTAGAAGGCATGTTATACAGGACTTGCAAATGCCAGCAACATCTGTAAAGGTCATTGTACTTCCACAGTAAGGTACAGTGAGAAGACCTATGCTCATTCTGTTAGAACTTCACTGTGTGCTGAGCTTCTAAACTGAAGATGGATAAAGCTGGATATACATCAAACACACAGCTTTATAACATAATGGGCCTTGCTGCTAAGCTTTAGCCGCTGTGTATAGAAAGGACTCTGGTATGGGCATTTAATCAGCATCCACAATGATGCTATCTTGCTTCACAACCCATAATTGCTGCTCTCATCCCTGATATTCTTTGAGAGAAGCTTCAAGATCAAAATTAGTTTCAGAGTAAAATTAAGTTGTCATTTACCAATTTACTCGTCCTTTCATGTACACTTAATTATTCCACGTTATTGTCACTCTCCAGTTTCAATTTATAGCACAATTTGTATCAATATAAAAAGTTAATTCAAGTTATGTGGAGTTATCAATAATATAAGAGTTTCTAAAATAAAGAGTGTGAATTGGTGCCCCACAAGCTAAAAGGCAAATTAACAGAGAAAATTACAAATAAACATTGCTATGAATATTAGAAACATTTTTCTAAATATCACACACATGAAATAAACAATTAATCATCATATTTAATTGATAGGCCCTAGGGGTCCAAGAATATCTATCAGATATAATGCAAATAAAAGCAAAAAGCCAAATTACCAAAATGGTATAAAAGATATATTGTGCGTGTGTCCCGCAAGAGTCCTATTCTTTTACTCTCTTGATCCTTAGACATCCTGAAATTCAACACAAGGATATTTTCCCCAACAGAAAACAAACTCAATCTTAAGACACTGAACTTGAACCTATTCTCAAATATGAGCCTTAGAATCTTTCACTTCTGAGTGAGGTAACTCAGATCCAGAAAGACAAACATGGTATGTAGTCACTTGTAAGTGGAAACTAGAGATCAAATACATGACTGACACATGGATTTCCCCATGAAGGGGAAATAGAAGAGATTTCCTGGGTAAACTGGGGGTAGGGATGTGGGGGAGATGGAAACAAAAGGGATTTGTTTGGGTGGGCTGGATGCAGAAGAAGGGTTGGGGTGGGATGGAGGAGGAGAGTAATTAAAATGACATCTTGATGGGGGGACAGTGGCATTTGGGGGTTAGGGAGAGAGACCTGGTGCTGGGGAACTCACAGAAATCCACAAAGACAATCTCAGCTAACACCCTAGCAATAGTTGAGAGGGTGCCTGAACTGGCCATTTCCTGTAATCAGATTGGTGACTACCCTCATTGTCAACAGAGAGCCTTCATCCAGTAATTGATGGAAGCAGATGAAGAGATCCCCAGCCAACTACTGAGCCAACCTCTGGGAGTCCAGCTGATGAAAGGGAGGAAGGATTGTATGAGCAAAGGGGGGGGGGGGGGGGGGGTCAAGATCATGACAAGGAAACCCACAGAGACAGCTGACCTGAGCTCTTGGGAGCTCAAGGACACTGGACCATCAGCTAGGGAGTCTGCATGGGACTGACCTAGGCCCTTTGACAATTGTGTACATTGGTCTATTTGTGGGACCCCTAGCAGTGGGACCAGGACCTGTACCTGGTGCTTGAGCTGGCTTTTGGGAAACTAGTTCCTATGCTGGGTTGCCACACCCAGCCTTAATGTAGGGGGGAAGGAGCTTGGTCCTTTCTCAACTTGATGTGCTATGGCCTCGTGGGAGGCCTGCCCCTTTCTGAATCAAGAGGGAGGAGGAGTGGATAGAGAGGGAGTAGAAGGAAGGTGGGCGGGGAAAGAAGAGTGAAGGGAAACTGCCATTGGGTTGTAAAATACATGAAACAAATTAATAACAAAGGAGAAAATCTTTCACTTCCCTCCCCAACTGTAATGCAAATTGACAATTACAAAAAAAATAAATTTCTAACTAATAAGACTCCTAGGTGAAAATACGTTTGACTAATATTATTAGGGAAATTATACACTTTCGATGTTGTTACTATTACAAACTTGAAAGTTCTCATAGTATGTTTCTCTTGGAAAATTACGTGAAAGAAAATTAAATACAAGCTAGTTTTATTTAAGGGGGGACATGGTTCCTAGAACTGACAAGTACTCCAGATTTCCAGTACACTAGCTTCTAAGTTTCAAAACAAATAATTCTAGAGTTGCTGTCCTGTTCACAGAATGATGTGAAGAGGAAACATTTAATAAAAAGATACTTTCATGAATGCAGAGCTCTAGGTATATGTGCGCATGCACCTGTGGCCCTGGGAAACAAGGACAGAAGCTTCTCTGCAGAGTCAAAGGAAGCAAGCAAGAACACCCGGACAAGCGCCCAGCACAGCCTCATTGCTCATACTCCAGTGCTTGCGGCAGACATGATGTTCCTGAAAAGGGCTTGCTATAAGTGACCAAAAGTCTTTTAAAGAACTCCTAGCTGTGTTTGCATACTTTAACATTTCAAACATGATCCTCCATTTCTTTCATTCACATTCTTTGTATGCATAGATGCCAAGCTTTCAATATCTTAAATGTGGAGTCTTAACACCTTCTTATAAAGCATAATCCTTTCTGAAATCCAGTAGGTCAACAGAGGAAAATGCTGAAATGTATACTAGCTTGAAACTGATGTGCCATCGAATGTCATCATGATTACTAAGTATTAGGCCTCTATATAGTCAATACCATTAAAATAAGATATCTGAATTAAAATTTACAACTAGCCTATACCTGATTTGTAATATAAGTATAACCTAGCCTATTCAGATATCCACAATAGTTATATTTTACGAGACACTGAAAAAAATTTCATTCTCTCCAAAAAATATTCTGTAAAATTATTTACAAACATGAATCTATATAAGAACATCTAGTGAAAATATCTTAATGTTCATCATTTCTTAGAGTGTTTTCCCCACATCAAAACAGGTAAATGTGGAAGAAATGACTTTGCATGTCCTCCAGGTTGGCCCAGAGCGCGGCGTTGGCAGTAATGACCCATCTGTTCACTCCTGGCAGCAAGCAAACTTCTAATGAAGACAGATGTGGGTCACCCTGGGCACACAGGCTGCAGAGTGTTAATGATCCACCGAGCGGTCACTGCCTACCTCTCCTGACTGATGGTTCACCTAAGAGGTTCGGTTTGAAAAGCAAAGATGACTCTTGTGGGTATTCATTCATCTTTCCAAGATAGTGCTCTCATTTCCCTTACATGCTCTGTTCTACCACCTGTTATCAAGTCTTAAAAATGCTACTTCTGGGTTACCTCACTCAGGATGCCCAGTCACAAAAAGACAAAAATGGTATTACTCACTCATATATGGCGGAGTTTAGATCTAGAACAAAGAAGTAGCAGCCTACAATCAACAACACCAGAGAAGCTAGGAAACAGGAAGGACCCTAAGAGAGACATGCATGATCCCTCGGAGAAGGGGAAAGGGACAAGATCTCCTAAGATAACCGGGAGCATGGAGGGAGGGGAGAGGGAGTTAGGAGAAAGAGAAGGGGAGAGGAGGAGGGGAGAGGAGGACATGAGGGAACAGGAAGATCCAGTCAGGGGAAGAATAGAGGAGAGCAGGAAAAGAGATTCCATCATAGAGGGAGCCATTATAGGTTTAAAGAGAATTCTGGCACTAGGGAAATGTCCAGAGATCTATAAGGTTGACCCCAACTAACAATCTAAGTAATAGTCAAGAGGCTACCTTAAGTGCCCTTCCCCTATAATGAGATTGATGAATACCTTATATGCCATCCTAGAGCCTTCATCTAGTAGCTGATGGAAGCAGAAGCAGACACCCACAGCTAAACACTGAGCTGAACTCTGAAATCCAGTTGCAGAGGGAGGAGCGATGAGCAGAGGAGTCAAGACCAGCCTGGAACTGAACCTGAACAACTGACCTGAACAAGGGGTTGCTCATGGACCCCACACTGACAGCTGGGAAACCAGCATAGGACTTTTCCAGATCCCCTGAAGGAAGAAGTCACTTTGGGTATCTGGACAATCTATGAGACCACTGGTAGTGGGTCAGAATTTACCCCTAGTATACAACTAACTTTGGGAGCCCTCTCCACATGGAGGGATAGTCTCTCAGCCTAGACACATGGGGGAGAGCCTAGACCCTGCTCCAAATGATATGACAGACTTTGAAGATTCCCCCATGGAAGGCCTCCCCCTCCCTGGGGAGCAGAAATGGGTTGGGATAGAGGGTTAATGGGGGGCGGGGGGCAGGGGAGGGAGAGGGAACTGAGATTGACATGTAAAAGAAGCTTGTTTGTAATTTAAAGAAAAAAAGAAAAGAAAATGCTACTTCTGTACACCATACCCACACCTCTCCCATAGCCTTGATTCCACTTTTGAGAAGTTTATTCCTCATTCAATTCTCTACTGACTGGCTCCTGAGTTATCAACTCCACATTATGATATAGCAACATCTATTTGTAAAACAGGTAATATTTGTCCATCATAAAACTATTTGTGAATAGTTACATATAATTTTATTATCAAAATAAGTCTTTCCAAATTTTTGCTTTAAAATATTATTGAATATCTCTAGCTTCTTTAAAATTATTTCAGTCTATTCAAAAACAATGTTCACTTATTGAGAATAACTTATGAGATGCACATCAGTGTCTATAAAACACAAAGATGGTCATTTTACTTTGTAAATTTGTTGTAGATGAGGATTCAAGAGTCAGTTGCTTTTAATCACATTGTACCTAGGCTCTATTGAAATGGCTCTTTAAAAAAATGACAACCTATCAGAATTCAATATATAATCTAAAGTTAAAACATAAAACTGTTTTTCAAGTGCACATTTCCTGTATAAACAAATAAGAGAAATAACAATGAGTAACAATTTTAATCAAGTTTGAAGGCACTACAATAGTTTATATGCTACCTTTTTACAAACTACTTTCTTTAAAAAAAAACAACAAGATTACTTAATTTTATTTTATGTGCATTAGTGTGAACGTGTCAGATCTCTTGGAACTAGAGTTGCAGATAATTGTGAGCTGTCATGTGGGTGCTGGGAATTGAACCCGGGTCCTCTGGAAGAGCAGCCAGTGTTCTCAACCAATGAGCCATCTCTCCAGCTCCTACAAACTACTTTCTATACAGACTTTTAAGACAACTGCTGCTGCTTCGGTCACTACAGTAATTTATTCTTAAATTGGCTAAATAGAGTAAGCAACCATACCTGAACTTCAATGAAATTATCTGGTAACCCATGACAGTCACAATTCATGTGAACACAGAAAATATATATATTCTATCCCAATAATTATCCATTGTTTTCTAAAGATTTTATTATTTATTTTTGTTATAAGTGTTTTGTGTACATATATGTATTTGCATAACATGGATGCCCAGTGTCCACAAATGCCAGAAGAGGCCATCATACTCCCTAGAATTGGAGTTACACATAGTTGTAACCCTCCATGTAGGGGCCCTGGACACCAAACCTGAGTCTTCTACAAGAGCAGCAAATGCTCTTAACCACTGAACCATCTCTCTAGCCCCATTCCTTAATCACTTTAATATCTTGGATTAATAAATCTACCTTAACCAATATAAAACCTAAATGTGAAATTTTTAAGTGCAAGAAAATAGGAATATTTACCATAGGACCATATTAAGGTCAAAATATATTTCTAGTGATAGCATCAAAAATGTGAAGTGAATGGTTTTACTTATATAAAGGACACATGGCGGCTTCAGACACCCAAACAATTACGGCACTACCAAGAGAAAAGCAGACAAGCATTTTTTTCAAATAGCAATAATTAATATTCCTATAATCTTTATTTTGATTTTTTGAGAATTTCATATATAAATATAAGGTATTTATATCTACCAATCCCTATCTACTTTTCATCTCTACCACCATCCCAGTCTCAAACATTACTTCTATAATTATTGGTTACAGGTTTTTATAAACATAAATACACACATAGAAAATTGACTGAGTCCTATCAGTGTTGCCCAAAGGTACATGTGTTTATGGCTGACCACTTAGGATTGGGAAACCTGTCATGGGACTTGTCCCTGGGTCAAATGGATTCTCTACCTCAACAGCAACTGATCACCTGTAGTTCTTCATCTACAGGTGGGACCTCGTGATATTTTCCATCCACAGTGATAGGTCAGCTGATGTGGTCATCACACAAGACTTGTGTGGGAAACCATGCTGTTCATGTTCCCTGGCGTGTCTAGAAGACACTATCTCACAGTAATTATCTCATTCCTCTGGCCTTAAAAGTCTTTCTACTCCCACTTTCTGCAATGTGCCTTAAGCCTTTAGGTATATGGATTGCATTGTAAATGAACTTACTGGGACTGTGCACCATATGGCCAGTTATTCTCTACTTTTTTAGATCTCTGTATTATCCTCTGTCTGCTACAGAAAGAAACTACTTAGGTGAGGGTGGGGATATCATTTATCTCTGGGTATAAGGGTGAGTGTTTATAATGGAAACTATATTGATTTAAGAAAACAGTATTGTAGGTTCTCCTCTACATCTATTCTCTCCCACAGATTCTTGGCTATGTTTAGAGTGCCAGATATAAGTTCTCTCTTTTGGTCATCCTTGCCTATGTAGAAAGCTTAAGGCCAGTGTGAACTACATGAGACTCTATCTCCAAAAGAAGATAGCAGTAATAATGATAATAATAATAATAATATAATGAGTAATCTACAAATAAGAGAAGCTGAAAGGCTGCTATTGGGAAAGGCTATAAACTATTTCTTCTTTTTATATTCTTATAACTAAGCTTTTCTTAAGCATAATTTTAGTTGCTTGAAACTGCAACTTCCTCCTTAAGGACTTCTTACTATTAATAAATTATGTTAGATAGCATCTTACAAACACATAAAATAAAATATCCTACTTTATAAACATCTTAAAATGTAACTTTACGGTTTTTAAAAAAATGTTTAATTTATATAAATCAGTGAGTAGAAATAACAGTTTTTAACTGTAATTTAAAAGAAACTACAAAATAACATAGCTGTGAGCTCTCTTTGCTGGGCAAAATGTATAAAGGAACTAAAATTAACAACTAGTATTTGCTCAGATGCATACTTGACTAATTACCACATATTCCCAAGTAATTTTTAAACATGTGTTTTAATGAAAATTAGAAATGAAGATTATACCAGCAAAGAGCCAAAGTTTTGTCACCACCTAGTGAAATACTACTCTGAGTTTTAAAAATATTTTTCATTTATTGAGAATTACATATATGTGCTATAATGTTTTATATCACTTCCCCTTCCTTCTCCTTCCTTCCCATTGCTTCCCCTCCCTCCAACTCCTCCAGTGACCCCCTACTCTTTCTCATTCATGGTTTCTTATTCTTTATTTTGTTAATATACATACATATATACATACACACACACACACACACACAAATGTACACACATTTACAAATACAAGCTGCTGAGTTCATTTAGTGTTGCTAATCCATATATATGTTAGGGATGGCCGCTTGGGATGGATCACCTATCAAGGGGCTCACTCCTGGAACGAGTTGATTCTCCCTCTCTCTGTAGTCATTCATCTAGAGGGCTTTCTGATATCTGCCCTGTCTGCACTGGCATGTCAACTGGTGGTGTCATTTCCCAGGTTTTCATTAGTCAGCCATATTGTTGAGATATCATGGGTACAGCTTCCTTATCATGTACAGAAGATACAATCATTCAGCAGATGCCCTGGTTCTCTGGTTCTTACAATATCTCTGCCCTTCTCCCCTCCTTAGATGTAGGGGTTTGTTATAAATGTATCAAATGTTTTTAGTCTGATGCAATAAGAGGCTGCTCTGTTGAAGGGCGGGTAAGCTACACTTACCTACACTAGTTTAGGGAAGCAGAAGTTGTAGGTCCTGCTCTAGGGTCATTGATCTCATCAGCCATGGGTACTGGGTTATGCTTACCATGTCAGACATGAATTTCCTCCTATTCGGTGGGCATGAGATCCAATTACATGACTGTTGGTTACCTCAGTATATAAGAGCCACTACTGTATCTTCCAGAATATACTTTCTTCTCAGCAGCCCATGTAACTTTCTCCAAAATTGACCACACATTAAGACACAAAGCCATTTTCAATACATTATCAAAAATCTGAAATAACACCCTGCATCTTATCTGACCACCATGGATTAAAGTTGGATTATCAACAACAATGGGAACAGCATGAAGCTTACAAACTCATGGAAGCTGAACAACTCACTACTGAATGAAAACTGAGTCAAGATAGAAAACAAGGAAGAATCCCAATGCTGCATGCATTAAGAGCAAGAGTAAGGAAAATGGGGCCCCATGAAACAAAAGAAGTTTCCATACAGCAAAGGATACCATTATCCAAATGAAGCAGCAGCCTACAGAACAGAAAAAAATTTTACCAGCTATACATTTGACAGAGGGTACAGTAAGCCACACCTGTTAGAGGCTGGCTACAGGTGTGCCTGACCGTTCTCCCTGGCCTCGCTGCTCGGCTGGCCCTGGCACACTCTGGCTTGCGTTTGGCTGGTATTTATCTGAATAAAGGTATCTTGAACCTATAAGCTCTACCATCACCTGGCGCCCAACCTGAATTCCATGACCCATACGTGCTCCGCGCAAGCCCCATTCTGGGAGAGCCTCTGCTTGAGGAGCCTGAAGGCCAGGAAAGGGCCCACAGCCCAGAAGCCGCATGACTCGAGAGGGCTTTTGGATACAGCTGCATTTCAAGGTCTCCTCTTTGCTTCAACCTGCCTGTGCTCAAAAACCTAAAACAGTGAGTTAAACCTTCTCATCCTGTAGCCCTGTCTCCCAGCCCTAAACTCAGTTCCCACCCGCCATCCACCCAGCCGGGAGAGTTTAAATCTTCCACAGGCCTCTCTGCATGCTTTACTGCTCCAGGCAGCAATTTGCGACGCAGCTGCATGGTCATTTCCCGCTAGCCACGTGCATGCGCCAGAGGCCCTGAGCTGCAACCAACACAGGCTTGCCCTGTCTGTGCTGTGCGGGTCGCTATAGTTTCTGTGGCCTGTAACTGCTGGCAGAAAAACCACGCGTCCACTGCCCGCGGTTTCGGCCGCACCTCTCACTCAAATCTAGCTGCGTGCGCACGCCTGCAGAGCCGCCTGGCTGGCCCACCCGCCCGCAGCTTTTCTCCACAGAAAACGCTCACTGACGCATCCCCGCCGCTCCAGGCACCGAAGCTGTGCTGTCCACCGTGCCAGCCCAGCCGCGAGCCTTTTGTTCACCTACATCTTCCAAGCTCGGTCTCCACCAGGTACGGTCCATACCTATAAAACCACATCCCCAATCCATTAACTCGCTCTGTAAGGATTTTTTTCAGGAAATTACAGGTCCTACTCAAAGCAACCGCCACCTGCTCCACCTACTGGTCAAAAGTGGTTACTGCATCTGGAGTAAACGCTACTGGTAAATATGGCCGAATTTCTATCATTCTTCTCAATTGGTAACATTTTCATTTCTTATGTAAATTCAATGTTCGAGGAAGAGGTTGATCTACTGAATATTGGCCTATATGCTTTATTAGCTGTTAGTGTGTTAATACACGTATTATCACTAGCCAGAGGCCTCAGGAGCAGGGATAAAGCTAATTTCACCACCTGCCTACAGGACATGCAAGCTTTACATAATGAGATTTTGGAGACCAGACTGACCCATGATAGGTTTATGCAGCATGCAGAACAGAAGCTAGATGATAGGCTCTATGTTTTATACAATACTGGCAGAGCTGTCTACTACCCAAGTTGAAATGCAACGCATTTATGATAAGATAAATGCAAAGAGATGCTCCATTTCAGAGGCAATAGAGGCTAGGCGGTCAGAGGACCATGATGAACTAAAGAATATATGTAACCAACTGGAAACTCAGATAGCCTCTCGGTCCTGTAGTTTGGATACTAAGATGCAAGATACCCAGGATAGGTTTAAACAACTGGTTAATGCCATTAAATCAGTGGCTGAAAAATACGAGAGGGTAGATAACAGAGTTGAATCTAAGTTTGAAAGTGTGCAAGATGAATTACAGAACAGAGCTGACAAACTAGAAAGGTCCATCAAGTCGATTACTTCACGACCTTGATTCTAAATTTCAATTCCTGGACGGCAGTCTCCATGCCACCCAGATGCTAGCTAGGGACAAACTATTAAACACCTAGAAAACCATACAGAACAGCAGTCACAGCAATTCATGGATTCGGTGTCATGCCGTGAATCTTTCATGATTAATAATATTGAAACTTTCATGGAGATATCGTTGCTAGGCTCAAGGATCATTTTGAGGATAAGGAGACAGAATCTCTCCACTCTGAGGCACCTACTCCACACAGGTATTTCAATCATTCTAAAGTCGTTAAGCATACAACATTGGTCTACCTAGCAACATTGGTAGAAAAACCACCAACTAAAAAACACTCCCAGGGACATGTGGCTTATGTATGGCAGCCTTTACAGTTGAAGGATCTTAAGCATATTAAGGAATCAGTTGTCTCATATGGTCTTCATAGCCCATACGTAAAACAGCTATTACATTCATGGGCCACCTTTAATAGGGTGATGCCTGCAGATTGAATAGGACTGATGTCAGCTGTCCTTGAGAATTCTTGTCAAATCGAATGGAAGGCATTGATAAGGGAGGAAGAAAAGTTTCTAGAGTGTCAAGCCATTAGAGAACATCTTGATGCACCTCTAGAAAAAATCCTGGAAAAAGGTATTTATGCTGACCCACAGGTTCAGGCTGAATATGACGACCATATGCTGTCCCTATGCAGGAAAGCAGCACTAAATGCATGGGATAAGGTTCATGAGACAGATAAACGACTGGAAGCTTATACCTGAATAGAACAGGGACCAACAGAACTATTTAAGGACTTCTTAGACCAGTTGACCAGAGCAGTAGACTTACAAGTAACAGATCCAGCAATAAGACATTCGGTTGTGTATACAATAGCTTATGACAATGCAAACCCAATATGCAAAAGAATACTTTTGCCTTTAAAGATCAGATCAGCTCCACTAGAAGAATGGGTTTTGCATACAGCCCACATTGACTATAATGTGCAAGATGCTGGAATCTGGACAGGAAAAGCTATCCCTAGAGGTTTCAAAAGGCAGCAGGAGATTAAGAGTCGCAGAGATGATGACGGAAGGGCTTGGGAAGGAGAAACACCTTACAGGGATCTATATAGGTACCAAGAGGCCAGGATTCAACACTATTATGAACCAGAGCCTCGGGTAGGAAGAGCCCACTCCAGGAACCTAGATGTTTCAGCTGTGGTAGAATGGGACATGTAAGGAGAAATTATAGACAAAGAAATTCTAACAATTCCTCATTTGAAAGGCCACTGCCTTCTGGGTTGTGTAGGAGATGTGTTAAGGGCAGACACTGGACTAATGAGTGTAGATTGACCAGGGATATGCAAGAGAACCCATTAAGGCCGGGAACCTCCAAAGGGGGCCTCGAGAAGTCCCCCACATCAAAAAAGTCCAGTCATTTCCAGTAACATTAGAAGACAATATCTCACAGGATGAATAGATAGTTCTTCATCTATTGTGAAAGATGACAATGCCATAGAAGGTAGTTTGGCTACCGATGAAGAATCAGATAAGACTGGACAAGACGAAAAGCACATGTTTTGGCACACTTCAATCAAAGACAAACGACCTCACTTAAGGGTACAGATTAATGATAAAATTATTAACGGCATAGTAGACACTGGCATTGACGTCACTATTATTACCCACAAGTCCTGGCCAAAGGAATGGCCACTCAGGGAAGCAAATCTACAATTTTTGGGTAATGGAACATTATCTAGAGTACAACAGAGTGTTTGCTCAGTGGTCTGCACTGGACCAGAAGGACAGAAAGGGAGACTAAAACATTACATGGCAAAAGTAGCTATAAACCTCTGGGGTTGTGATCTCTTACAGCAATGTAAAACTTAAATTAACATCCCTCCAGTGTCAGATATGAATTATGTACAATCTCTAGATAGTAGAAAAGATCGGGTAAGATGCTATGGAAAGTGGTTACCAACTATCCAAGCTGTATAGAAACTAAATACAAATAATAGACCTTCAGAGGAACCAAAAGCCCTGACATTAAAATGGCTTACAGATGAGCCTGTCTGGATAGAGCAATGGCCTTTGACCTCTGAGAAGCTAGAGGCTCTAGAAAAGTTAGTACAGGAACAGCTAGTGGCTGGACACATAGTGGAGTCTACCAGCCCTTGGAATTCTCCTGTATTTGTTATCAAAAAGAAGTCAGGTAACTAGAAAATGCTGACAGACCTGAGAGCCATAAATAAGGTAATTCAGCCTATGGGCTCTCAACAGCCTGCAATGCCATTGCCTTGCTTAATAACTAAAGGATGGCCCATCATAGTAATTGACCTGAAAGACTGTTTTTTCACTACACCATTAAAAGAAAGTGATAGAGAGAAATTTGCATTTACTGTACCAACTCCTAATACCTCACAGCCAGTTCGGAGATATCAGTGGAAGGTTTTACCTCAGGGGATAGTAAATAGTCCTACTTTGTGTCAACACTTTGTACAACAACCTTTGGAAATAATTTGTAAAAAATTTCCACAATCCCTCATTTATCATAACATGGATGATATTCTTTTATCAGATTCCAATAAGGAAATTTTGGAACATATGTTTGACATGGTGAAGGAAGTTCTGCCTAGATGGGGGTTACAGATTGCTCTGGAAAAGATACAAAGAGGAGATTCTATTAACTATTTAGGTTATAAGATAGACTTACAAAGAATCGGGCCACAGAAGGTGCAAATTAGAAGGGATCATTAACAAACTCTTAATAGTCTTCAGAAGCTGCTAGTAGAAATTTCCCAATTACCGAAGATTATTGGGGTAGAAGGTCATGAGTTAAAACATTTAAAAATGGCTCCTAAAGGTGATAAGGACCTAATCAGTCCACGAATGTTATCTGCTGAGGCAGAAAAAGAACTACAATGGGTAGAAAATAGAATATTGAAGGCCGTGTAGATCAGATAAACCTTGATTTAGACTGCATTCTGTTCATCTTTCCATTCAGAGAATATCCTTCTGGAATTCTGATGCAGAGGAAAGACACTATATTGGAGTGGATATTTCTGCCACATAAACAGAATAAAAAGTTAAAGACATATATAGAAAAGATTTCTGATTTGATTTTAAAGGGTAAATTAAGACTTCGTCAACTGACTGGAAAAGATCCAGCAGAAATTATAGTACCTTTAATTAATAAAGAAATTTCCTCCTTATGGAAGGATAATGAATATTGGCAAATAGCTCTTACTGACTTTTTGGGAACAATTAGCAACAATTATCCCAAAACTGACAAAATTAAATTCATAAAAAAGACAGTCTGGATTCTTCCATGTATTGTAAAGACAAACTCCCATTTCTGGAGTTCTTACCTTCTACACTGATGCTATCAAATCGGGTAAGGCTGGTTATAAAGCAGGTGAGGTAAGCAAAGTAGTTCAAAGTCTGTATACGTCTCTACAGAAGGCAGAATTATATGCAATTCTCATGGTGTTAATGGATTTTACAGAACCTCTTAACGTAGTTACTGATTCCCAATATGCCAAGAGAGTTGTCTTACACATAGAGACTGCAGAATTCATTCCTGATAATATGGAATTAACCTCGTTGTTCTTACAATTACAGGAAACAATCAGAAACAGAAGCAATCCTCTATACATAATGCATATCAGATCCCATACGGGTCTGCCAGGCCCACTAGCACAAGGCAATGATGAGATTGATCATTTATTAATTGGAGGTTTGCTAGAAGCTTCAGAATTTCATAAAAAACATCATGTAAATAGCAAAGGTTTAAAAAAGGACTTCCCCATCACTTAGCAACAAGCCAAAGAGATAGTGAGAAACTGTCCTACTTGTTCCTTTTGTAACCAAACTCCGCTGCCAGCAGGCTGTAATCCTAAAGGCATTCGGAGGAATGAGATCTGGCAGATGGATGTCTTTCACTTTACAGAATTTGGAAATTTGAAATGCTTGCATCATACTATAGACACATTCTCAGGTTTCCAATGGACTACTGCTCTCAACTCTGAAAAAGCTGATTCTGTTATTATACACCTGCTAGAGGTGATGGCAGTCATGGGTATACCTGCACAGATAAAAAAAACTGACAATGCTCTGGCATACCTCTCCACAAAAATGGAACAGTTCTTCAAATATTATAACATACAATATGTCTCCTGTATACCACACAATCCTACAGGACAAGCAATCATTGAGAGATCTAACAGGATAGTTAAGGAGATGCTCCATAGACAAGCTGGTAAATCAAAAACCCCCAAACACAGGTTGCATAATGCTTTATTGACACTAAACTTTCTTAATGCGAATGACAAAGGACAGACAGCTGCAGAAAGACACTAGACTATGAAAAAAACTGAACTGAATCAACCAGTATACTTCAAAGATGTACTGACCTCCAAATGGAAGCCTGGACATGTGTTACTTTTGGGGTAGAGGCTTTCCATTTGTCTCCACAGGAGAAGAAAAACTTTGGGTACCATCAAAGTTGATCAAGATTCAAGTTGAAAAAGACAAACCTCTCGACAAGGACGAGTGACAAGTGTTTACTGAGGTATAGCTCATAAACTAAATTGAAACCTCCCAAAGGAAAGGGAAGTGTTTGTTTCTATCTTCACAGGAAAACTCATCTCCAGAAGTCCAAGAACACTACATGGGTAGATGATTAAGAAGAGAAGGTAGCTATAACCATCAAACAAAAACTTTATGGTAAAACTTTACAGCTATTCTCAAATAACTCTATTTATCTTCATTTCCTAGTCCCTATTCAAGTAAATCAATGCTGGATTTAGAGTTGGATTTGGCTTTCCTCCCCTAAAATCCAAGCACGTTGTTTAACTAAACTTTAGAGTTTCTGTATTATAACCAGAAACCAATTGATGTAATACAGAATGAGAGAGGAATTTGGGGACTGTCTTTCTCTTTCTTGGCTCTTTCCTTCAAGGTGTAAACTGTCTCACAATCATTATTTTTCCATGATTGCCTTTTCCAACATACATACATAGACAAGCAAACATTTCTCTGCTAATATTCATGTTTAAGTCCCACACAGCCAATGAATACCCACCTGACAGCAATCCCTGGATGCTCCAGATGGAAACTGGGCCATACCTCCTAGACTACACTGGATCCAACTTACTCCATTTCAACTGACACTTTGACCAGAACTTTGAGTACTGACTCCAATCAAGTTGAGGATCTCAACCTATATCTTCACCAAGCAAATCCCATCTAACATGGACTGGATATAATCCGTTAGACACCTTCACTATACTAGCATTTTCTTCCCATGGGACCCCACAAGGCTACCATCGTCCCATTTCAGCAGGAAGTAACTTGGAGGATGCTATGCCCCTGTCCTCCATTATTGTCTATTGGGTAGTGTAAGCCTAGTTAGGAATAACTTTCCTATTGTTTAGGGTTGGGATTGGAAGGATGTGTTCAGGTTGGACACCTCTTTCAGATGACTTTAGGGTTTAGCTGAAATAGACATGGTTAGGATGTGCAATAGCAGACTTCTTGTATTTCAACTTTATTATTGTTAATATTGGATACTTTACACTGTTAAGTTTTAATCCTCTTTTACACTAAAGGGGGAATTGTAGGGGACAGTAAACCATGCCTGTTAGAGGCTGGCTACAGGTGTGCCAGGTGAGGTCAGGATGATGTGGCATGGGCTCTTAAGGGACCACAGAGCACATGGAAGCCCCTTCTCCTTCCCCTTCTCCCTGGCTTCGCTGCTCGGCTGCCCCTTGCACCCTCTGGCTTGCGTTTGGCTGGTATTTTTCTGAATAAAGGTATCTTGAACCTATAAGCTCTCCCATAAGGGTTAGAATGTAGAATATACAAACAACTCAAAAAAACTAAACATCATGAAAACAAACAACTCAATTAAAAATTGGGTCATAGATTAAATAGAAAGTTCTCAAAAGAATATTCAATATCCTTAACTATCATGAAAATACATATGAAGCTATTTTGAGGTTTCATCTTAACCCAGTCAGAATGGCTATGAGCTAAAAATTTTGTGGTCATTTGACAACAAAAGCTGGCATGAATATGGCAAAAGGGGAAACACTTATTCACTACTAGTGGGAGTTCAAACTCATGCAGGCACTATGAAAGTCAAGCTCCTCAAAAATCTAAAAATAAATATACTACATGAAATCCAGCTACACCATCCTAGAGCATATATCCTATTGAAGAGATACTGATCATGTTCATTGCTGCTTTATGTACAATAGCCAGGAAATGGCAGCAGCCTAAATGTCTATCAACCCATGAATGGGTAATAAAATATAGTACATTTAAACAATGAAATATTATTCAGCTATTAAGAAAAATGAAATTATGATATTTGCACAATGAAATATTATTCAGCTATTAAGAAAAATGAAATTATGATATTTGCAGGTAAATGGATACATCAGGAAACCATCTTTCTAAGTGAGATAATCCAGACCCAGGGAAACAAATGTTCCTTTCATTTGTGGGTGTTAGCTTGAAATCTTTACATATCTGTGTTTCATTTACAATTTCCACAGAGGTCAGTACACTAGTAACAGGCCCTATGGAGGGGCACAATAAAGGGAGGAAAAATAGGGCACTGTGTTATAAAGGACTAAAGGGAAATAAAGGACCAGTGAGGTAGGGGTGGGAGGGAGGGTCAGGGTAAATACAGAAATATGAGGCGTGGTAACTAACACTAAAAAACTGGAAAAGTTATATGAAAAACTACTGCTTTAGATGTTTCCTAAAATAAAAACACAAACAAATATTTTAAAAAGTAAATGGAATTTCCTATGACAGGGCAACAATAGCCCTACTAGCCACTACCACCAACAAATAAAAACCTAATGTCAGGAATGGGTTACTTCTATTGGAGCTGTGCCAGTAAGTGATGATAGACTTCAAATATTACAGGTTACTGAAATTTCTTGTGGTCATCCTCCACAACTTGATAGTAATCCCCACTGATGAAGACATCATATCCTTGCATTATAAAACAGAGCAAATCATACAGATGTTGGCTTAGAAGCTTCATCCCTACTGGCTAGTTTTCATGGTGATGGAAGGTATTAAGCATTCTACTGGAGGATAAAAGTGACCATGAATCCTCTAGTTGTGAGCCCTACAAGCTACAATAATGACCTGCCTAGCAAGATATGCTCACGATGCAATTGTGGCACAAATCAGCGTCTGTCCCCAAGACATGATAGCACACTCCTTAAATCAATGCAGTCATGGTTTCCTGAAGTAGACCTGCCTGCACAGGATCAAGCTAGTCAATGGTCTAAAATGGAGGGGAGAGTGGCTTACAAGCTCCTATCCTGACTGAAGAGTTATTAAAAATTGATGGTTTCTTAGGGAAGAATCAGTTTTCTTTTTTTAAGGGTGTGATCCCTGGTGTGTCAACTACACTCCAGTGAATGGTTTCACAATTTTGAGTATAGGGGCAACATAAATCGGACTCAGTGTTTAATATTTTTAGAGAAAGAGAGAACACAAAGTTGGGAAGGACTGGGTTGAGGAGGTGGGAATGAACCTAGGAGGAGTTAGAAGAGTGAGGAGAAAAATATGAACAAAATATGCTGTACAAAAGACTTGGTGGACTTTGCTGAGCTCCCGTTGAGGGCCCTACCCTGCCTGGGGAGTAGTGGGTGGATGGGGTTGGGGGGATGGGCTGGGGGTGGGGGAGAAAGTTTGGGGGTGAGGGGAGGGAGAGGGAGAAGGGACTTGAAATAAGCTTGTTCCCTAACTAGAACTAATAAAATAAAAAAAAAAAAAAAAAAAAAAAAAAAAAAAAAAATTCTCAACAAATTAATAAAAATACTATATTAAAACAGAATATCCAAATCTTTTGCCAATGACACAATGAAATTCTAGTATCACCATTATGTTCTAGAGTTTTCCATGAACAGCAAATAACAATGATGTACAACAGTATATTAATTACTTAATATTTTGCCACATATCTTATAATTATTATAAATGGAAAGGAATGTAAGAGAAAAACTGTAAAAAAGGACTGTTAAATTAAAATCTGTCTTCGTAAATGTGAACTAATTAAGACATGAAAATCTTTACACAAAATACTATTTTATTTAAAATATATGCTCCTATCCAACTAAAAATGCCATTAAAACATGAGGAAATCCTGGTTTTATAAAGTCAATGCCACCATGTTCTAGGCCTGAAGTGTGGAACAATGCAAGGCCCCAAACTCAGGAAATACAATCAAGAGGAAAGACACAGATGTTAAAGTGCAAATCAACAAAACCCATTGCATCACTATTGATTACCATTCTTCATGCTGTTGTTTTCCCTACTTCTCAGGTGTTTGTAAATCACTTTAGGCCGTAGTAATGTCCACAGCATAGTAATCAATGTAATAATACAGGTAATCTTATTTTAACTTGAAAGTCATCTGATATAAACTTTTCTCCTTTAAGAAAATACAGCATTGGGGCTGAAGAGATGGCTCAGAGGATAAGAGCACAGGTTACTCTTACAAAGGTCCTGAGTTCAATTCCCAGCAACCACATGGTAGCTCATGACCATCTATAATGAGATCCATTGTCCTCCTCTGTCATGCAGGCAGACATGCAGGCAGAACACTGTATACATAATAAAAAATATTTTTTTAAAAAAAGGAATCAAACTTTTCTGTTGTTTTATCTTTTGCAAAAAAAAATGTATTTGATTGAGTAAAAGTATAGTATCTCTGTTGTTAGTAAGTAGTAAATGTTAAAGAAATTGGAGGGAGGCATCTGACGCCAAGGGTTTGCTCGCTGGATTCAAGATTGGGAGCGCGACCCAACACACCCAGACACTGCCGAGGCCCCGGTGGCAGTTCCACCCCCATCCAATGGCCCAGGTAGGCCAAGGGCTGTCTCTGGTTCTGGTTCAGTGGGATCCAACACACCCAGACACTGTCAAGGCCCCGGTGGAAGTTCTGCCTCCATCCACGACAAAAGGACAGACATCAGAGTATTGGAACTGTTTGCATCTACCAGAAGGGAACCTTGGTCCCATTACCACAAGGAGAGGAAGAGACCCCTGCTGCGCCCACCAGAAGAAAGGATGATAAGAAGTCAATGTAAAAGCACATTCAGCAACAGAAAACCCAATATGACACCACCGGAGACTAGACCCATACACCAGCAAGACCTGAACATCATAATGCAGATGAAGCAGAAGAGAATGACCATAAAAACATCTTCATGAAAACGATAGAGGACCTCAGAGAGGACATAAGAAAATCCCTTAAAGAAATGGAAGAAAAAGCAAACCAAAAAATACAAGATATCAACAAATCTCTCAAGAAAACAGTTCAAGACCTAAAAATTGAAATAGAGACAATAAAGAATGCACAATCTGAAGGAATGCTAAAAATAGAAAAGCTGGGTAAACAATCAGGAACTACAGACGTAAGCATAACCAACAGAATACAAGAGATAAAAGAGAGAATCTCAGGAGTTGAAGACACACTAATAGAAATAGAATCATCAACCAAAGAAAATCTTAAGTCCAACAAATCCCTAACACAAAATATCTAGGAAATATGGGACACTGTGAAAAGGCCAAACCTAAGAATAATAGGTATAGAAGAAGGTGAAGAAATCTGATTCAAAGGCGCAGAAAAGCATATTCAACAAAATCATAGAAGAAAACTTTCCCAACCTAAAGAAAGACATGCCAATGAAAATACAAGAAGCCTACAGAACACCAAATAGACTGAACCAAAAAAAAAAAAAAAGGTCTCCTCACCACATAAGAACCAAAACACCAAACATACAGAACAAAGAGAAAATACTAAGAGCAGCAAAGGAAAAAAGGTCAAGTAACTTATAAAGGCAAATGTATCAGAAATAGAACTGACTTTTCCATGGAAACTCTGAAAGCCAGAAGGTCCTGGATAGATATTCTACCTAAAAGAGAGACTATGGATGCCAGCCCAGACTACTATACCCAGCAAAGCTTTCAATCAATATAGATGGAGAAAACAAGATATTCCATGACAAAACCAGATTCAAACAATACATATCCACCAATCCAGCCCTACAGAAAGTTCTGGAAGGAAATCTGCAACCCAAGGAATTTAACTACAACCAGAAAAATATAGGCTTTACCAACAGCCAAAAGGAAAAAGGGATAGAATCCCACACATAATTTCTCCACCATCACCAAATCAAAAACAAACAAGAATGAACAATCAATGGTCACTAATATCCATCAACATTAATGGTCTTAACTCGGCTATAAAAAGACACAGATGAGCAGAATGGATAAGAAGACAGAATCAATTCTTCTGCTACATACAAGAAAAACACCTCAACTTCAAAGACAGATGTGGTACCTAAGAATGAAAGATTAGGGAATGATTTTCCAATCAAATGGACCCAAGAAACAAGCAGGGGTAGCAATCCTAATATCCAACAAATTGGACTTTAAACTAAAATCAATCAAAAGAGATGAAGGAGGTCACTTCGTACTCATCACAGGAGAAAACCATCAGGACGAAGTCTCAATTCTGAACATTTATTTCCCAAATACAAAGGCATCCATGTTTGTAAAAGAAACATTACTGAAACTCAAATCACACATAAAACTGCACACACTTATTGAGGGTGACTTCAACACCACACTCTCACCATTGGATAGGAACACCAGACAGAAACTTAACAAAGAAACAAAGGAACTAATCGAAGTTATGGCCCAATTGGACTTAACAGATACCTATAGAACATTCCATCCAAATACAAAACAATTTACCTTCTTCTCAGTGCTACATTGAACCTTCTCTAAAATCGACCACATACTTGGCAACATAGCAAACCTCAACAGGTACAAAAAAATTTGAATAACCCCTGTATCTTATCAGAACACCATGCTTTAAAGTTAGAATTCAACAACAACACGAATTACAGAAAACCTGCAAACTCATGGAAATTAATTGCACAATCCCTGGGTCGAGGAAGAAATAAAAAAGAAATTCATGATTTCCTAGAATTCAATGAGAATGCAGACACAAAATACCCAAACCTATGGGACACATTGAAAGCAGTACTAAGAGGAAAGTTCATATCGCTAAGTGCCCACATGAAGAAGCAGGAGAATAATCACACTAGAGAATTAACAGCACAACTGAAAGCTTTAGAAAACAAAAAAGCCAATACACCCCGGAGGAGCAGACGCCAGGAAATACTCAATTTGAGGGCTGAAATCAATAAAATGGAAACTAGGAGAACAATACAAAGAATCAATATAACGAAGAGTTGGTTCTTCGAGAAAATCAACAAGATACACAAACCTTTATCCAAACTTAGCAAACAGCAGAGAGTGAACATGCAAATTAACAAAATGAGGAATGAAAAGGGGGACATAACAACAGACACAGAGGAAATCCAGAGAACCATCATGTTATACTTCAAAAACCTATATTCATCAAAATTTGAAAATCTAAAGGAAATGGACAATTTCTGAACAGATTTCACTTACCAAAATTGAATCAGGAACAGATAAGTTACTTAAATAGACCTATAACCCCTAATGAAATTGAAGCAGTCTCCCAACCAAAAAAAGCCCATAGCCAGGTGGCTTCAGTGAAGACTTCTACCAAAAATTCAAGGTACAGTTAATACCAATTCTCCTCAAAGTATTCCACACAATAGAAGCAGAAGGGTCATTGCCAAACTCTTTTTATGAGGCTTCAATAACCTTGATATCCAAGACACACAAAGACACAACTAAGAAAGAGAACTACAGACCAATATCCCTCTTGAACATTGATTCAAAATTCTCAATAAAATACTGGCAAATTGAAGCCAAGAACACATCAGAGAAATCATCCACCATGATCAAGTAGGCTACATCCCAGGGATGCAAGGATGGTTCAACATAAGAAAATCCATCAATGTAATCCAACATATAAACAGACTAAGGGAAAAAAACCACATGATCATCTCACTAGATACTGAAAAAGCCTTTGACAAAATCCAACACCCCTTCATGATAAAGGTCTTGGAGAAATCAGGGATAACAGGAACATACCTCAATATAATGAAAACAATATACAGCAAGCTGATAGCCAACATCAAATTAAATGGAGAGAAACTCAATGCAATTCCTCGAAAATCAGGAACAAGACAAGGCTGTCCACTCTCTCCACACCTCTTCAATATTGTCCTTGAAATTCTAGCTAGAGCAATAAGACAACAAAAGCAGATCAAGGGAATACAAATGAGAAAGGAAGAAATCAAACTCTCACTATTTGCAGATGATATGATAGTCTACATAAGTGACCCGAAAAACTCTACCAGGGAACTCCTACAGCTGATAAACACCTTCAGCAAAGTGGCAGGATACAAGATTAACAAAAAAAAAAAAAATCAGTAGCCCTACTACATACAGAGGATAAATGCGATGAGAAAGAAATCAGAGAAACATCACTCTTTACAACTGCCACAAACAACATAAAATACCTTGGGGTAACACTAACCAAAAAAGTGAAAGACCTGTATCATAAGAATTTTGACTCTCTAAAGGAAGAAATTAAAGAAGATACCAGAAAATCAAAAGATCTCCCATGCGCTTGGATAGGTAGGATCGACATAGTAAAAATGGTAATCTTGCCAAAAGCAATCTACAGATTCAATGCAATCCCCATCATAATCCCAACACAATTCTTCACAGACCTTGAAAGAACAATCTCAACTTTATATGGAGAAACAAAAGATCCAGGATAGCCAAAACAACACTGTACAATAAAGGAACTTCTGTAGGCATCACCATCCCTGACTTCAAGCTCTATTACAGGGCTGTAGTCCTTAAAACAGCTTGGTATTGGCACAAAAATAGAAAGGTAGACCAATGGAATAGAGTTGAAAACCCTGATATTAACCCACACATAGAAACACCTGATTTTTGACAAACAGTCCAAATTTATACACTGGAACAAAGAGAACATCTTCAACAAATGGTGCTGGCATAACTGGATGCGGACATGTAGAAGACTACAGATAGACCCAAGCCTATCACCATGCACAATACTTAAGTCAAAATGGATCAAAGACCCCAACATAAACCCAGCCCACTGACCTTATTAGAAGACAAAGTGGGAAATACCCTTGAATTAATTGGTACAGGAGACCGCTTCCTGAACATTACACCAGTACCACAGACACTGAGATCAACAATTGATAAATGGGACCTCCTGAAACTGAGAAGCTTCTGTAAAGCAAAGGACACAGTCACCAAGACAAAACGACAGCCCACAGACTGGGAAAAGATATTCACCAACCCCACATCTGACAGAGGGCTGATCTCCAAAATATACAAAGAACTCAAGAAGCTAGCCTCCAAAACACTAAACAATCCAATTAAAAAGTGGGGTACAGGAGCCCGGCTGTTGGTGGCACACACCATTAATCCCAGCACTTGGGAGGCAGAGACAGGTGGATCTCTGTGAGTTCAAGGCCAGCCTGGTCTCCAGAGCGAGTGCCAGGATAGGCTCCAAAGCTACACAGAGAAACCCTGTCTCAAAAAAAAAAAAAAAAAAAAAAGTGGGGTACAGAACTAAATAGACAATTCTCAATAGAGGAATCTAAAATGGCTGAAAGACACATAAGAAAGTGTTCAACATCCTTAGCCATCAGGGAAATGCAAATCAAAACAACTCTGAGATACCATCTTACTCCTGTCAGAATGGCTAAAATCAAAAACACCAATGACAGTTTATGCTGGAAAGTATGTGGAGAAAGGGGATCACTTCTCCACTGCTGGTGGGAGTGCCAACTGTACAGCCACTTTGGAAATCAGTATGGCAACTCCTCAAGAAAATGGGAATGAGTCTACCACAAGATTCAGCAATTCCACTCCTAGGCATATACCCAAAAGAAGCACATTCACACAACAAGGACATCTGTTCAACACTGTTTATAGCAACAGTATTTGTAATAGCCAGAAACTGGAAGCAGCCTAGATGCCCCTCAACTGAAGAATGGATAGAGAAAATGTGGTCCATTTACACAATGGAGTACTACTCAGCAGAAAAAAAAAAATAGAATCTTGAAATTTGCAGGAAAAATGGATGGAACTAGAAGAAACCATCCTGAGCAAGGCAACCCAATCACAAAAAGACAAACCTGATATGTACTCACTCACAAGTGGATTTTAGACATAGAGTAAAGGATTACCAGCCTACAGTCCACACTGCCAGAGAAGTAGTAAACAAGGAGGACCCTAAGAGAGACATACATGGTCCCCTGGAGAAGGGGAAAGGGTCAAGATCCCCTGAGCAAATTGGGAGCATGGGAAGAGGGGGGAGGGAGCTAGGAGAATGAGAAGGGGAGAAGAGGAAGGATGCAGAGGACATAGGGAGCAGAAAGGTTGAGTCAGGTGTAGATTAGAAGAAAGGACATGTGATAGGTAGGGTTTTAGTTGGGGGGGTGGTAGGGGAGGAGGGGAGGGAAAAGGGAACTGGGATTGTCATGTAAAACAATCTTGTTTCTAATTCAAATTTTAAAAATATCTGAAAAAAAAAAGAAATTGGAATCTCCCCTTTCAAGTTTCCAAGAAAGTGCATGTAACATTCCTTTTTTTCCCCTTCTATATCTAATATAAAATAAACCAACACTATACCTGCTCTCGATGAAGAAGCATTTGCTCTTGTAAGGGACATATGTACATGTTAATGAAAGTGATATGTCTTAGTGTATATACAAGAGCATCTACATGTCTCCACTGAAGGTTGTTCAAGATGATATCATTAACAGCATTGTGAAATCCCAGCACATGTTTTCTACTGTGAATATACCCTACAAGGCAAAAATGCTAAGTCTCAGTTTCAACTACCAAAACAACACTTGTGGGGTTTTTTACCCTCTAAAGAATTCTGCGTGCTTATTACTGTGCAGAAATTTGTTAATATTAAAGACGATTCAAGTAAAAAGCACAATACAAATAGCAGTTCAAAACGGAAATGGTTAACTCTATAAAATAACAAAAAAGGCGGGTTGAAGTTCAGAATAAAAATGAAAACAAAACCAAAACAAACAAGAAACCCAAACCTTTCAAACGTTCAGCCTGTACTTAAAGTCCTTCCCTTCATTCCGTTTGGAAAGATTAGACAATGTGTTTGCTGATAGAACTTTCCAGCAGGATCCAAGTGTAAGTGTATATACAGACTTTATTAGAGATCTAACGCATCACGGAGGCATTACATCAACACCAGATTCATATTGAACTGGATATAGAAACTAAGTTAATGCCAGACTAGGACTGCCTGGCACGGCAACTTGCCATTGCCGTGAATATTACAGCAAGTTTATAGCATTCTATCCACTAGTATTTATTTAGTCCAAAATACAGAAGACCAAAGTTAACGCTTGCATTCTGTTTGCAAAGCAAGGTTACAGCACTAATAAATAAGTTTTCTTAGAACTCTAGAGGCTGAACAAAGTACAAAAGAATGTCTTCATAATGGAATTCATAGTCCCAGGAGCCGGAAGGTAGGTAAGAAGGGGCAGAGGCAACCTCGGGCGGCGTTCTGGGTGGAATGGTGGGGCAGCTTTAGCTTGTGACTATCTCTTTGCTGTCATCCACGAAGCCGAAGCGGGTGAAGCGGAAGCTGGTTCTGTTCTCGCTTCTCGCCATTTTCTCCAGGCCAGCCAGAGGAGCACTGGGTTCAGAATTCTCCAGCTTTTCCACATTCCCTGTCAGCCCACTGACGGGTGAGCTGCTCCCGCTGCCCAGGCTTCCAAGAATTGGAGGGATGCTACCATTCTGAATGACAGAGATCTCGTTGGCCTTCATAGCCAACCCGTTGGACCGTGCTGCTGTGTACTGGTTCCAAAAACTGGACGGATCCCCGCTTCCTGACCTTGCTGCCAGATCCTTCTGGGACATTTCTAGGAACTTGACAGGATTGCCTAGAATTGCCATGGGGCCATCCACAGGGAGCCGACGGCCAAGGCGAGCAGGGGTTACCATTCTACATGTGTGTCCCCATGTGGACCTTCAGATTGCCTTTTGTCGTGAATGCTCTTCCACATACAGTGCAAGCAAAGGGTTTCTCTCCAGTGTGAGTTCTCTCGTGGATCTGCAGGGCACTCGAGGAGGAGAAGGTTTTACCACATGTGTTACAATAGTGCTGTTTGGGAGTTCTTCGGGGCAGAGCTGGGAGTAAAACTGGGGATGCTGAAGAGGATGACAGAAGCCCCGAAGGGACATGACTAGTGGGGGCATCCTTACTGTCCTGAGGAGAAACGTGCACAAAGCCGTTGACCTCCGTTTTGATGAGAGATGACAATGCACTGGCGGGAATCACTGCAGAGTTCTGATTGGGGCCGAGGTTGGAACTGGGCTCAAAGAACTGTGATGACAGATCTCGCATCTGATGTGTGGACATGTGCTGCTTCAGATTACCCTTTGTGGAAAAGCCGCGACTGCAAACTGTGCAAATGAACGGTCTCTCTTTGGTATGACTTCTGTAGTGAATGTCCAAGGCACTCTGACAAGCAAAAGTTTTGCCACAAATGTCGCAAGCGGTGTTTTTAAACTTACCCCGGTCTCTGAAAGGGAGGAGGATTCCCAGAGACTCTTCTTTGATGGTTTTCTCTGCATGACTAGAATCCAAAGCACCCCCATTCACTGGGGAGGGAGACAGACCGTTGGCGAACTCAGCTGGCCTCACTCTCTGCGGCTTCTCCTCAACAGTGGCTGACTTGTGAAACTCTTGGGTGCTGTTGCATGGGGACAGAGCCGGCATGAAAGAGGTAGACTCTGAGATGGCAGGACTGCTGGCACTCCGGATCTCCAAATCGCCACCCACCGAGGATGAGTGGTTGGTCAGTACATCCCCTTCCAAGGACCCATTCTCCACTGACAGGCTGTCTTGGGAAGCACCAGCTGACTTGGGTGTGTCTGGGATGCTGCCCTCAGGACAATCTTCCATGTTCTCATCCAAGAAGTTGTCTAAGTCACTGAAATTTTTCTCATCAAAGGAGCCTGTGTCAGACTCCATGGACTCCGGGTAGTTGTCAGGGGCTGGGGTATTGGGGACCTGGCCTCCCATGTGCACTCGGGTGTGCTGCTGAAGGACCACTGCGTTTGTGAACTTCTTCTGGCAGATCGGGCAGGAGTGCTGCACTCTGAGTGCGGGCACAGCCCGGTGGACACTGTAGTGGGCCTTAAGGTTCCCTTTCGTGGTGAAAGCCCGGCCACAGATCTTACACTTGAAGGGCCTCTCCCCGGTGTGCATCCGGTAGTGCATTTTCAAGGCGCTCTGACAGCTGAGAACCCGGTGGCAGATGACACACTCATTGCGGCCCCCGGCCTTCCTGTCAGTGTTTTCTACCAGCTGCTGCAGCATGGATGTCTCTGAGGCCTGGGCTGAATCTAAGAGTCCCCCAAAAGGAAACTTGGCCTTGAACTGCTCAGACATGAGTGGCAACAAAGGGTTGGTGAAGGTGTCCCCTCCGGGGCCACAGTCAGCCACTGGGGAACTCAGGGTGCTGTTGCCTGCTGTTGGGACTAAGCCGGTCTCTTCACTTTTTCCACAGAAGGGTGGCACAACAGACCCTTCAGCTTCCTCTGAGAGCCCTCTTGGGTTTCTTGTGGCCAAATCAGGCACTCCAGAGTCACTTCTGACTGAGCCTTGGAGGCTGGTAGCAGAATGGCTAATAGGGGTGGGGGCTGGCTCTTCTGTGAGGGTTGGGAGGGTTGGGGGCAATGGCAGGCCGACGGGAGTGGTCAGAGTGGGCAGGACTGGCTTGGTGTCTAGCCAGCTGGTGGCGGGCTTCTCTGGGGGGATGTCCACGCCATAGGGGTTGCCGGTGCTGGGGGGCATGTTTTCCAAGTGCTCCGGTACGGGGTAGGGGTTCATCTGGATGTGGGGGTACTTGTCTTTGTGGCGCTGGAAGTGGACTTTCAGGTTCCCCTTGGTAGAGAACCTGTTCCCACAGACGTTGCATTTGAAGGGCCTCTCTCCCGTATGGGAGCGCAAGTGGACCTGCAGGGCACTGTCACTCCCGAAGACCTTTGCACAGAACCTGCACTTGTGTTTAAAGAGTGCCTCGCCTGGAGTACTTTTTGATTCAAAGTCAGTGACATTTGGTGGCTTGCTATTTGTTTGCTGGGCCAAGGCAGACAGGGAGTTTAAGTCCTCTGCAGTTGTTCCAACGTCGGACAACGGGTTGGGGAAAGCAGCAGCGTTAGCTGGGGTCGGCTGAGGTAGAGGTGGGTTAGATGCGGGACTTGACCGGCTGCTAACTGCGAAGGCCGGTGAGGATGGCACTGAGACTGGCAGGGAGCTGACATGGGAGGCACCAGCACCGGAAGCCACTTTTTCTGGGGACGGGGTGGGAACTAAGCTCATGTGGGGAGAAGTGGCACTCCTGGGCCTGGGCGGGACGGTGCTGGAGCTGCTCTGAGGTAGCTGGCCTGGCGGGAGCTGGGTCACACCGCCCATGCTGGCAGGCTGACCAGCAAGGCTCTGTGCTAAGCCAGCTGCGGCCGCCGGCTGCTGAGACAAATGGGAACTTAGTGTGGACAAGGGGCTGGCAGACGTTCGTAAAGTACCTCGAGAAGGACTGGAAGACGCCGTCGGCAGGTCTGCGTTCTGAGAAGCCAGCAGCAGGAGGATCTGCTCCAGGAGCCGCAGCTGGAGGACCTGCTGCTGCTGCAGGGCTAGCAGCTGCTGGCCGAGGCCGGGGACGGCCATCTTGCCTGCGGAGGGCCCCCCGCACCCCGCGTCCCGGGAGAGCCGCGCCGCCGCCGCCCCGGTGCTCCGCGGGCTCTCCACGACCACGGAGCTGGTGGTCACCGACAAGCTGCCCAGTGTCGCCCGGTCCCCGAGTTGAGGCAGAGAGGGGGTGATCGCTGAGGGGCCCGCGGGGGAGCCGCCGCCGTGGCAGCTCGGGGCGGTGCTGCCGCCGCCGCCAGTGGCCCCAACCCCGGCGTCCACCTCCATGGAGCCCTCCCGGCCGCGTCCCGTGCGTTCCGAGAGGTGGCCGCAGTCTTCTTGGTCGGTTTTGCTCACTGCCTCTCTCATCTGCTCGCCGGGATTACCGGGAGACCCGCCAGGAGGGCAGGGTTTGGCTGGGGAGGCTGGACTTTCATCGAGGATCAGAACTAATTGGTTCTTCGTGCAGCACTATGACATAAGAGATTCTTTTAAAGGCACAGGAATTTTTCTAAAAATCTTGAGGAAATGAAATGACAGAATACTTGCCTAACACGACAAAGCCTTGGATTCTACCTTCAATACAGTCAAAACTGCAAATTAAAATAATTTTCTGGGGGAGGAGGGATGGGATGAGGGGAGGGAGAGGGAGAAGGGACTTAACATGTGAAACAAGCTTGTTCCCTAACTTGAACTAATAAATAAATAAATAAATAAATAAATAAATAAATAAAATAATTTTCTGATCTTAATATGTATGTTAATGGCAAAAGATTACATATATGTATAAGTTCTATTTATAAAACATTAACGGGAGCCAAAAGCTTTTCTTACCCATTTCTGAATATATTTTTAAACTATATTATAAAATTACTGCAGGACGTTGGTGGTGCACACCTTTAATCCCAGCACTCGGGAGGCAGAGGCAGGTGCATCTCTGTGAGTTCGAGGCCAGCCTGCTCTCCAGAGCGAGTGCCAAAATAGGCTCCAAAGCTACACAGAGAAACCCTATCTTGAAAAACCAAAAATAAATAAATAAATAAATAAAATTACTGAATACATTCATTAGATCATAGTAAGCAAAATTAATACTTTTTACTGGTTTTTAAAATTATAACCTATATTTTATTAAAACAAGTGCATTATTATTTTGATTATATTTTTCCCAATAATGTATTATGTCCTGTTTTATGTAAATGTTTCATTGTTAGTTAACATCAAATAAAAAGAAAATCTTGAGGAAAAAAGTCTTATAGAAGGAGCTGGAGAGACAGCTGTTCAATTCCCAGCACCCACATGGCAGCTCAAAACCGTCTGTAACTCCAAGATCTGACACCCTCACACAGACATGCATGCAGGTGAAACACCAATGCAATAAATAAATAAAACTTACAGAGATAGTTACTGATTTTTTTCAACTGAGGATCATACATCATTACTTTCAATGTACTGCTGTTTAAATTCTCACATTACACATTACTCTTAAGTTAAAACATACTATACAAGGAAAAGGAGAATTGTATTTGCCTATAATTTTCAAATAAAAAACTTAAATATACATCTAAATGAGTTTTACATGAAGACATACACAATTCAGAACAACAACAACAAAAAAAGATAAGAATCTTGCTCCGTGCAATTAAAAGCACACTCAGAATATTAGGAATAGTTTTGGATACCATATTTTTTTAAAAGGAGAAAAAAACAAGATTCACAAATTAAGAAGCCCCCATAAACGGGGCAGTGGTGGCGCACACCTTTAATCCCATCACTTGGGAGGCAAAGCAGGTGGATCTCTGTGAGTTTGAGGCCAGCCTGGTCTCCAAAACTACACAAAGAAACCATCTGGGGGAAGGGGAAGAAGCCCCCATAAGATGTCCAAAGAAAGTAAGAAAATCTGACATTACATAACCAACAAAGATACAAATGTCACTTAAACTTCCTAAAAAAGAGGGTATGGAAACGAAATCAGAGTAAGGGAGGCAAAATGTAGGCAATGATATTGAGGGAAAACTTAGGTCAGCCTAAAGACATCTGCAGAAAAAGAACTGTCTACTGCTGAAGTAAGAAAAGAGGCAGCGTGAGTTCCTGATGACAAAGCGTCCAAGCAGATGGTGACAACATGGCATGTACTATAGCCCCTTCCATAACACTCATTGAGTGATACAGCTGTCAGTCACAGTAGACCTGAAAGAACTCTTATCTGGTGACAATGACTCAGTAATATTAGAGACAGAGAAAACAGATGAAGTATCCCTTTTAACTGACCTTTTTTTCCTCCTGCAATATGATTTCTTCATAAAGCCGCGGGACAAATGCATAACGGTCATGCTGTTTATCTTTCTTGATGTTAATATTTTCATACTGTAATGTCCTTTCCCTTTGGAAAATTCAGATAGAAATTAAGAGTTTTCAATTTTAAAATCACAAATGTTTGCATAAGCAAAGGTCATTTTTGCAGCAGCAGCTTCTGCTTTAGATGACTTAGAAAAGATCACTAGGTTGGGCCAATACACTCAAACTTAATGAAAATGAATTTTCACGTAGTTGCTTTTGTTGCTTTAAAATCTGGAGCACTGGGGCTACAAGGATGGTTCAGTGGAGAAAGGCACTTGCTGTCCAGCCTGATAATCTGAGTTGACTCCCTGGAGCCCACACAGTAGAGGAATAGGATCCCTGCAAGTTGTTCTGATCTCAGCATGGGTGTAAGCGTACATGTACATTACACAGACACACATGAAAAGGAAGGAAATTAAAATTCGAAGCACTGTTATAAAATTGTTTCAATAATTATTCCATAAGGAAAATGGGGCATGAGGATTACAACATGAACTGAAATCATCAAAGGTAACCAAATAAAGTTTCCTGATATTCTACTTACCAAAGAAAACATTTTTAAAATCTAAATTCCCTTGGTATTTTAATTTCTGGTTAAAGTGAGAAAAAAATAGTCCTCTCTATTAATATCATAAAGCACTAAGTAAGCAAAAGGGCAGGTCAACATGGAAAAAAATAAACTGGAAAAAAGGTAAAATTGGGGGGGAAGTTTTTACAAATATCATAAAAATAGGTAGACAGTAAAAAATGAATCAACATTAGAATAAAAGGGACTGGATGAATAAATGGCCAAGAAAAAACAGACTAACTGTGATTACAGTCCTGGCTGCTCTTCATTTTATTTAAACTGAAACAAGTATGGGAGAAGAGCAAATGGGTAAAACTGAGAAGGAAAAGAAAGGACTATTGTAGGGAGACACTGTAACCACACTTCCTAAGAGCTAGCTACAGGTGTGCTTGACCACGCCTGTTGGGCGTGGTCAGGGGAGGTTCAGGATGACACATGGGGAGTTCTTAAGGGGCAGCAGACACCTGGGAGCTCTCTCTCTCTCTCTCTCTCTCTCTCTCTCTCTCTCTCTCTCTCTCTCTCTCTCTCTCTCTGGCCTCCCTAGCTTGCAGCCTCTGGGCACGCTCTGGCTTGTGTTTGGCTGGTATTATTTGAATAAAGATCTCCCAACCTGCATCCATCTCGGTACACGTGGCGTCCAATGTGGGCACGAACCCACGACCCTGAGATTAAGAGTCTCATGCTCTACCAACTGAACAGTCCACGAATATTATCTGCCGAGGCAGAAAAAGAACTACAATGGGTACAAAGCAGAATATTGGATGCCCATGTAGATCAGATAAACCTTGATTTAGACTGCATTCTGGTCATCTTGCCATCCAGAGAATATCCTTCTGGAATTGGATGCAGAGGGAAGACACTATATTAGAATAAACAGAATAAAAAGTTAAAGACGTATATAGAAAAGATTTCTGATTTGATTTTAAAGGGCAAATTAAGACTTTGTCAACTGACTGGAAAAGATTCAGCAGAAATTATAGTACCTTTAACTAATGATGAAATTTCCTCCTTATGGAAGGATAATGAATATTGGCAGATAGCTCTTACCGACTTTTTTGGAACAATTAGCAACAACTATCCCAAAACCGACAAAATTAAATTCATAAAAAAGACAAGTCTGGATTCTTCCAGGCATTGTAAGACAAACTCCCATTTCTGGAGTTCTTACCTTCTACACTTATACTAACAAATCAGGTAAGGCTAGTTATAAAGCAGGTGAGGTAAGTAAAGTAGTTCAAAGTCCGGACACATCTGTACAGAAGACAGAATTATATGCAATTCTCATGGTGTTTATGGATTTCACAGAACCTCTTAACATAGTTACTGATTCCCAATATGCAGAGAGAGTTGTCTTGCACATAGAGACTGCAGAATTCGTCCCTGATAATACTGAACTAACCTCGTTGTTCTTGCAGTTACAGGAAACAACCAGAAACAGAAGTAACCCACTGTACATTACACATATCAGATCCCACAAGGGACTGCCAGGCCCACTAGCACAAGGCAATGATGAGATTGATTGTTTATTAATTGTCACTGTGCTAGAAGCTTCAGAATTTCATAAAAAACATCATGTAAATAGCAAGGGTTTAAAGAAGGACTTCTCCATCACATGGCAACAAGCCAAGGAGATAGTGAGAAACTGCCCTGCTTGTTCCTTTTATAACCAAACTCCACTGCCAGCAGGCTGTAATCCTAAAGGCATTCGGAGGAATGAGATCTGGCAGATGGATGTCTTTCACTTTACAGAATTTCGAAATTTGAAATGCGTGCATCATACTATAGACACATTCTCAGGTTTCCAAAGGGCTACTGCTCTTAACTCTGAAAAAGCTGATTCTGTTATTACACAACTGCTAGAGGTGATGGCAGTTATGGGTATACCTTCACAGATAAAAACTGACAATGCTCCAGCATACGTCTCCACAAAAATGGAACAGTTCTTCAAATATTATAACATACAACATGTCTCCTGTATACCACACAATCCTACAGGACAAGCAGTTGTTGAAAGATCTACTAGGATGCTTAAGGAGATGCTCCATAGGCAAGCTGGTAAGTCAAAACCCCCCAAACACAGGTTGCATAATGCTTTATTGACACTAAACTTTTTTAATGCCAATGACAAAGGACAAACAGCTGCAGAAAGACACTGAACTACAGAAAAAAACTGCTGAACTAAATCAACCAGTATACTTCAAAGATGTACTGACCTCCAAATGGAAGCCTGGACATGTGTTACGTTGGGGTAGGGGTTTTCCATTTGTTTCCACAGGAGAAGAAAAACTTTGGATACCATAAAAATTGATCAAGATTTGAGTTGAAAAAGACAACCCTCTTGACAAGGACGACTGACAGGTATTTACTGAGGTATATCTCATAAACTAAATAAAAGCCTCCCAAAGGAAAGGGAAGTGCTTTGTTTTTATCTTCACAGGAAAACTCATCTCCAGAAGTCAAAGGACACTGCATGGGTAGATACTTAAGGAAGAGAAGGTAGCTATAACCATCAAACAAAAGGAACGTGCCATACGGTAAACTTTATAGCTGTCTCTCAAATAACTCTATTTCTCTTCATTTCCTAGTCCCTATTCAAGAAAATCAACACTGGATTTAGGGTTGGATTTGGCTTTCCGCCCCTAAAATTCAAGCATGTTGTTTAACTAAATTTTAGAGTTTCTGTATTATAACCAGAAGCCATTTGATGTAATACAGAATGAGAGAGGAATTTGGGGACTGTCTTTGTCTTTCTTGGCTCTTTCCTTCAAGGTGTACACTGTCTCACAATCATTATTTTCCAACATACATACATAGACAAGCAAACACTTCTCTGCTAACACTTATGTTTGAGTCCCACACAGCCAATGAAAACCTGCCTGACAGCAATCCCTGGACGCTCCGGAAAAGAAATTGGGCCATACCTCCTAGACTGCACTGGATCCAACTTACTCGGTTTCAATTGACACTCCCACCAGAGCTTCGAGTGCTGGCTTCAATCAAGTTGAGGATTTTAACCTAGATCTTCAATCAAGCAAATCCCATGTAACATGGACTGGAGATAATCCATTAGAGACTTTCACTATACTAACATTTTCTTCCCACAGGACCCTACAAGGCTACCATCGTCCCATTTCAACAGGAAGTAACTTGGAAGATGCTACGTCCCCATTCCCCATTATTGTCTATTAGGGTGGTGTAAGCCTAGTTAGGAATAACTTTCCTATTGTTTAGGGTTGGGATTGGAAGGAGGTGTTCATGTTGGATACCCCTTTCAGATGACTTTAGGGCTTAGCTGGAACAGACATAGTTAGGATGTGCAATAGCAGATTATTGTGTCTTCTTGTATTTCACCTTTATGATTGTTAATTTTGGATGTTTTATACTATTAAGTTTTAATCCTGTTTTAGACTAAAAAGGGAATTGTAAGGAGACACTGTAACCACACTTCCTAAGAGCTAGCTATAGGTGTGGTCAGGGTGTGGTCAGGGGAAGTTCAGGATGCTGTGTAGGTAGTTCTTAAGGGGTGGCAGACACGTGGGAGCTCTCTCTCTCTCTCTCTCTCTCTCTCTCTCTCTCTCTCTCTCTCTCTCTCTCTCTCTCTCTCTCTCTCTTTCTCTCTCTGGCCTCCCTAGCCTGCTGCCTCTGGGCACGCTCTGGCTGTGCTTGTCAGGTATTATTTAAATAAAGATATCCCAACCTGCATCCATCTCGGTACAGACTATAATATCCAACAGACATGTAGTCATCCCAGGCTAAAATAAATGGCTCACAAAACAAAACCAGATGTTATTAATCTGGGAAATGGACTGGTAGTGACAAAGGGACAGTGATGGGGGTAGGACAGAAATGATAAGCGGCAGTGAAGGGTAAGCAGAATACACTGTACACATGTGTTACATTGTCAATAATCTTTCATGACAAATGAACATGAAATATTTACTTTTTAAATGCTAAGTAACATGAATATGCCAAGAAGGGGGAAGATCAGAGTTTGAATGGTCGCAGTAGGTAACCTGATTGAAAGAATAGTAAGTACAGACTATGTCTTAGTTGGGGTTTCTGTTGCTGTGAAGACATACCATGATCAAGGCAACTCTCACACAGGAAAACATTTAATTGAGGTGGACGTTCATGGTTTCATAAGTTCAGTCATTATCACCACGGTGGGAAGCATGGTGGCTGAAGGTATGACAGCATGCAGGCAGACAGAGTGCTGGACAGGTGCACATCTTGCAGGCTGCAGGAAACTGTCTGTCTCACAGTGTGTGGCTTGAGCATATAAGAGACCTCAAAGCCCTCCTCCACAGTGACACACTTCCTCCAACAAGGCCACACCTCCTAATAGTGCCAATCCCTTTGGAGGCTATTGTCTTTCAAATTACCACAGACTACATAAGTAAGTGTTCATGTTACATCTCTAGTACAATTACTAAAAGAATAAAATACAAAAAGGTATACCTTTCAGATTAGGAGAGTAAAACAATAAGAAAAATGATCTGGTATTAATTTCTAAAAAGAAGTATCAAGCTTTATTCTTATCGTACTATTAAATTCAAGGATTCAATATTTGTTCAGTGAATGAGCTATTAGCCAGGAGTCCAAGCCTCCAGCTATGCACACTGCTAGCATGCAAGAATGTCTAGGTCTGGATACAGAATAAATAAAAATAAATAAAAAAAGAAACTTTCCCTTAGAAAACTCATGCTGTAGGAATGAACAGGCAGAGAAGCTGGTATCCAATAAACTAAGAAGAGCAAACCATGACTCAGTGTTGATAAAAAGTACTTGCCACGAGAGCCAATAGTGGAAGGAGAGAACCGACACTGGAAAATTCTTCTCTGATGTACATGGGAAGAAAAGGGGGGCTCGCGCACACACACACACACACACACACACACACACACACACAATTTTTAAGAGAAAAAACACAGCGACAGCTAACCATATGGAGCAGTAACAGATGACGTACCCCCAACTCTTCCCTGGGTCAGAGTTAAGTAGCCTTGTTGTGCTATGGCCTAACCACAGCCCTAACTTTTGTTCCTAACTGTTCTATGTTCTTTGTCATGTATGCTGTGGAGCTAAATCATAAGATGTGAAAGCATTTAAAAGTCAGGTATTTTCTCTGTTCTGGGGGTTTCTCTGGCTATTCCATGCCATCCTATCCATGGCAACTTTCTCTCTTACTCATACTTTAAACTATCCCCTCCAATGAAGCCCATCCAGGTTTTAAAGAGAAGCATCTCTTTGTCTTGAAGGCCATGTTAACAAAGGTTTTAACATAATTACTATTTTCTTCCAAGTGCTTTCCCAAGTCCATGACCCTTTCTCCTAATAAAGCTACTTCCTGCAGGTAATTATGTTCCTTTTCAAACCAACCACTGCCACTCATTCTTACATCCAAGAATGTCATGGCTGTGAGCCTCACTAAATCAGAATGTCTTCTCAAATAGTTATCTAGTCAGAACAGAGGCAAGGCAAAGGATGGGGAATTCTGACCCACCTTGTTTAAGATATTCTAGGATCTTTTGTTGATTTTAAATTAATCACAGTACATCTTAATGATTAGGTGCATGAAATATGTACTCAAACAGGTCTCAGTTAAAGTCTAGTTCTGGCATTTTATAGTCACATAAGCTAAAACATGTTATTTATCTTCTCTGATGCTTGAATTTTTCACTAATAAAATAGGTAATTAATACTAACTACAAAGAGACTCATGAAGACTAAATGAAGATATATATATATATATCTCAAGAGATAGAGTCTAGCTCATGAGAAGGCAATAGTTTTCTTAAGGATTATTCCAAAAATATAATACACCTTGGAGTTTTTCATACTACTTTTCCTTTCTTAACAGAATAGCCTAGTCTGAACTGGTACAATACTTTATAGTCTACAACTATATTAATGATGCTTAAGAAGTCTTTTCCATTCTCACTCTCTCACCAAGGTTTCACTATGTAATCCCTGAGGAACTGAGAACCACTATGTACCCCAGGTTGGTCTTGAACTTGAAGCAATCCTCCTACCTTGACCTCCCAAGTGCTAGAATCACAGGTGTATACCACCATGTCCAATTGCTATTTGTTTTTACTTACTGGATAATGTCATACTGTCCAGGACCAGGACCTGAATGCTTGATCAATTCTTGTCTTCCTGTACCATAGCCAAAATGTACACCTTTGTATTTCAAAGAGGATTTAGGATAATCCTAAAATAAAGAAAGAATAAGAAAAAAGAGCATGAGGCAAATTGAGAAACATTGTTAAATTTGACTGAGGTCTAATTACACAGCAAGAATATCCTCAGTCAAAGCAATCCCACCAGTAAAATCAGGGCTCTTAAGCTGGATTCTGCCCATCTGTCTCCCATGTTAACCAGATTTCTCCTAGATTATTCTCTAACATTAGTCTACACCGAACCAGTGTGAGCATTTTGCTCTTGCTGCTACACTGGCAATTTAATGCCACCAGAACAATGAAGTGCAGTTCCAGGCTGAATGTATTATTTAGAAAATGAAAAAAAAATACTTAAAATGTTAGACAGATTAGGAAAATACAAATAACATCAACAGACCTTGGGCAATTAATTAACATGATGTTTAAAAACATTTTCATGTCAAGATTTTTAAGAATAACAATGGGTAAAACAAATTAAACACTCTCCAAGTTCATGATACTTCTAATATATGAGGATAGGATTATTCTTTTAATACCAAAGAAATTATTTATGTCAGGAAAAAGTCAACCAACGTTTTTCCTTAACATTGGTAAGAATAGATGTCAAACCTAAGCATGAACTACAAAAGTTAAAGCACTGGTTTCATCAGCACCAAAACAAGAAACCATAACGCAGTAAGGACAGTGGTTCCTTTCCAAGAGCTCTCTTTTCTTGTGATACAATCATCTTTGTGAAATCATCCAAAGGCCTGAAGAGATGGCTCAGTAGTTAAGTGCAGTCGCTTCTCTAGGACCTGGGTTCAGTTCCTAATTCCCACATGGTGTTGTGCCCAGAGTCTAGACTCCCAAAGACCACCAAAAGACCGGATCCAATGCAAAAGCAAAGAGTCTTTAATTAGAAGTTCAAACTCAGGTCTCTCATCCATCTGATGCAACAGTGAACCAGAAGAGACCTCGAGCTGCAGTGGGACAGGGCATTTACTGGGGGTAGAGCAAAGTGGGTGTCTGAGGAGTCTTCAAGTTGCATAGTAAAAGTTTCAGGATTGGTGCACCTCTGGGCTGGAGGTACCTGTCCTGAGTTGATTGTTCAACTGCAGCTGCAGAAAGATTGCCATGTCTAGAGGCCATCTGAAGGCCATTGCTACAGTTACTGCATTCCACTCTTCACCAGTGAAGTGCATTCACAGCCTACCAACTAACTTCTGATTGGTTCCCTACCACATCGAGGGGATCTGGCAGTTTCTTCCCAGTAATTAGGGCAAGGTTGGGCAAGGTCAGGGGCTCAGCACATACTGCTAAGTCAGGAGCCTACATCTTGAGGGCCTGGGCAAGGGTCTGAGCCCTTGGATTGTAGCTCACAACCATCTGTAACTTCAGTTCCTGGGGATCCAATGCTCTCTTACAGCCTCTGTGGGCACTCTTCTCATGTGCCGCACATATAACAAGTAGGCAAAACACTCAATATGTCAATTAGCAATAAATAAGTCCTATCAGAAATAAACCATTCACACTGTTTCAATAAAACTTTTAACAGAAGGTAGAAGATAAATTCTAGATTACTCATTGTTAATTCATCTGAAAAGCTGTCTTTGTAAAACATGGGGATCTTGTTTTATGTATTTGTTGCTATGCCTGCATGCATGTCTGTATACCACATGCATGAAGTTCCTGAGGAACCAGAAGAGACACTGGATCTCCTGGAGCTGGAACTAGAGTTATAGATGATTGTGAGTTGCTGTGTGAGTACTGGGAATTGAAAGAACAAGCAATGCTCTTAATCACCGAGCCATCTCTCCGGATCATAAAATAGTTTAAATAAGCTTGAATTGCTAAAAAACTATATATTGAATAAAATCTCTGTAACATGTAGTTTAACTATATAAAACAGTGTATCAAGTATTCTAGGTGACTTACTATTTAAGCACATTGTAATCAATTATCAATTATTACAAACATAATCAATGCAACAAATAGAAATGTTAGCATCACAAAGTATAATTTCAGTTCAAACTCCTATCTATTGCACCTCACCTAGACTTCAAGAGTTGTATAAAACAGACACGTCAGACACTTTAAAGGATTCCTGTACCATGACAAGGCCCCACTGCATGTGAAAAGAGCTGCAGCTAAACTCTGCTAACATTTCAGAAAGGCAGAAGCTGGAGATGATGGTAGACTCTTTGGTAATGAATAGGCAATGATTTCTAGTGAGAGATGCAACATTCAAAAGCTGTGGGATGCTGTAACAAAATCCAAAAAGAAGCCACTGCATCTGGACCCAAGAGCTGCGTGTGGGAAAATGGAGTCACCAGCTGTTGTGTGGCAGTTTCCGCTGAGATTAAAATCTTTCATGTTAGAGAAAAACTTGTTAAGAAGCAGGATGTTAAAGGGGAGATTAAAACAGTAGGGTGTTCTAAGGAGGAAGCTTATAAAGATACAGATTGTGAAAAGTAAGAAAACAGTGTTCTAACATTCCATCCTGCAGCAGAAGCTCATTAAGCCCAAGAAGTAAACAACTCAATGGCTTTGGGAAGTCACTGAAACTGAACAGACTCACTAGGTTCCTCCTTTCCCAAGTGAATATAAGCAAACATGACTGCTGAGAAACTCTCTCAGGCAAGCTGTGCTGCCTAGAATAGACAGAGATGCAACAAACCGTCCAGAAGAAACAGACTAGTAGAGCTGACTGGAGGAGGGCAGAGACCAGCAGAACACCTGAAAGTGTTTATGTCAACTAAGCTACCTGAGACTCACTCCAGCCTGTTAAATTGCCTCTAGGCTGAGAGGTTGCACTCCAGGTTGCATGAGCTGTCACCCACGCTGGGTGGGTGTGGCGCTTAGTGACGCAGTTGTCTTTGAACCAGTTTTACTCGTGTGGGTAACCAACCCCTCCCCCACACACCTGTGTGTAACCTCAGTAAAACTCATTGGTTCACCACAGTAGACTTTAGTAGTATGTGTACTTTGGCCTGCCATTGATTTCCTATCTGGGATAGGTAGCTGTTTGTTCCCATCACCCTAGGAATGGTATCACACAACAACAGTTACATTCAGGCAGGATTCAGACGTGTTTAGTGAAGTTTTCCATCTCAAAGGGCAAACCACTTGGAAGGGGAATATGAAAACTAATTCTGGGAGTCAACTAGTAATGATGACCTAACTAGTAAGAAAATCTTAAAATCAAAGCAATAGCAATGCCCTACTAAGTATTTTCTGATGACTGAATTTGCATTCTTTAGTGGAGTAATGTCTATATCTTACAAAAGGAAAAAAAAATAAAATAACTTGTTTTAGTACCAAGGTAGCTCTCATAGTATCAGAATATGTTGTTATGCCCAGACTGTGAAACCCCAAAAAGACAGCTGCCAAGGAGACAACTCACTGAATGCAAGAACATTTTTTTGTTTGTTTTTTTTGTTTGTTTGTTTTTTTGTTTTTTTGTTTTTCAAGACAGGGTTTCTCTGTGTAGCTTTGGAGCCTATCCTGGCACTCGCTCTGGAGACCAGACTGGCCTCGAACTCACAGAGATCCGCCTGCCTCTGCCTCCCCAGTGCTGGGATTAAAGGTGTGTGCCACCAATGCCCAGCTAGAACAAAGATTTCTGTGGAGAACTGCGCCTTAGCCACCTGGCGTTCTGGGGTTGGCTGGCAAGTGTGCTTTTAAGCTGTGGGCTGGCTTTCCCCAGGGTCAGAAGATTGTTTAAGTTTCCTGAGTAAACTGCTTAAGGAAGAGTCTCAGCGTTGCGTCTTCCTTGCTGGTCGAGGTGGTCGCAACAGCTTTCTTTATTGATTTGAGCTGCAGCGAGGACACCACTCATTTGGGAACAAGTGGAATGAATGCCAGTTTTTGGCTGAGGGGATTTTTAAAGGGAAAGTTCAAAAGACTGGATGTCTTGATATTACAAAGTTTTTATGGTTACATAGGATAAACTATGTTCAGGCAGGATGCAATTAAGCAGGAAGCTGTAGAGGAAATAAGTCTGTTAATTATCTCCTAGGCAGGGACTTTTACAACTATGAATTGACAACTATCTGATCTTTAGGACAGAGAAATGTTGACACAGCTGGGGGTAGGGGGTACTATCTGTTCCCAGGCCTCTGTACCCATTTTTTGTTTAGCCTTATCTGTCAGGCTGCCTTTTTGGGAACCCAGAGAGGCGTAAGAGTTTTTCTATTTGGGCTTTGGAGTCCAAGTTTTAGACTTTTATTAATTTTTCCCATTTTACTCCTTTCAATGTTACGCTAGTTGCTGATGGGAAAAAGTCCTACCCAGCCCTAAAGCCTAAAACAAACCATAGCCACAGCCAGCCCAGTAACAGCCACAGTGGCACTTTTATCTGGGGGGGAGGGGGTAACTCATGCCCGGTACTATAAATCTAGTCCACTACCCATGGCTGGAGAAGTCATGGACTCTAGGGGAGAACTTTCTACTGTCATTTTCCTAAACCAATATAACTGCTAACTATATTACAAATGTTTTCCCTTATATCCACAAGAAGGTATAGCTCATATTCCTTATCAAATCTTCTTTGTGCAGCAAATAGAGGATAACACAGAGATCCTGTATCTAAAGCTCAAGGAAAATCCAGGAAGAGGGGACAGAAAGATGGAGAAAGTCAGAAGCCAGAATACCTGCTACCAAATAGTGCCTTCTACACCTTAAGTCCATACTCACAAAATTTTCACAAAATAGCTATGTAAGCAAGACTTTCATATTGACCACACAAGCTGACATGCCAGTGTGAGCAAGGGAAACTTCACAAGTGGTCAGATCTAAATACATGTACTCATAAGTAACCCTAAATGGATTCAATAGCTATGTGTGCGTGAGCATGTGCATGTGTGTGTGTGTGTGTGCGTGTGCGTGTGCGTGTGCGTGTGCGTGTGCGTGTGCGTGTGCGTGTGCGTGTGCGTGTGCGTGTGCGTGTGCGTGTGCGTGTGCGTGTGCGTGTGTGTGTGTGTATTTGAGAGGGACCTGGGAGAACTGATAGGGGAAGTTAGAACAGGGAGAGCGGGGAGGGTGGGAATGATGTGAATACAATGCTGGTTCATGAAAGACTCAAATACATTAGAATAACAAAGAACTTTTTTTCAATCATTGACAAAAAATTGTCAAATAAGGTGGGGCACACCTTTAATCCCAGCACTCAATAAGCAGAGGTAAGTAAATCTTTATGAGTTAAATGCCAACCAGGACAACAAACTGAGACCCTGCCTTAAAATTAAAAAAAAAAATGATAAAAATCAGTGTTATTTTGGAGCCCCTTCTACCAAAAATATATAAAATTAGTATTGTCATAGCAGTGATAGATCACACTGGTTGTAATGGTCAGCAGAAAGCATCCTTTGGCAAAGACTGCAGGACCTGGTGGAGTGGAAGCTGTTTTCAGTGCAAACACGCTTATACAAGAAGCATAGAAGAGAACTCCCAAAGCCTTCAAAAAACACCCTGGAAAGGAAACTCTACAGAAGGCTAGATGTCCTCTACCAAGATTTTTTAAAAAGATGAAACACTGATGTCTGAAGGATGAATATCATTGTCTATTGTTATTCTTTTTTTGTTGTTGTTGTTGCTGTTGTTCCTGCCATTTGATGAAGCCTAGGAAATGTGATGTTATATAAATAAAAGGATTTAGCCTTATTTCTTCTGTAACTTTTTAGTATTATATGTGTCTCAGTGTGCCTGGATTACCAAACTGCAGATACCTTATGAATTTATAACACAAAGAGAGAAAGTCATCTTCTCTTCACTGTGGGCATTCAGCCTTAACACCATGAGTGATGGGTGAATCAGTTCCATAAAGCATTATATCAAAGGAAGATATATTGTTATTATTGTCATTACAAGTAGGGATTCCAATTGATATATGAAGATGAATCTCGGCTTCTTAGCAGATCCTTGAAAGAAGTCTATGAATAAAAAGTGAAAGAGCTGTCTACCAAGCTCTGTAATATTCTCTCTCTCTCTCTCTCTCTCTCTCTCTCTCTCTCTCTCTCTCTCCTCTCTCTCTCTCTCGTGTGTGTGTGTGTGTGTGTGTGTGTGTGTGTGTGTGTGTGTGTGTGTGTGTGTGTGTGTGTGTGTGTGTGTGTGTGTGTGTGTGTGTGTTTCCATGCTATGGAACTCTTAAGGATAGCAAAAAAAGAAAATAAGAAAACCTAACACAAAAGGAAATAAGAAAAGGTATCTAAAGGCCTTAAAACAAAACATGGTTACATGAATTATTTTTATTTTCCAGGTTCTTCAAAATGGCTTGCTGGTGGCTGTATTCTCAAAAACTAAGGCCTACTCTTGAACTAAAAACTGGAGCTTTTATTTGAAAATACATTAATCCTAACCTATGGCAAACTCATATGTGTGAGGGTAACTTTCACCTTTCACCTGCAGGAAGTGCTTATAGTGTATCCTTGGCATCATCCCTTTGAGGTTACTAAAAGGGGTCACTTAAACAGAAGCAAGAATCCAATCTGTGACAGTTATTCTGATGGCTACCGTGACCTGAGAAACCTAGATGTCGATATGCTGGACACCGGATGGTTTGCATCCAAGGCAACATAGAAGCCAAAGTTGAAAGTGCAGGCTAAGGAAGTTCTCATGGTAGAAAAACCGTCATTTCCCAATGCTGTTGCATTGTGTTTTTAATTAAAAATGAAGCAGAACTTCATAATCACACAGATATGCCCTGGTAATAATCCAGCCATGTGACCATGATCAATATATTAGATATCTGTACTGTACAATGTATCTAATATATTTACCCTACACTATAAATTCATAAAAAAATAAAGCTTTTATATCACATTTTTAACCTTATAAAGATCATGAGCCAGGTGCAGTAGCACACCCCTTTTATCCCAGTACTTGAGATGCAAAGGCAGGCAGGTCTGTGTGAATCTGATGCTAGCCTGACCTTCACAGCTAACTGTCAGGCCATTCAGGCCTACACAGTAAGATCCTGTCTCAAAAAAAAAAATCACGTTAACCACCACCCCACAGTGTTAGAGATTGAGTCTAGGTCCTTCAGTGTGCTAATAAGTGTTCTGTCACTGAACTATATGCCTAACAAAGAATTATTTCAACATGACTTAGGACCTTGAGTACAATTGTGAGACTTTGTGGTTCAACCACTGAACAATTCAAAATGAAATCCTTTATATATGCATACATACAAATACATGTAAATAAACACACAGGCACACACAAAATTTAAGACATTAGCAAAATAATTTTCCTGTATGAACAATAAAAAACATTTTATTTAAACCATGCGAACTAACAATTAACAATGTAGCTCACTAACTTCCATAGTACCCAGGTAAATGTTCAATCTCCAACTTAACTTGAAAGGCTTAAAAAAAAAAAAAGGATAAACTGATGCAAATTTAATTCTCAATCACATGAGTTTTTTTGTTAAGAATTGTTGCCAATGCCAATTTCAAGGTCACTGTCACAGTGGAAAGTTATTAACAAATAAAATATGACTTAATTGAAGCAAACTCAGCATGGAGCTGTAACACTTTAAGTGAATGCTGTAATAAAATTTGAAAAAGAATTACTGACTGCCACTTTGACTGACAATTAAATGAATAAAGAGGGGACTGTGTCACTTTTGCCCCTCATCTTTCCGTCATTAAATATGGAAATAGACGAGTGAAGAATTAGAAGTCTCGAGGTACATCAGTTTAAGCACTAATGGGATTCGATATGGCAGCTCAGAGGTCAGCATCATGATTTCAGTTCCAACCTCCTTGTGGAAAAAAATCTAGACATGCATGTCTAGCTGTTATTTAAAAATAGGAGAGGCTGTATTTTATTATCTTTCAAAATGTTATACTAAATAAATTTTATACAGAATTTCTCTGCAGATGAACTTAGCTGAAATATATCATTTGTCAACTATAAAACAGTTCTAGATTTAAGCTTTACCATATACCTTCAGTAGACATGACTTATTTATTCAACAGAAAAATCCATAATAATTACCCCTTATTATATTATTTTGCTAATGTTTCATTGTGTTCCCCTCTGGACACTGATGTTAAATACAGTACTATCCCCCAAAAGCAAAAAAGAGCTACAAAGAATTATCAGAAATTTAGCTATGATTTGATTGAGCATTACTACAGTATCATTACACAGCAGTGTCAGAATCTGTTTTCTGCAGAAACAGGAAAAAATGAGACCTTCTGCCACCACGCTTTGCACCCAGTCACAAATTCAACATTCAAATTTCATAGACTACCACAATTCAATTGCAACTGAGCCTCATAAGTCTTCCTAAATACGGAAAAAGATGACTTTAATTCATGTGTAAACCTATGTTTTTCTATGGCTCGATTATTTAAATTATATTTGTACTTGCAGACCAACAAATACTAGTGGGATTGACTCAATGATTACTAAAATAGGTCATCTACTAACATGCGCCTATTCAGAATCTATTATGACATATTAACTTTTTTCTGTCTCCTATGAATAAATTGACCAGAAATAAAGCTTATATGTCAATATATTGCTCATTCATGTGAAAAAACTGTTATGAATCTAGGGACGCTTGGAAGCATTATTTTCTCCTGCTAATATATGACAAATTATTATAGAAGTAATTTAAATAGAAAATAGAATTTTAAAGCTAAAATTTTATTTCAATATTTAAAAGTAATCAGAAAATAATTTAAGGACAATGATCCATGACTACTACAAAAAATAAATATTAATTGAATTATACTATAGGTTTTCCCCCAAGATATTAAACATTTTCTTTATAACAGTTGCTGTGGTCATGGAGTCTCTTCACAGCAATAAAACCCTAAGACACATGTCATTAAATTTTTTCTCTTTTGTTCCTCTCCCCGACTATATTCTCCTCCAGCTGGATCTCTTTCTTCCAGATTTATTCCACCATCAGCTTTTCTATTGCAAGCATTCAATTCCCTTCTATTATTCTTAATATCTCTTTTTCCCTTTCCATGACCTCCTCTCTGGTTCTGTAAACTTCTGTTGAAGAACACTGTTCTTATTTTTTTTAAGATTTATTTATTATGTATACAGTGTTCTGCCTGCATGTATGCCTGCAGGCCAGAAGAAGGCACCAGATCTCATTACAGATGGTTGTGAGCCAACATGTGGTTGCTGGGAATTGAACTCGGGACCTTTGGAAGAGCAGGCAGTGCTCTTAACCTCTGAGCCATCTCTCCATCCCCCCGAAGAACACTGTCCTTTAAAAAATTCTGTATAATAAGTGTAAGTAGACATATTTTTCATATTATAGCACTTGGTATGATAATACTCCCCCCAAGAGTCATAGACTAACAAAAATGCTAGTACCAAGCATGAGAAACCTCCTTTTAAGCTGTTGATCAGGGGAATACAAGGGACTGTTGCCCTCGGATGCCTTCTGAGAACTGAAGACACCATGCACATTAGGACACAGGACTTGGAGCATTAGCACTACAAGTGGCTGAAAAGTCTCCTCTTGAGGATTAGTTTTCATAAAACCCGAAAAATGGTATGTAAGTTGCCAAGAGAGGGAATCAATCAACAGTCTTACCCAGCTGTCATTCCTCTGAACCACAATGACCAGCATGGCAGGATAAGTACCACATGGCACTTACATCTTGGTGGTAACCACCAGTTCTTTAATTGGAAAAAGTCTCACTTAGCAAGAGGGAAATTATGCCTGGTATTGCAAACCTAGCCAACCATGTAGCTGGGGAGGCCATGGATCCTAGGGGAGGCCCTCCCTACTACCACTCTCCTAAACTAGTAGAATTCTTAACCCTGCTCTATATCCTTATCCTAGTATCCACAGATAAGGGCAGATCTCACCCTCATTAAAGAAGCTTTTTACAGCAGAAAAAAATCACTACAGAAAGCCACAACTGCTCAAAATGAAGAAAAAAAAAAAAAACAATGCCTAGTCCCAATTGACATATTCACTACAAAAGTCCTCCACCCAAGGCTCCTGGAACATCATTGAAGAAAGATAGAAGATGGCAGGAGTCAGAGAGCAAGGAAATCTGCTGTGAGATTGTACCTTCTAGCTATGATTGGGAAGCAGTTTCCATGAAACCTTAACAGCATGGCTTCCTGAACAAGAACTGAACAACTGCAACAATAGTTGACATCCCAACAGAACTGAGGGAAAACTCACGGGGTCCCAAACCTAGATGAAGAGATACAGGCAGTTGACAACTGCTGAAGAGGAAGAAAACAGTCTTCTCAGGGCCTAGAAACATGCATGCAGGTACCACTGAGTGAATCCAGCAGGCTATATTTATATGTTTATTCAATTATATGCACATATAACCATGGTTAAAGAAGATGAGGCTGTACATTCCAGGGGAACACAGGTAGGAGGGAGGAGAGGGGGATGTGATAATTATATTTTAACTAAAATTTTAAAAGAACATTGTATGGAATCCTTAAAAACTAAAATATAAAATAAATATGGCTGAGCAAGCATATGTGAAGGATTTCAAGTACTTTGGGTACACGACAAGGACTGACATAGCTGGATCATGTATTTCTAGCTTTGTGAGGATTCTCCACATTGACTTCTAGAGGGGCTGGATGGGTTTCCAATACCACATTCCCTCCAGCATCTGTTGCTGGTTGTTCAACTTATGTTTGCCATTCTGACTCAAGTAAAATTAAAAACTCAAAGCTGTTTTGAACATTTTTTGAAATATCTCTTAGTCCATTTTTTCTCCTTTTGAGAACGCTCTGTTTGGGTCCCGTGACAGTCTTACTAACAGGTCATTTGTCTTGGCTCTTTGTGTTTTGAGGTATTTATTATATATTTCAGATATTAATCCTATGTCAGATGTACAGCCAGCAAAAAGTCTCTCGCATCCTTTGATATTCCTCATGGCCCAGTTGATTTTAGTTTTATGAAGTCCCACTTGTCAGTTGTTGGCCTTAGTTCTTAGGCAAATGGAGTCCTACTCAGAAAGTTCCTTCTTAAGAAATGCCTGGGCCGGGCATTGGTGGCGCATGCCTTTAATCCCAGCACCTGGAAGGTAGAGGCAGGAGGATCTCTATGAGTTCGAGGCCAGCGTGGTCTCCAGAGCCAGTGCCAGGATAAGGATCCAAAGCTACACAGAAAAACCCTGTCTCGAAAAACCAAAAAGAAATGCCTGTATCCCATAAGGTGCTGTCTGCATTTCCTTCCAACAGTGTTTGGGGTTTCACATTTAGATCTTTGATCTATTTGGAGTTAGTTTTTGTGAAAGGTGATAGAGATGGACCTCATTTGGTTCTTCTGCATGTGGACATCCAGTTTCCCAGCAGCATTTGTCAAAGATGCTTTCTTTTCTCCAGCTTATGTTTTGAAATTTACCAGGGAGAAGGAAGGTGGCCTCTTCTGGCAGAGGGGAACTAGTTTCCTTTGGATCGAACATCCCAGCCTTATTGCAAAGGTAAGAGCAACATTCTCTTTTCTGTTACTGTTTCTCAGGTGAAAACAGGATGCCGTTGTCAGGGCCCAGGAAGGCTGGAGTGCTAGTCAAAGGCTGGGAGGGAATTCAGGCAATTGGGGTTGGGGAGCATTCATCAGAAGCATTTGGTTCACTGATTGAACCTGAAGAGAAAGGCAACAGTCACATTGGCTGGACGGATTTACATCAGCTTTCAGAAAGATCAAGGATTTTTGGTTTTGTGGGACCACCTAGGGCTGGTGTGGTATAAATCACTTTGGGGAAGTTTGTAGTCCACAGTTGATTCCTGGAACTCTGCTGGGACAGATGTAGACTGGGGAAGGAAGTTAAAGCTAAGGAGCTTAGGATGAAACCTTAGATTTGAAACTTGGAGGCCTGTGGTCCTAGGAAGACCAGGGGAAAGAGAAAGTACACCTTCAGAGATAGATAGTAGACAAGGAAGCTTAAACTGTTGACTAACATGACAGGAGTACTAATCTGAAGTTCATTTCACCTGTAACTGGTGGGTCCATGTCATGATTTTCTGAAGTTTATGTGAATTTTCTAAATTCGCAAAACAGATAAAAGTTTTAGCTATATTAGCATGATCAGTGTCCATAACCTACATTGAAATCCTCACTGCAGGAAAAAAAAGTTGACAAGTGTCTGTAAACAGCTGGAGCAGGCTCACACCTTTTAACCATAGAAAAAGTTTCAGGACCCCACCCCCCTAAAACAAATAGATTCTGGGTTAAAAACATGAGCACCCTTTCCTGTATGTGTGTGTGTGTGTGTGTGTGTGTGTGTGTGTGTGTGTGTGTGTGTGTGTGTGTGTGTGTGGTGTGTTTTCAGCATGATGAGAAGCACTTAGACGTCTATATTTAGAAAACAACCAAAGGAAATGTAAACTTTTGACCATGATAGTAGTAGCCAGTGTTTTACCAGGGCTAGACAAAAAAATTATTAGAACTCTACTGATTCACATGTCAACACTCTGATCCTTTGACATCTTAACATCATGTATTATCATGTATTATCTTTTTTAACGTAAAATCTGTCCGTAAGGCTAACCTGTCATGAGTTTGCCTTTTCTTACCAAGGCACCTAGTAGTTCTACAAAAAGCAAGGCATAACTTTCATATATGAAATGGACTGACCAGGTAGCTGCTGCTAAACTGAAAAAGACAGTTGTCCATTAACACCACCAAGACCTGAAAATAAATTTAAACAGAAAGTATAAAGCAAATGACCTGATTCAATTAAAATGACAAATGCTGTGGAATAATCCTTTTTGTACACTGTGAATATGTATTACTTTCATTGGTTTAATAAAGAGCTGATTTGGACAATAGCTAAGCACAAAGAGGTTGGGAGGGAAAGCTAAACAAAGAGGAAGCTGGGAAGGAGGGCAGCATCAAGAGGAGTCACGAGCCAGAGCAGAGGAAGCAGGAGGTGAACATGCTGTTGTGAAAAGGTTACCATCACATCACTGTAGAGTACAGAGAAGAAATAGGGCTTAATTTAAGATGTAAGAGCTAACTAGTAAAAGCCTAAGCTACAGCCAAGCATTTATAATTAATAATAAGTCTCTGTGTGGTTACTTGGGAGCCTGACAAAAGCTCCTACCGACAGCAGAGACTTACCAGCTACCTGGAACTCCCTGGATGGTTACCCTAGGTTTCTCCATGGTGATCTTGTTGATCTCTGGGAGCAGAGGTCCCAGGATGGCACTAGGACAGCAGCAGTCTTCAGACATTACATAGGACTCTTTGACTGCCACACAGGGCAGCATCGGTCTTTGTCTGCCAGACCCAGAAAGTCCAAGAGACTTTGCTGTAGATGAGGAACTTGAGAGACTGGCACCTTGGGTGAGGCAAAATGAAGAAGTCAATTATCTACTGGCCTGTTTGCCCATATTTTGGGCAGGGTCCTGACAGTAAGAAAGGCATGTTGCAGTTTTTCCCAGTGGTTGGCATTCCCATAATCCAGGTGAGGTTATTAGGAGCTAGAATTCTTGTCTATCACTCAAAGCCTTTTTGTTAACTGAACATTTTAGTACCATATTCAGCAGGTCTCTGAATTTTTTCTGGGCTATCTATTAAGTATGCCTGATTTTAAAGAAATTTTACTTGTTTTTAGTTACTTGTGTACTTGTTTTAGGTTTAACCTTAAAAAGATATACAGAAAGCTACATAAAGCTTGTCCTGTAAATGAATTATATTTATACTTAGCATGACTACAAACATAGTTCTGCATACTTTAAAGAATTTGATCTTTTATAAGGTGACTTACAATTAAATTTTATGTCCTACTTATCTTTAACACTTTACAGCAAGTTAGCAGCTTTTACAAGATTTGGATTTTACAGTTTTATCCCTGTTAAATTAACCTTTTTTCCTCAGAATGTATGGGATATTCCCCTGTCTCTCAACACATACACAATCAGATCCTCAGAGAAAGAAAGTTTACATTTCAGCACAAGAGTTTTGAATAATCATGACCTTGAATGAGGGAACATTTTTTTGTAGCCATTCTAATTTTTATATAGATCCTTTTGATTAAGAAAATTTCATAACATGAGGCATAATAGTAACAAATAAATTTATCATTTGTTTTAAGAAAATTTTCCTAAGGGGCAGTTAGACAATATCTGGAGCCTTTACTCAGTATATGTAATAGCTTTCCCATTGCTACATAGGTGAACATCCTTCATACTGTTAGTAGTCTTCACAGATTTTAACCATATGTAGTAACTTTACAGATCTTAAGGTATAGAAATTTATATAATAGTCTTACAAATCTTGAGATAAGTTTATATTTTAGAGAGTGAAATAAAACCAAGAAAAGGAGTATGAGATGGACAACAGTAGTTTCTATTGGGAATAGTCTACTTTTTAACTGTTTTAAAGCACAGAGTGTCTTTTCCTAAACTGTCCTCTCTCCCTCTCCCTCCCTCCCCCTCTCTCACTCTGTCCTAGAGTCAGATGCCTTTTAACTTATGACAGAGATTTAAAGAAACATTTTAAACAAGCATGCTTGAGTCAGGAGAGGAAGGACCATAACCCAACTCCAGAGCCAGCTTTTTAATAGAGTAGAACAAAATAAAATGATATTATCCACACCTAAAAGACACTTGAATCCCTGAAAAACTCAATAAATCGACCAAAGGGAGGGATGAGAGCAGAGAACAAAGAAAGCTCAGACATAAGAGATTTCACAGGACTTAAACAGCAGGCGTCACTGACCAATGAGAGAGACAGAGACTGAGCAAGCTCCAGGAGCAAGCTGAGAGACAGAACTGCAACAAAAATAAATACAAACAGTAATAATCAAACAAGCAAAGGCTAGCCACCATGCTCTCAACTACCTAACACAGCAGACTGACAACAGAGGGTGTCCCATTCACCAGAATTCAGAAGACTAGACAATACCGAAGGCTCAAGAGGGTCAAATAGGGCATCCATTAAGGAGAGAACAAAGCCCCCAAATGTTGTAGTCAGGCTGTTCTCACCCAAGAGGAGTCCAGGACAAGCTCTTTATTAAGTTTCCATTGAGGCATACAGACTAACCTGAGGCACACACTCTTGTGACTACCAACCAGTCAAAAGAGGTGTCCCTGGGCCAAGCAAACAAGGGGTTTGTTTATAAGGTAAAATCCACAAGTTTGGTGCATCCCTTCAATGTTGTTTGTGATGGCTGTTAGCACACAAAATAGGATATTAACTTTTATTGACAATAGGGCACAGATTTATACTATGGTGTTTCTGTCTGAGCAGACATCAGAAAGCCTGGTTGTTTCAGAAGCAGAGCAATGCAGGTTTGAAAATTTTCCTGCAAGTACCCTTACATGCCTGAGGTCAGTCTGACCTCAGTCTTAGCCTGAGGTAGGATCAGGATTTAGCAAATATGTTTTGGTTTTTCTTTCTTTTTTTTTTTTTCACTTCACCAGTACTTAGTTAAAAGCATTTATTTAGAAGAATAGCTTTCTGAAAGAGCCTTTAGGTTTTCTAAGTAAAGGACCATGTCATTTGCACATAGCAATAATTTGATTCCTTACATTCTTTTTTAAGATTGTATTTTTAATTTATTCTGTATACAACATTCTGCTTCCATGTATATCTGCACACCAGAAGAGGGCACCAGATCTCATAACGGATGGTTGTGAGCCACCATGTGGTTGCTGGGAATTGAACTCAGGACCTCTGGAAGAGCAGTCGGTGCTCTTAACCGCTGAGCCATCTCTCCAGCCCAATTCCTTACATTCTTATTTGTATCCCTTTTATTTCTTCCCTGGTCTTGTTTTGAGTAAGATATTGAACCTTATATTGAATAATAGTGGAGAGAGTAGAAACACTTGTCTTACTCCATATTTGGAAGGAGATGCTCTCAATCTGTCCCTATTTAGTACAATGTTATGTATAGGTTTTGTCATAGATAGCTTTTATTTTATGGAGTACTTGGAGAAATATTCAGACTTCTATAAAGGGTTGGCAGGATTCAGCAGGGAACACTTCTAGACCCTGAATTTTCTTGCTTAAGGGGTTAGGGAAGTATAGTTGTTGTTAATGATTCTGGTGTTTTAAATCTTATCTACGATCTTTCTTAGGGTTTATATTGCTGTGAAGAGACGCCTTGAGCACAGCAACTCTTATGAAGAAAAACATTTAATTGTGGCTGGCTTACAGTTTCTGAGGTTTAGTCAATTATCACCATGGCATGAAGGAAGGCAGCATGCAGGCAGACACGGTGCTGGAGAGGTAGCTGAGAGTTCTATATCTTGATCCACAGGCAACAGGAAGCAAACTGTCTTCCACACTGGGCATAGCTTGAGCATTTGAAACCTCAAAGCCCACCCCAAGTGACACACTTCCTCCAATAAAACCCAACTTTCTAATAATGCTATTCCCAATAGGCCAAATATTCAAATACAAGTCTGTGGGGGCCATACCTATTCAAACCACCACACTGTTAAGGGTCTTCTAGCTTGTTTATATCATCTTGATTTAATTTTGGTAGCTCATATGTGTCTAGGAATTTATTTCTTCCTTGTTTTCCAGGATTTCTTTTTTCTTTCTTTTTTTGTTTGTTAATTCTTGGGGAATTTCACATCATGCACCCCGATCACACACATTTCCCAGTCCTTCCAAGTCCACCCCCTTCCCTTGTGATTCCAACCTCCACCAAAAACAAGTTCAATTTGTGTTATCTATACATGCGCTGGAGCATGGTCAAACTCTCAGTGGCATGTCCCTTAAGTAGAACTGAGCCATTCCTCTTCCATACCCCTACAAGACACCACCAATTGTGCAGTGCTAACTTCAGTATCCTTATGACACTCCCTAAGAGTTCTCATCAATGACTTCCAATCCAACAAATACATGAAAACACAGTGGTATCAGAGTACTATGTACCTCTGTGTTGTCATTGAGTAAAACCACACTTAATATTTACATTCATTATATGTATTTAAGAATAAATCATATGCTTTAACTGGATGAATGAAATTTTTGACAATTTACTGTTTTTTTAAAGTTAGATCTCCATGAGATGGACCTGATAAAGCATGTTTAGTATTTCAATCAAAGAAGCTTCTTTTACTTTCTATACTAACTTGTAGAATATTGATACATTCTCAGATCAAATTTCTTTATAAATAAAATACCCATGAGTCTCCTTAAAAAGCAGGGGAAAGTCTATGCATTCCATCTATACGCTGTGGCTGAAACTTTTAGTAGTTTTCCCAAGTATAGCCTTCCAGGTGGCTAAGACTAGCCATGCCATTGAGCTCTAGCTTCCAAGCCTGGCTTAAAAAGCTTTTCATACATTTTCTCTTTTCTCTTCTGCTAGCCAGATGGCAAGCATACATGTATGAAGAAAAATTATACAGTATATAGCCACTAAAAATCAGTGTTCTAATTGTTACTTATAGTTACTGTCACCTGAATGTAAACATATACAATAATGAGCAATCTTCCACCTGTCGTTATCAAATGTTTCAAACTTACAAACTGAGGCTTGTAGTACGCCGGACCTATTGTGTTATCACTAGCAGGTGGTGTACGTCTCAGAATACTGTCGTCGTCATTGAGATGATAGCCGTGTGCCTTTCCAGGAGAGGGAATTGAAGGAACATCAATGCTTTTGGAAACTGCAGGTGTTCTACTAGAAATTTTCTTTAAACATAAAATGTTTGTGAGGAAGACATTTTATGTTATTCAGAGACAAGAAGAAATAACAAGAGCAAAAAAGTCAATCATTAAATATTGACTTAATGAATTACATAATATTAACCAAAAATGTCTTATAGAACTAAGTTGAAGGAGTACATTGAAGTTTCAGCACATGTATAGACTAAGTCATAAACACTAATAAAGCTACTATAAAAAAACAAACTTACTCTCAACTTAGATACTTGTCTTTCTTAGTAAAGCAAATAGTACTTATTTTAAAAAATTAATAAAGGCATTCCTGCAGCAACACCAGAAAGTGTATGCTTAGTTCCTTCCTTTCGTTCATTTTCCAATATTTCCAGCCTTCATTCTAACTTGTACACATGTGCTAACTGCACAGGCTACAAAGCAGAAAAATGCCTATGAGATGATGCTAAAGCAAATGGAAATGAACCAAACTCATTTATGAATATGGTGAGTATCAGATGTAAATACAGCAATAAAATTGATGCTTTAGTTCTGGAAGAACTATCGAAAAATTGACAACCTTAATATTAGGACTGAGCTTTAAGTTGGTTTACTCCCATGGAAAATAACTTAAATAGAAACAGGAGGCAGTATTATAAATTAGAAAAAGCATGTATCAAACAAAACATGGACATTTAAAAGGAGTTAGTTGTATAGAAAAGATAATGTGGGATTATATTGATCCCTGTACTTTCTAGACAAACAAATAAACACACTGGTGTCTGCACCCATGTACATGCACAACTGTATGGCTAGAGAAAAACTGCCACTACTAGAAATGTTTGAGGCCATAGACATATCAACTAAGTAGTTTTAGTGGCATTTATGAAAATAATTACAAAATTAATACAAGAACACATTGAACAGCTTTCCTTCTATTTGGTACTTTCAAAAAGGACACTTCAAAGGTTTCAAAACAATAGCCTTTCCTTCCTCGAGCTTTTGTTCACTCCCCTCTCTCTCAGAGCTCCTATTTCCAACAGTGCACAGAACCCTGCCCTTCCCTCAGCATGCCATGCAATACAACTGCAGTGCTGGGGCTCGTGTGCTTTCTTATGACCACAGACCACCATGTGACTCCTTTAAAGCAGATGGAATCACTGCCCCTAGCCCCTCCAAAGACTCTTTCACTTTGGGACATTGGTGAACGTTTCATTATGGCTCTGAGATACTACTTCATCAACTATATTGTCCCTGCTAAAATTGTGGCTCTTGTGATTTGCCTACATGTAAAAAGAGTGTCTAGCATTGTGTTAATTAACTGACACCCATGATATTCAGCAATGTTTGACATTTATTTTGTCCCTACAGGTCAAATATGCCTGATATCTACATCCACGGCATAAAACTCAACCTCATCTCTGCACTAACATATTCAACCTTAACCCTAAATAAAATGCAAAGTGTTTGTTCTTCAGAGAACTGTTGAAAATGTGATGAATTTGAGGTATGTGAAATACTTGGGATAAAAAAATGTAATTTCTCCTAATATCATGCAGTAGTCCTTTAAATCTCTAAGGCATTTCATTACATGATCATCCATCTACCACTTTTCAAAGTTTGTCTTGAAATAGCAACTATCCCTCTCTGTCCCCTATCTAAATTTTCAGCTTTCTTCAAGTATCATATTTTGTTCTGTGTGGCTCTAGAGGTAGAACCCAGGGCCTCACACAGGCTGGGTAAATGCTCTCCAACACTAGGCTACTTCTTCAGCCCAGGAATCATGTGGACATCATTGTTTTGTTAACAGGTATTTATACACAGTCACTAATAATAAGTAAACTATACAGATGACCAGGTTTTAAATCTCCCTTCTTCCTAGTCACTTGCTGCACTGTAGATACAGAAAAATCAAGAATAAAAAGGAACCCACTGACTTAGCTAAATGGAGAATAGTTATCTAGCACATACAAGGCCCTGGATCCAATACCCAGGACCATAAAATAAAAAAAAAAAAGAATAAAGAATGAAATATGATACTAATATAGTTAAAAACCAAAGTTTATAAAATTTATTTAGTATTCATCTCACTATAAAATAAGTACAATATGAATAGTCAAAATATACCAAGCTTTATAGTAAGTTGGTTTTTTATTTTTTATTTTATTTTTTACATTTTCAACATCAAACAAACTGCTTAGGATTTCTTTTTTATTTTATCTAAAAGAGTTGTCATTAGAAGCATATCTTTAAAACTGACATACTGCAGAACTTGTTCTTTAGCTTGAAGTACCTGTCTGATCATGGTGCACAGTGTCCCACGAAGAGGTGGATTGTAGCTTGCAGGGCCTGGACCATCTGAAGCAAGCTTCGTAAACCGCTTCTCTCGGTTTTGCAGACTACGGCATCCTTTTATTTTATACTAAATTATAGGTTAAAAATTATGAAGTAGTTCAAGAATTATTTTATGATTCTTATTTTATAAATATAAAATATTAGCAAAGTTTTAAAATGGGACCTGAGAAAGTTGACTGAAAACATGTTCCTCTAAAAGAGGATACTGAGATAATTGTAGTTATCAGTTTTGACTGTAAGCTCAGACCAATTTTTACTGTACTTTGGAGCATTCTAAGGTAGCACCATAAAGGAATCAAAGCCTGGCATTTCCAACCTCCCAAGTAGGGTTAAAATAGACTGTGTTGCTTGTGAACTGAATTTTCAGAATATTTAAGTAGAAAGTCTGGCCTTCTGTGCTGGCTACTTTTATTTTAACCTGACAAAAGTTAGTCACTGAAAAGAGAGAACCTCAACTGAGAAAATGCCTCCATAAGAAATGGCTGCGGACATTGGACATCATCTATTGGACATTTTCTTAATTAGTGATTAATGTGGGAGGGCCCAGCCCATGGTGTGTGTATATTGGAAGGGGGTCACCGGAAGGGCAGTGGCCCTGATTCTATAAGAAAATAGGCAGAGCAAGCCAAGGGTAACATGGCTTACTGGATCACAGCTTTCTGCTCATCTTTGTCTTAAGAACTGTTAATTAGCAGAACACACTGGAAGGAATCTTCCACGGCTCATCATACTACAAATCTGGGTTCTCCGGAACCAAAAAAAAAAAAAAAAAAATTCACCAACAGACTAATGGCAAATTCATTCCAATAAAATTCCAAGTTATAATATTATATCCATTGTAAGAAAACACTGCAGTATCTTCAGAGTCCGCATTATTCCTGAGCATTACTGGGGCCATTTAAGTCACTTTGGTCACAGAGCTATGAGGCCATACAAAAGCGGGAAACAAATGAGACATGGCGATGCTGCAGCCTTAGAGTACAGCATGAAAAGCGCATCGCTGCTGCCTACACAGCTTGACCATTTGTGCAATTTTCAGACTCAAAATTCATGCAGGGGTCTGATCCTGTCACTCCTGTGGACCGCTGAAACACACACCCATGTTTTCTATCATAGTGATGAAGAATATATAAGCCATCAACATCAAATGCATTTACTTTCCATTATTTGAACTATAAAAATGCAGGTTTAAAAGAGAAAGATATGAAGGGAACATAAAATACCAACAAATGGCACTTTACATTATTAAAACAAGAAATATGGGTTGGTTTGTATTGTTTAGTTTTGATGGTTTGAATAGTTTTTTTTAGCCTAAGATTAGACTTGAATATAGAATGCTTGGGTTATAAATGTGTGCTACTGTTAAGCCAGGGTTAGCCTTGAACTTGCTGTATGGGTGTTATAAATGTGTGCATCTTATTAATAAAACATGGTTTTCATTAACTCAGTCAATCATAACATCATAAACACACCTGTGCTTCTGATACATTGTAGTGTGCTGGACCTGGAACAGCTTTTCCAGTATCCTCGGCAACAGCATAAGCACTTTTTCTGGAACTCAAAGAAAGAAATGGTGCATAGCCACCTAAAACAAAAAATCACCACTGACACACAGTATTAGATCAGAAAGATTTCTGAGAAAATATACTCAGGATATATACAATCATTTAGTACTCTCAGGGTTAAGACTATATTTTGAGAATTAATAGGTATTCATACAAATTATAATATTTTTAATTGTCATGTAGGATCACAATTTTTAATATCCACTACAGGAATGAACTATAAGACACTACAGGAATGAACATATTGAACAACAGGAAAAAATACAATTTTCATTTCTTGTGTATGTGTGTGTGAATCACCCATCTGTGTGCACGTGTGTCCAGGTATACAGGTTTGTACATAAGTACATGGAAGCCAGAGGTCAGTATCAGGTGTCTTCTTCCACCACTTTCTAGCTTACTTTTGGAGGCAGAGTCTCTCACTGATCCTGGAAATTTCCAAAGGTTGACTAGACTAGCTTGACAGTGAATTCATCATCCCATTCCCCGGCCCCACCCTAGTCTTGCACTGGGGTTACAGAACCACACCACTGTGGTTGATTGTGGGTGGCCCTTGGGATACAAACTCAGATTCTGATGCTTGTGCAGCAAGCACCTTAGCCATTGTGCCATTTTGCCAGTCTTCTTCTCTTCTAATCATATGTGACCTTGCTGATAAAACACTTTATCTACAGAGACCCATGCTTTGTAATTGTAAATAGCAAATATTGTCTTTTTGAAAATATACATATAAAGTTATAGACAGTGCTAAAGATGCATCTCAATGGTAGTACACCCATCTAGGATGCACAAGGCCCTGGGTTCAATCCCATCAAAAAAATTAGAGAAACAACCAAGATGCAGAGAATTTAAACCAAATGGACACAGGTTATTGATAGTGCTTTGTCACAGAGTTAGTGCTCAGCAAATATTTGCTGGTTGTCTAATAAACTTCATTGTAAAAAGCAATCACAGTATTACACAAATTTGCATAGCCTGATAGGGAAAATATCCCCTTATTCATACTATTGATGTTAGAGTACATAGAAAGTTTGTGTGGTTTAAAACTAGATATATAGAAGAAATGGACAATAGAAAAGAAATCTGGCATTAAAATCCTCATTGAAATTTTCCACAATTAATAACACAGGCTCTTCTGTTAATGAGCTGGGGCACTCATGGCGTTATGAGTACAAGAAAAAAAACCCAAGGAAAAGAAAACAGTTGTAATGACAATTTACATACACAAAGTTCTCTTCTAGTTTTGCACTAATGTTTACATGTTTCTCAACATTTCCAACTGTCCTAGTTTTCTCCAAAACATGGGACTGAATGTGCTAAAACTAGAATAGTTGTGGTTCCACACAACCAAGATGATGTAACATCTTATCACCATGTTCTGAAAGTCAACAATAAAGAATAACTAGTATTCTATATTACACATTTAGTTGGTCATTCAAAAATACTGAATATTCTGTTATGTATACTGTAAGTCCAAATGAAAATGAAGGTATAGTAGTAAGACAAAAACATAGTTTCAAGTGATGGAGAAATGGGTAAACAAACAATTATATTACTATCTGTGCTGCCAATAACTAAGGTACAAAATATACTAGAGGGTTCTAAGAAATTCACATTAGTGGAGTTTGATTTGGGGTATACAGATAAACTGGCATATGAACAGCCAACTTCACATGATACATCAAACTGACAGAAAGGAGAAAAAACATAAGAGGAGAAAAGATTTGAAAGGAATTATTCAGTTTGAGATATATTGAGTTTGATGTGCCAATAGCAAAAGATAAATCAAACTGGCACAAAGCAATAAACGTCCATTTAGAAAAAGATGTCCAGTATGGGATGAAAAGACAAGTTATGTAGCCACAAGGACAACCACTAAGCAAAGGACATTCTTCACATATAGAAATTACATAAACAATAATTTTGTAAACCTACATATCAACTGGACTCTTTGATATGGATTTTCTATATTCTGACTAGCTAGGAAAATAAAATCATTCTTGTTGGCAAACACACACATAGGTCCATCGATAGAACCACAGTCTCCCTCTACCTTGCTCTGGTGGTGGATAAACCTTCCCTTTCAAAGAGGAAATCTACAAAAGAAAATATTTAGATGCTGTCCAACTTGATAGCTAATATATAATTTAAATAGACAATTAACATAGAGCTGATGTGGGATGCTATTTACTTTGTAAGTGCATTTTAAAAAGCAATGAAATATTCCTAATGCCATACCAGGATAGACACATATTTTAAATGAACGTTTTCTCATGATAGATGGTAGGTAGCTGCCTTTAGACTAGAATAGCCGTCTGCAGGGAAATTTTGCTTCCCTCTCAGATTAGTTGTAAGAAAACAAGGCACAGCTCTTGCTTTCTGTGAAATTTGAGCATCCATTCTCTTAACCACTCATAAAACCACAGCAGCTAAGTACTGGTCCATTCAGATTATAAATCCTAAACAGGTTATTCCTGATGAAATGATGAAAACCAATGCAACCAATTAAGATATTAAGTAGAATTTCTTGAGGAATATGTGGAGTTAGTATACTGAACATCTAGCCAAGCAAAATAAAAAAGGGGGGGGGAGATTAAAAAAAAAGATGTTGAGAAAATCTTCACCTAATGCTACAAAACCTGTTGCTCTGGCAAGACCTGCTGTAACAATTAAGTTATACCAAGTCCCAACACCTACCTTCCCACATCAGACTCTTAGCATATATTTGATGTTTCATTTAAATAAGTATGTACATATCTGCATGGCCCAGTACCTAATATACAGATGCTTGAAGTAGCATGGTAGCTGCTTAAAGATTGTCTTGCCAAAAAATCTAGCAAAGAAATGGACAGAAACACCTGTTCCATCAATTACAAATATGCTGTCCTGAGTAGCACAACCCCCCCCCCAAAAAAAAACCCTCTCCTCAGAGTTCCCAAGCACAGAATTTCTTAATTTATCTTAAATATAATCCTTTAAGTTAGTATAGGGGGCTTTTTTTGTTTTTGTTGTTATTTTGTTTGTTGTTGTTGTGTGTACATATGTAGAAGACAGAAGACAACTTATGACAGTCAGTTATCAAACTCAAGTCACCAAGCTTGGCAGTAGGTGCCTTTACCCATTGAGCCATCTCAATAAAGTCACAGGAAATTGTAATGTTGTTTGTTAATTTATACTTTACTACAAGAGTTTTTCATTGAGAACTCTGTGTTATTGGATAGAAAACTAAGAATGGAGTAAATATCACGATTACTGATCTGAAACAGTTCACAGTTTAGTAGGACTTTCATATATATTAACAGTAATTATGGAATCAAACTGCTACCCAAAAGAAGTCACTGTAAGTCAGAGGGGGGAAAGTAAGAACTTTATCACAGTGAAATATCAAGAATAAAGAGGGACAAGCCAGGTGAAGGAGGAACACAGAACATACTGGGCACATGTACTAGCAGGTGCCACGGCCCAAAGGTGACAGAATGGTCTTAAGAAAATTACCAAGTTCGAATGGCTGACCTGTAGTCAAGTAGAGAAGCAATGCACAGTGTTTAAAGAGATCGGATTAAGTGTAATGCCAGACCAAAGATGAGCACATAAAGAATTCTATTGCCATTGAAGAGGTCAGATTTTTAACACTGCTGTTACAAAAGTATGTTTTGTTTTTCAAATAGTGTATATTTTTTTAAAAGATGAATATATCCACAATATGAAAGGTTGAATTAAATACTGAAACAGAAGCAACATGTTAGTGATTTAATTGAGAAAAAAATAAGGGCTTGTATTAAGTTGGGTAGTTATGAAGAGAGGGAAAGAATTTCTGAGTGATTGTGAAGATAGTGTCAACCAATAGTCTTAAAAGGCCAAGAGAAACAGCCAGGTAAACCAAACTCTCTGAATGTGGGTGCCAGTTAGGAGGCCTGGGCAGTCTGTGGAACCAGTATTTATCCCTAATGCACAAATGGACTTCAGGAGCCCATTCTCTGGGGAGGGATACTATTGCAGCCCAGATAAACAGAGGAGGGCCTAGGCCCTCCCCACAAATGATGTGACAGACTTTGATGACCCCCATAGAAGGCCTCACCGTCCTTGTGGAGGGGGGTAGGTTGGGGGCGTTAGTAGGGGGCATGGGAGGAGGGGAGGGAGAGGGAATGGGGCTGGGGGGTTGATATGTAAAATGATTGTTTCTAAATTTAAAAAAAGGAAGCTAGAGTTTCTAAAGCTTAGACCAGCCAGAGATGGTGATGAAGGTGATGGACAATAGTGCAGACGTTAAGACAAGAGAAAACTTCTCTTGGAGAAAGAAGCCATATCTATCTCTATAAAGATTTTCATTTGGGAGTAACTGAATATAAATAGTACTTGAAGTAATGGATATGAATAAGAAAGTGCTCATTTTGACAGCACATATTCTAAAATTGGAACAATACAGAGAAAATTAGCACAGCCACTTGGAAAGGATGACATGCAAATTCTAAAGTGTTTCATATTTTTACACTGACCTTGCTGCTGGGCCCCGGATAGCCACCACTTGGCACATAATGACCTGCAACTATTTTTTTTTTTTGACCTGCAACTATTGAATAAAGCATTTGTGTTGTTTAAAAAAAAAAAAAAGTACAATGAGCAAAGCAACAAGAAAAAGATGGAAAGTACAGTATCTTTCAAAAGTATGCATGATTGGTAGGAAAGAAAAAAAATGATTCCTTGGTTCAGCACAATGTTAAGAACCATTGGTACTTAACAGCCAGCAGGAACAGGAACCCAGAGAAAGCAACAAAGGGTCTGCTGTACCAAAATAAAAGCTATAAAAGCATCACAGTTGTGCCTATTGTGGGTAAATAAATACTAAGATGTTGGGGAATCAATGCTTACAACAGCTCAACTGTATTTATTTTACATAAATGTTGAGGACAGATTGAAAAAAAGGTGGTAAAATTTGAGAGCTAAAATATTGATGACAAATTTTACCATGTCCAGAGAAACTTAAACCAACCATAATCTGAGCAGGGATGTAAATAAAATACTTACTCCGGGACTTAAAAAAAAAAAAAAGGCACTTTGTATCTATTGAAAATGCAGGTTTACAAAAGATAACAGTATAATTTGGATGGTATTAAACTTTTAAAAATCAGAACTTTAAAAGCAAAGGCAAACTAGAAATACTTATTACATGTTGAGCCTAATTCACGAGCTTTAAAATAATTAAAAGAAAAAGGGAATAACTACTTATGAGTCCCTAGGCCATCTCTCAAGAATATAACTTTTCGCAGAACGTAGAAAGAGGATCTCAGTGAGAATGAAGCCAGGGAAGGTCAGATAATTTCACTGTCTGGGGGGGGAGTGGTGGAGGGGGGAGAATGGGACTATCTGTAAGTGATGATACCAACGAGAGATGTGGACAGTTACATCGCAGTAAATAAATTTGATTAAGGTGTGTGACAACCCTAAGACTACACAGGGCAGAGGCGACAAGTATGCAAGACTTGGATTTCACATAGTCAGCTGAGCCAAGCAATCAAAACCCTGGCTCTAGCATGCTCTCGGCCTACTTCATGTTTGGTGACATGTTTGGTTTCACGTCTGAAGCTGCTCCTTGGGGCCGCGTGTTTCACTCCTGAGGGCGAGCCGGCCTTGGACCTCTTACCTGTGGCCCGCTGCTTAGGGAAGAGCACCTGGTAGGACCCGGGCCCCACGTGCTCCTCGGTGCTGCCGCCCTCGGCCCACCTGAGCCAGCGGGGAGCACGATCGTACATCGTGACGGGGGCCGGGGAACCAGGCGGGCGCTCGGCTGCGGGGCTCGGACTGCAGCACCCGGGGAGCTGAGGTGCGAGCCGCGTGCGGACGGCTCATCGGCGCCAGCTGCGCCCGGATCCCCGCCTGCTCCCAGCCGGCGCCAGGGCAACTCGGACTTCCCGCCGCTCTAAGGAAGGGGATTGGTCTCCGAGCTTCCGGCCCCGGCTCCGCCTGCTCCTCTCCCCCCGGAAGCCTTAGGAGGGCGGAGGCGGCGGGACTCTGGCCGGGAGGCGTGCTTCCGGCCCAGCCCTCCGTGCATTTCCGGGCGAGCAGTCCCTTGGTCGCTCTGCGCGCAGCAGGGCGAGCCTGCCCAGGTCCCTGTGTCGCTGGTCACCTGCGCGGTTGCTTCCGGTCCCCACACTTTCACTGCGCAGGGAAGCCCTAGAAACGCGTTAGAGAAGGAGGAGAATTAGCCTGGCCTTTGTTTGCTCTCCCTATAGTCAGGGTGACTGGAAAGACTCAGGTAAAACAATAGGAAAGGTCGGGAACCCGAAACAGGGCTTGGGGTCAGCCAGGTCGCCCTTCACGCCGGCCACACAGGCATCCAAGGAACAAAGTTACCCCCAGTCCTACCCTGCAGCGGGTCAGAACACTCCTAAAGCAAACACTCCTGAAGCGAGCGCAGAGGGTTGGGGGTGACAAGAGAAAAGGGGAAACTGGCCCTCCCAAGCAAGGCAGGTGCAGCGGCTGAGAATGTTTCTCGTGTTGCATACTTCCATAAGGCAGCCCTGTCTCTACAGTAAAGCCAAGGCATTGAGAAAGCCCAAGCCGCCCCCATGACACTCATAACCTTCAACAGGAGCTTGGCTTTTGCGAAAGGCGTAAGGAAAGTATCAGAATCCACCTCTGTTTGGCTGTTTTTCCATTAAGAAGCCTACACAGCTTCTGAGCATCCTTAAAAGCTTAGGCAGTCCTCCCATGGCCATTTAACCCGTGTCTTACCTTATGCCTTAGCTTATCCCTAATACAAATTGAACACACTTAAATTCTGCAATACTTAGTTTGCTACTTAGTTCTGTGCTTTATACACTGGATTAACTGTACCGTCTCTATTACAATGCTCTCCGTAAAGGTTTGTGTTTCCTAAGGATGAGACAGCCGGCTTAATTACTCACATGAAAAGTAGTTCTCTTACTCTCCTAAAATAAGCAGGATACAAATATAACTAAAGTTCGAGTCCTTGGGTGTCCTCTAGTTGGGGAAGACATGAATGATCAACCAAGTGGCACGCAAGACATCCAGAATGTTAACAGCATTTGGGAAGCTTCTTTGTAATGAGTTGTTAAACTTTATCATTGACTTTAGTGCTTCCTACATTCTTATAAAACCCATAATAGTTCTCACAGTGTTATTTTAGCCTCATTTATCCAATCTACAACAAGCTCCCAATCAGAAGATCTAGACTGAACTTACCATGACATACTAGGAAGAGTCACAGATAAAAGGAGGAAAACTGCATCATTAAGGGTGGTGTTTCATTTAACCACCCGTTGGACATTACTGGTACATCTTTTACTCTTGATAGTCCAACCAGTTATCAACCCAGACATTGAGTTTTTGCCAGAGAACAGCATCTACAGCCTGCTGCTACAGTAGACGGGTAGCTTGTCCCTTGTATAGAAACTGAAGAAAATACCCAGTCAGATACGGATTTATTGAAACCTACCACAAGGGTGCTAGCAGGGAGACAGTGTCTATGCTAACAGTGAGTGTGCAGAGGAACACGACACAGCACAGAGCACCTCCCTGCAGCCCACAGTACCTTTTGCATCGACTGCAGGGCACTGCTCTGAGCAGTGGTGGCTCCTGCATCGAGAGCATTTGTGTTCACGGTGCTTTTTAGTGCACCTGATTAACACAGGGAAAGGGGCATTGTAAGACAGCCCACCTAAGAAATTATTTCTATGGCTTCTAGTTCGTTTTGTCCTTGCATGATCAGCCAAGGAAGTGCTGAATGATACTATGTGCAGGAGGCAGGTTTCCTCCAAAGGTAACCTAGTTGGACACTGTTCCCATAACATATGAGAGGGAGTCAGTCACTCTCTAGATAGCCCTTGTTCTGATCTTAGCCTGTTTTATTTGTTGCCTTCCTTCTTGGAAAAGAAAAGGTCATTTCAGGAACATGGTAGTTAAGTGTCCTGGGAAATGATTCACAAGGCCACAGTTTCTGTAAACAATGGGGTATAGTCATGTCTTCCTCTGGCTGTTTGTTGTCTTTAATGACATAAATTATCCCGTCCTTGAATAGGTTTGGGGCTAGATTAGAAATAGAAATGGTAGCACTTGATGTGACTTCTGTCTGCTTGAATTTTTGAACATTGTGTCTAACCAAATTTAGATAAATTCATGGGGGTAGCATCTCCTCAAGCCCATTCACAAACCTGTAGAAGGGACTCTTGCTTAAGTACAAGATTGGTATACAGTCTTTCTTTCCCTGTCCTGTCTGTAGGTGAATGTCTTCCTCCAGGGTCTTCAGAGGGATGAGTGATCAGTGTCAGAACTTTTAGACCCTTAATAATTTTGTAATACTTGATCTCCAAGAATTCTGCATTCTTGGAAAGTCTTTATTTTTATCATTGAAAAGTATTTTCTTCATTACTGTGGCTGGTCTTCTCTGTGTTTTTCCCAGCTAAAAGTTTCTTCTCGTGTCTCAATAAGCAGACAGTATTTGAAGATTGGAAAACACATTTAAATATGAAAAGTAAATATTTTTGTAATCTCTCATTATGGTGTTTCCTGAACAATCCAGGTTCAGTTTGCTACTTTTTAAAACAAAATGTTAATTGTAACTACCCATAATCACAAAATACATATTTGGGTCTAGCATTTCATAGTGCCTAAAACAAAAATATTTAATGCTAATCAGCAACACTCTAGTTGACCATTTGCACAGTATTACTAGGAGTTCTTTTAACTGAAATATATCTGACCTCAGAACTTACATTCCTTCCATTTCTACCTACTAGGTCCTTCCAGAATAAAATTTTTAATGGAGCTTTGTACAGCGATGGTGTCAGCACTTTTAATCCTAGGCCTCAGGAGACAGAAGTGGACCTTTGTGAGTTCCAGACCAAACTTTGAGACCCTTCTCAAGAAAACAAAAAGCAGGAGCAATTTTTTAAAAAGCAGAATTTTGTAATAACAAGTTTCAGAAAATCAACCTGATTATCAGATATGCAGTGCCACTATGCAGTGAAAAACTACACAAGTACTAATTTTTCTTTGTAGCATTTTGATGATTAAGCAAACAGTATGATATATGGAGTGTCAAATGAAAGCTGAGAATTCTGCCTTCAATAGCCACTGAATACCTTATGATGGAATACATAAAATAATTTCATCTATTGGCTGATATGTCTTGTTTTGCTTTTTGAGGTTTGGTCTTGAAGTGTAGCCAAGGCTAGCCTCAACTTTGAACACCTCTCTCCCAGCCTTCCAAGTTCGGGGATTATAGACATATACCACCAATTCCACCTTAAACTAAATTCCTCAACTCATTGGGACTTTAGTTTCCCATTGTTTTGCTCTTTTGTATAAATAAATACATCGTTTACATGTATCACACTAAACTAAATAAACCCTATTAACATTGCCAGAGGTCACACTAAAAGTGACATGTGTTCAAAATAATGATTTGTGTTTCAACAACTACAAAGTATATTTTACATACTTTGTTTAATGTAAATACCTAAAATAAGTGTCCCACCACCACTTCAAATGGAATGTGCCCAAACTTAAATCCTAAATTCTTTTCCTCTCTAGAAAGTCTGATCCTCCCTCTTGTTTCCTATTTCTGTTCTAAAGAACAATCTTCATTCCATAGACAAGGCTGCAAAGCTCTCAGATGACTTCTCCTCCCACAGCCAAACAGCTGCCAAGTTCCGTTACAGCCCACCTCTGGGATCGCTCGGAAATCCACCTCCTCAGCCCATTCTCGCTGTCATTTTGTTGATGCTGTCAGCCCTGTTGGTTTTTCTAGTATCTCAAATGGAAGGCCTCTCTCCAATCTCTCGGCTGCAGCTTATCCCACACAGTGCAACTAGGTCAATCTTCCTAAGTACAGTTTGCAGAGCATCACTCCTCTGCTTGGAAATTTCTTATGGCTTACTTTGGGTAAAGTTACCATTGGCTCTTTAAACATTCCTATTTACCTCTCTCTCCTGTGTCTTCCACTATTCCCCACCTACACACATTACATACTGGTCAGCATTTGCTCAGCGTGTGGAAGTGCCCTCCTGCTAGAAGGCATTGTTTTCTGTTCCAATAATGTTTAGCATAGTACATTTTAAAGGGTAAATTCTAATTTTCACTAAATTCATGTTTAGATACAAAATAAAATATGTAGTGAATAAAGCCAAGCAATACTACTTTTGATACCCACTTAGTATATGAAATTTGATGAGAAATAAACAAGTCTTTAAAATATTTCCAAGAAAAGAATGAACCACGATTAGGGAAATTAATACATTTCTTTTTTGTTTTGTTTTGGTTTTGATCATGTTTATTTTTCCCCGTGAGACAGAGTTTCTCTGTGTAGCCCTGGCTGTCCTGGAACTCGCTCTATAGACCCAACTGGCCTCAAACTCAGAGATTTATCTACCTCTGCCTCCTAAGTACTGGGATTCAAGGTGTGCATCACTACCTCAAGACTCTGTGTTTGCTTTTATAAAAATATTATTCTGTTAAAAGGTGACAGAAACTGAGAAGCAAGATTTATGGGAAAGGGAACCAGCTTTTTACACACAATACCAAGACTTACAGTTTTCTACTTGTTACATTAGATTCAATATGTTTGAACTAGTAAGAGCACTCGTGTAAGCTAACTACAGTTATTACAATGAAGATGTGAAGTCACATGGCTATGTAAAAGGGTATGACACAGAATACACTGAAAACCAGCTTCCCCTGTCATGCTCTCATTATGCGTCTTAAAATTCATGCAATAAATGTTTAACATGCTTAAGTTAAATATAATATCTACGAAGCAAGTGAAGTTATGTAGTTGATCAAAAGGATGAGCCTTGCGCAAGGAATCTGGGAATACAATAATCAAAATGTGACTTACCTTTGTCCCACTACCAATTTTAATATACCTGAGTTGCTTGCACGTATAATGGTTTCTGGGCCTTTAGAAGCCATGATCAGATGAAACCACATGTGGCAGGAATGCTTGACAGGTAAACTGAGTCAAGAAGTCCTTCCACGTGGAATAGGTTTACCTTCCATGATTTCAAGACTGTCTGAAGTGAGTATTCTAACAAATCAGAGACCTCATTGTAACATAAAATGTGTGTGTGTGTATTTGGAACCTGCCATGTGCGGTCCCAACCCATTGCACTCTATTCCTAGCTGAAAAACAAATGAAGGTGTGGAAAAGTAGATGCCAAACCAAATTTGAAACCAATGTCATAAAATATTAACTATCTAAAAATTAATACATGGTCTTAAACAACTCTGGTTAGTCTCATTTCACATAATACATGCAGTCAAGAATTATGAAGAAAAACAGAGATAATTCTTCCCCCAAATCAAATGATACAATGATCATAAACCTCTTGTAATCAATTTGATGCGCTATTTACTTAAATAGATTAAAAGAGCTAAAAAAATGAATTCTGAATGTTTCCCTGTGTGTGTAAATATTCTATTTAATCAAGAAAAGGTTAACTCAACAATTCTGCTAATGAAACTGCCTGATATCTAAAAGGAAATAAAAGTTGCCCACACACGGCATTTAGAAAAATAACTTTGAAATGTCTTAAGACTACTTTAACAAGCGAAACCATGGAAGTAATACACAGAAGAAAGTAGAAAAGTGTATTATGAGCAGAGAAGAGTTTCTTAACTGTAGAGATCTAGATGTTCTAAGAGAAGAGATAATTGTAAGGGAATATCAGTATTTTAAACTTCGTATCATATAGAGGCCATACACAAAAATAATCAGATAAAGTAGCAACTTTGCGTAGCTCTCGTTCATTTCTGAAGACTCCAGAGCATGACATCAACAATGTTTGTCATCCTGGTATGTTATAACATGGCAGATGGCATCATGGGAGCCACGTACATATAAGGAGAGGGCAGTCACATGGCAAGGCAGTAGGAAAGAGGAATTCACATCCCAGGCAGGGTCTCTCCTGATAACTACATTAATCCCTTCCACGGGCAGTGTCCCCAATGATTTAATCACCTCATTGGGTACTGCCTTGTTGGCAGTGCTAGACTGAGGACCTTGGGACATGGAAACACACACACACACACACACACACACACACACACACACACACACTGTACTCAAATTATATCAATCATACAATCTTCACAATTATCACAAATAAAACCCAATATAAAATGGAACGTGATAAAAATAGGAATTAGCAGAGTAACAAATTGAAACATTCCAGAAATACACATTCATTTTACTAGAGATGAGGACATTTATAACAAGGTCACAATGAAATGACTTTTTTATTTTACTCAAAAGACTTGCAAATACCATATAAACAGTAAAATCTTTTCTGAAAGAGTGTCAGACATTTATGATTTTGTAGTTATACGTGATAGAAATGTGAATTTTTACTGTTTTGGATAGTTCTCTATGAAATATCTATCTCTCATTAAAATGCTGTGGCAGACTAGTGAGGAGGAGCTTGGCACAAAGCCTGACAGTCTGAGTGTGGTCCCTGGGGCTCACACAGTAGGCTCACACCAAGACCCACAAGGCTTTTTGACCTCCACATGCATATCATGGCCCATGTGCATGCGCTCACATACATATACACATACGATAAATAAACAAAATTAATTTGAAATATTTGCATGCTATAGCACAAAAGAACATGCCTGAGTATGTAAGTTTTATTTCTGTTCATCCAAAATATTACAAATGAAATATGCCTCAGTACAGGGAAGGAATCAATACAGAACACTGTGTAGGCATTTTAAACACTTGGTATTCCCATTAATAAGCCTGATACTCATGAGTTATTGTTGAGGAAAAAGATTCAAAAATATTTGATACCATTTTTAAAACCAAGAAATCCCAAAACCTATATACCTATATGTGTGTGTGTGTGTGTGTGTGTGTGTGTGTGTGTGTGTGTGTCAAATGTTATAAGCATATGGAAAATATGAATGGGTGCATGCTAGGCTATTAGTATAAAGTTTGTAAAATGGAGAGGAGATGTGGTAGAAGAGACATATATATTATATATATATATATATATATATATCACATCACATTTTGCATTATTTGTAAAATAAGGGAAATGTTTACATGTTATTCAATAAGATTTAATGTGTAAAATTTTGGTCGGAATGGACTAAACTCGAAAAGGGAGCAATTGGAACTGTGAGGTGATGTCATTATTTTGTTGGAATAAATGTGGCAAAACAAGGACACAACCAGAGTGGAACTAGATGGATTAAGTGAGGCTCAGTAATGTTTCCATGCAATCACGTGGTCTGGGTTGCGTGAGGAAATAACCAAATCCCACCCAATCCATGTGAGACTGAAGTCAAAAACTAAAAGCCCCATGAAGTAAATACATTGGAGGCACAGCTGCATATGCCCCAAAATGGGGAACAATGTTGAGAGATAGTTGGAGAGGTTTTACCACAACATTTAGGATCATGAGGGAGATATCTAAGTTATGAAGAAGTTAGTTTAGTGAAGTTTGTACAGTCAGAAGTCTCTTGGAAAATTCAGATCTTGCTAACTTTGACCAAAATCAACATTTGTAGTAATTCATCTGCTGGGAGAAACAGCAACCGATGACTCTTCTGTGGAAACTGGGTTTGAAATCAAAGCAGATACAACCTGATTACTGACTTCCTAAGGACTGTTTGTAAATGTAAGTACCTGTTTCTTTCTGTTGCATCTGTACAGCATATTCAATCAGTTTATGATCCTCGATGGTTAAATAAATCATCCGGTTATAATCTATTTTTAAAAAATCATGTTGAATACTAATAGGAAGGAACTCTTAATTGAATCTTGAACGTGTTGTGTTGCGTGAGTAAGCCATTCTCAAAATGATGTATGGTATCACTTACATGAGCTGTTTATACTCCTCAAGTCCATGGGAACAGAAAATTGTAATAATGGTTGCCAGGGCTTGCAAAAGGAATTAGTTAAGGGTTAAGAAGTTTCAGTTGTATAAGATGAATATCTTCTGGGAACCACTGCACAACAATTTGAACACACTTAACACACTCAACCATACACATAAACGGTTAACTGCCATGTGATTAATTTTATTACAAGAGAAATACTACCTTGTGCTGTATGTATGGTTTTTTAAATCTCAGAAACATTTGATGAAGTATATTTTATTACCATTGTAGTATAAAGGGTATGTTGACAACATGTCTATCTTTTACCTGGGTAGAGAAAAATTCAACTGAATCCCAACAGTAACCGGTATGTGTTGATTATCTACTACTAAAAGCGTTAACAAGTATGCAAAATATTTCATAGGTCCATAGACATTAACAGACAATTGCTTGTTGGGAGGTCTTGCTGGCTGGTCAGAGGTTACAGTCAATCATAGCCTGGCCGATTTTTCCAAAGCAGGATGACATGGGACTCCCTCCCTCTCGAGCAAAACTTCATGCTCTCTACCTGCCCTTATCTGCAGAATGTCCATGGGCCTGGAGGACTGACCTCATCTGAAAGCTGTCTCTAAGCCAGCTGCCTGATTTATCTTTAGCATGACCGTTGGCAGAGATCACTACTAGAAGTCACCCTACTGCACATATGGTAACTAAGATTTGTGTGTGCTAGGAGCACTGCTATAGGACCCCACTGCCACATATGAGACCTTATGATAGGACTGTGCCACTTAATGCAGATTGGGGTTTGTCCCCAGGATCCCCAGTCCTATATATAAACTATGCTCTTGAATAGCATTGAGCTGACTCACCAAAGTCTATCTCCAGGAGGGCTGTCTTCATCATGTTCACAGGCCATACAAGTATCTCTGTCGTCACTTCTGCCGCTTTGTCCTCGGGGGCTGATGGCCAACTGACCACAAAGACAAAGGGGGAACCCCCACAATTGTTGGTGCAAGTTCTAAAAGCATAACTTAAATGGCAATTCAATGTTAAGAAACTAATAAAAGCCATTGAAGAGTACATGATGACTCTTGAAGTGAAAGCTGCTAGAAAATCCAAAGAGGCCTAATAATGAGCATGAATGATGTCCATATGTCATGTGCATATATCTAGGGAGTTTTGCGTTTTTATTTTTATAAAGTTTGCTATTTAAAAGCATTGTAACATTTTGCAAGGAATTTGACGCTTCTGCACAACTGTCTTATGAGGTACCAAAGTTTAACTGGTTTTGCTTCAATCTACAGAATTTTTGTTAAGGCTTTTTTTTTTTTAATTTTTTGTTTGAGGTTTTCTTTGTTTCAGGGTTTTGGAGGGGGAGATGAGGTGAGACAGTCTCTCTTGGTAGATCTGGCTGGACTGGCACTCACTATGTAGACCAGGTTGGTCTGGAACTCAGAGACCCACCTGCCTCTAGAATACCAAGATTAACGGCATGGGCCACTGCAACTGTCTGACCTGTGCTTTAAAAAAAAAAAAAAAAAAAAAAAAAAAAGGCATGAAAACCAGGTTTCCAAAAGTAATTATACAACTCCAAATTTACACAAACCTGAGGCTAGACAAAGGATCAAAGCTTTTAGCTTTTAGCTGCTAGAACAATAAAAGTTTTCCCACTATCCTCACATTCCTCCTCTTTCTCCTAATGTAACCAACTAAAGGTTTTCCTCCTACAAAACACAGGCAAAACTGACTTTAGTGGGTCTTAGAAAATGGCCTGTGGTGGCCGTGGGGCAGCCTGATGAAAGGCAAAGAAGTCAAGAGACTTCAACCTCCCAGCTGGACCTCTTTCTGGTCCATCATCAGCCACCAAGAATCTCATTATCATGAGATCTCAAGATCATATCATGGTCTTCATCCTATCACACACAAATCTTTTCACTACTTTACATCAATACAATCCACAGACTAGGTCCTGCTAGATAAAGTAAATCTTCGAAACACCTGGAATGAACACACTGATTCCTAGGGACTAGAATATACTGTACTGGAAATCTGTCCAAATTGTTTTCATTTTTATGTTTGTATCTTTTTTCTTTAATTTATAAACTTTATCGTAACTTACAAATAAAAAGAGCATCACCTACCAAGATTAACCATACCCAAAATTTGCATTACACATCAGACAAATGCATTTCTAGCTTTATTGTGAAAATTTAATAGTCTACAAATTAAAACACTCTTTAAAACCTACAAGGATTATTTTAGTAATGAGCACTAGATGGCACAATTTCACCAATTTAGGCTAATAAAATATTCACCTGCCTATTAAGACCATGTAAAATAATGTAGACTTATAATTACATCTAAGCAATTGAAATTTACATAATAATTTTGTATGCTATCAAGGCCAGAGGAGACCTAAAACTCTGTCTCAAAAAGAACAGAAAATGCTTTCTGAAGCAGCATGCCCTTGCATGTGGTCTGTGATTTCCACTCTGGTTTGCCAGGGCCAGGGCCAGAAGGTGCAGAAGGCAATGTGCAGTCCACCAACTCCATCTTCGGACGCTTGCAAAGTCACAAATCCAGGTGTAGCTTTGTGAACAAGTGAATGTGTGTGGATGGCCAAATACTGGATTTGAAGAGTGCCTGGACCTTACTTAAACCATACAGAAGAGATTCAATCTAAAACAAAGTCAGCAAAGCTATTGAGTTGGGCCATGCCTACAGTAGATAATATTTCTATGCCACAGAGATTTTCCAGCAAGACATGATCAAAGGATTGCGAAGTTGAGAAGGCAGTATGGAGAACATGGTTCTGAATCATGTACATACTGCTTTCATGGCACTAATGCTTATCAGGTAACAATAAATACTGTCTTATTTTTAATAACATTTTTTTAAGCAAGGGGATGGAGAGCTAATTGCTTAGTGGCTAAGATCACTTGCTGTACTCTCAGAGAACTCAGGTTCAGTTCCCAGCTCCCGTATGGCAGATCACAACCATCCATAACTCCATTTCCAGAGGGTTTGACAGCCTGTTCTGACCTCTGCAGGCACCATATAGACAAATATGCAGACAAGACATACACATAAAAATAAAATAAATCTAATTTTAATTAATGAAATAAATAATAGTAAAGTAAATTTAATTTTTAAGTTATTGACAGTGTAACTCACATACCCCATGTTTTATATGCCTATTCCTGAATATAAAAGTGGCAATTCTAAAACTGGATGAATAATTTAAATAACCCAAAGAAAATACACATTTCTCTTTAAGACATAGTTTATTAACCATTAGTTTGCATCAAATATACATTTTTATAATATTGACATATCATAAGTCTATAATGTAATAAAGTGGGATAGTGACTCCATTGATAAATGCTTAAAGTTAGTTATTAAAAATAAGAGCCTAAAATCTGAATTATTTTTGCCTTACTGCTTAGGATAATTATACCCAAATGTGACCTAAATTTTCTCATATTTAAAAATTAAACAGAAATAGTGCATAAATAATGGAAAATGATAGAGGCTGACCAGATTTCACATCCATTTGACTTTAATTTGTTTTAAATATCATGTTTGTAGCAAAAGACCCAGATCTATCTAATGCACTCATTATCACTTTTTTTTCTTGGAATTATTTATAGTCCAGAAGGTTTAACCACATTTATGCTTCATTTGGGCACATAAAGCAATCCATCAACCAAATAAGGAGACCATATAACTCACCTAGGCCAAACCCTGCCCTGCCTCTGGCTCCTGACACGATCTGCCCTAACGGTTATCAGGTGGGCCAACCAACAGTGCTAGATCCTTGCTTACAAGAATCTGCATGGGGAGGGTCCCCACTTAGGCACTGTTGACTCATGAAAAGTCCTCCTGTTCTGAGGAAAGTCATCATGTTGCACAAAGGACATAGATTCTGAAAGGTCACCTGTCCCGCGCGCTGTATGTTCTCGCCGGCAAGAAATACATGCAGGACACTCGGATCCTTCTGCAGACAAGCTTTAATGCATCTTGAGAGTGGAGAGAGCATAAGCTTACCAGAGCGGAGACCCTGAACCAAGAATCCCATTCCTTAATAAAGGCTGGCAAGCCGCCTGGGACGTGTTACCCTATGAATGGCTTCAGCTCCTCAGGCCAAATGAGCCACGGGATAGGCAGAGATCAAAGGAATGGAGATTACCCAGCGCCTGTGAAGTAATTTACATTTTGGTGTCTTCAGGCACCATTATTGTAATGGAGACTGTAGGAACGGCTCCCTACATATCCCCCTTTTTTTATTAATTAATGATAAGGCTTTATATTTTTACAAGCAAATAGGTCACCCATATGTTGAGGGATAGAGGCAGAGGTTGTACCTTCCCAAATCAAACATTAAGACTGTGTATGAGAGTTGCCATCAGGCTGTTAGCTTGACCCGAAGCACTCTCGACCTGTCCTCTGCCGTTTTTCTGGGAAAGGGAGGCTCGGGCAGGCAACCCTTATGCAGGACAACATACCTCTCAGAGAAGCCTGCATACTAGGCAACTCTGTGCGATGCCTTGCTCAACATCCCTCATGGGCTGCTCAAACCAGACACTCTACCCTGTGCAATGAGCCTAGGCTCCGGGTGTGCAAGAGCTGTCTGGCCGGCGGCCTATTGCTTAAGCATAGTTAGCCAAATATGAGTGGAAGCGCTTGGGCGATCTCTCTTGGTTTGAGCCCTCTAGTTTACAGACCAGCCAGAAGTAACACCAATCCGCAAACGGCTGCATCAAACAATCCCACCCCCACCCCTTTCTCTCCGTCAAGGACAGGAGTTAATCTGGATAACAATAGCGGCTCTCAACTCCCGGGGAGAGGGTGGAGTTTCGACTTTTGAAGGTCCGAAGGGGCTCTTCGGGTGAGTCTTTCTGGGATCCACAGAGGATTTTCTTCATCCTGTGGGAAAACACAATAGCTCCCCTGGATCTTATGAGAATAGGATCCGGGCCTCTCCAAAGATCAGTTAAGATATCTTTCCATTTTACCATTTTCTTTGGCCTTTTAGGTTTTGAGGTTTGGCGCTTGGCCTCAGTATGGCCCTGAGCTTTAATGTTTATGAGGCTTTAAAGCCCCAGGCATTCCAGGCCTTTAAGAAGTGTTGAATAACATACATGGCCTTTTCCCCTATCAAAGACTGGGAAAGCCATCTGTAATTTCCTCCGCTCCTCTGATGGTAAAAAGGAGTGGGTACCAAATAATGGGGGTGCTGATGGAAGTACTCCCGCTGGATTAACAGGCGATGGCCTCATATTTGCTTTCACTTTTGGCAGCCAATATCTATCGGGGTGGTATCGTGCTGCCTCCTCCTCTAGCTCTGCTTCCTTGCTAGAGTCTAAAATCTTAGAGTCTGAGCTGCTCAGCTCTAAGGCCTCTAGTTTTATTGTAGGGCAGAGGCTAGGTTTTGAGTCTTTATTTCTCTTAAATTTACCGGGGTGTGACCGGTTATTCCCTATTTTCTCTCCCCCTTTTTTTATATCCTGGGGAGGGCCTTTTTCCTTATACACTCCCTTGTCAGTAAACATCCCGGGAGGTCCTTTTTCCTTATATTTTATTGTTGGGCGCGCCCCATCTCTCACTACATTCGGTTTCTGATATGTAATTCTGGACTTCTTTAAGATTGCTACAACAGTGAGAAAGGTCAAAATAGCTCCTAGTAAAAGCATATAAGCCTCTATATTAACCTCCCAAAATAGCAACATTCCCAAGCCAAAGTCCAGAAAAAACATACCTCTCCGAATTTACCACCCTGCAGTTCTGAATCCGCCCCGTTAGAGGGGTCTCCGCAGTGCAGGAGATGTTAACAAATTTCCCGGGTTTCAGCATCATATGTCCCGCGCGCTGTATGTTCTTGCCGGCAAGAAATACACGCAGGACACTCGGATCCTTCTGCAGACAAGCTTTAATGCATCTTGAGAGTGGAGAGAGCATAAGCTTACCAGAGCGGAGACCCTGAACCAAGAATCCCATTCCTTAATAAAGGCTGGCAAGCCGCCTGGGACGTGTTACCCTATGAATGGCTTCAGCTCTTCAGGCCAAATGAGCCACGGGATAGGCAGAGATCAAAGGAATGGAGATTACCCAGCGCCTGTGAAGTAATTTACATTTTGGTGTCTTCAGGCACCATTATTGTAATGGAGACTGTAGGAACGGCTCCCTACAGTCACCAATGAAGAGGGGAATAGGGACAATCCTTATGAGCTAGGTTTTTGAAGCCACACCAGTTATTAATAAAAAGACCGACATCCCTAAATCCCTGCTCACTAGACCAAGTATGATGATAGACAGAGGGGAATAGAAGAGGTGGAGACTTCAGAGGAATTCCACAGCCACGCTAGAGGCCCTTGTAACTTGGTGAGTCTATGGGTGACTGCGCAGTAGCCACGCTAAGTAGACGGATTCCTTAGAGAAAGCAGATCCCAAGCATCTAAGGTAACACCTATAGCAGCTGCACCAATATTCTCTCAGAAGCTGCCAGAATTCTCTGTTTCACACAAAGGTCCTCGATGTCATAGCCATTGTAATGCTGCTCTCATCCATCAACACAGTAACTCATTTTCTCTTGAAGGTCATTTAATAGCACGGGAAGCAGAACTTTGCTCTCAGACGCAGGTTTAACATTAAAGTCTCTTTTTTGTCCCTTATAAAATAATGTTCAACCAATATCCTGGACATGTACAATGTAATACTGAAAATAAGAAAGAACATAGAGTACACTTCAGAAGACAGCATTCTTTAAAGGAAGTGTTATAACGTGGGTACATAAAGAACAGTGTGTCTTACTCCCCAGTGTTTCCATTTCTTCCCTGAAGACTGTCTGAGAAAATTACGATAATTCCCACCCCTTGCCAGTGATGACTTGTTCAGCAAAAGCCAACTGCAGCTGTGCTAGGCCTGCCTAAAATATTTGTCACACCAAGGATGCCTATTCTAATCCCCAAAGCTATGAATATAATCATTGGATCAGTTACAGGGCACAGTTGGCCTTAAAGTAAGAGAAGAACTGGCTGAGAAGAATCCAGCCACACAAGGTCTGAAAGTAAAGGACTATTCAGCCGAGGCAAGACTCTAGGAGAAAGATTCAAAGCAAGCAATTGCTGACTAACATAGGCACCCCCTGGAGCAGCCACCAGTAACTCACAGCTGGCAGTCACAAGGAATCAGGGACATCAGTCTACAAGGGATCGGGATATTGCCAATACCTGGTTGAAGTAGCATCAGATTCTTCCTCGTCTCCCATATGAAAGCCCAGGCCAGCCAAGCCTATTTTATGACTTAAGCCTTGGAAGGGGAAACTAGTTAAAGCCACCTGTGCTTCTGACCCACAAAACTAGGAGTAAATGATTGCTGGTTTGTGCTACTAGATTTGTGATAATCTCTTGTGGTTTTTTTTAAATCTATTATTTAAAACAAAATGGCAAATAAAAAATGAAATAAATGAAAATAAACTCCATTTTCTTTTTAAAGACTTGGAGAAAACCTAGTTGTCCATCAACAAGTGAATTGTTGATGAAAATTTGGTGTATGTGTGTATGTGTATGTATATATATGTATATATATGTGTGTATATATATATATATGTGTGTGTGTGTGTGTGTGTGTGTGTGTGTGTGTGTGTGTGTGATGAAATACTATTCAGCTCTAAAGAAAAACGAAATCTTCAAATTGGCAGGAAATGGATAGACTTGGACTGTATTATACTAAGTAAGGTCATACAATCTCAGAGTGAGAAAAAATGCTTTTCTTTGCTCATATGTGGAATCTACCTAATAATACATGTATGTGTGTAAGCAAGTGTACACATGGATACAGTATAGTGTGCAGAAGAAAACGAGAAACACTGAATAGTAGGGGATGCGGAAGGCCTGGATGCAGGTAATGAACATAAGTTATGATGCTATGTTTTTTAGTTCTAACTCTGTCGTGTATTTTGCGTTTTTTTGGAGGGTGATAAAAGCATAAAAATGTATTCAATAGTGAAAGTATAAAATCCATTCCAAATGGCTACCCTAACTGTACAGACATTCTTTGACTTTGTAGAGACTTTGTTTCTGGTTAATGTTGGTATATGCTAATTTGGTTTTGGTAAGAATCGAAGCAGATATAGTGAACAGACAGTTGTAATATTCTGCCAGGAGTTCTAGGGAAATTATAATTCTAAGAATGATGAGATAATATTGCAATCTCAAAAAAAAAAGAATAAAAAAGTGAATAACCCTCAAGATGCGATGGTGTCTCTTCATTCTTTGATGTTTGGCTGTGTCTGGACTTGGTGACTAGGCCTGACCTGTGATGGGAGAGACTGTGCTGATAGAAACCCTGAGCACTGGAGCACTTTCATAACCCTGAATAAACTGCTCTTGGTGAGAACACCTAGGACAGAGAAAAATTAGAAACTCCAGCAAACCTATTATCTGCTTGCCACTGAAGAGATTAACTCGAAAGTCCACCATTTAGGATTATGATACCCCATTTCACCCCAGTTCTCTAACAGACTATCCACTGTGGTTCCAATCCTCTCTGCCCCCATCTCCAGAGGATCACACAGATCTTTCCCTCTAACCTTCTCCCCTCTTATCCTGCTAGCCCAGCCCCCAGCTCTGGCCTGTATTCCCTGGAAACTCACCAAGCAAGCCTGCCAGAGGGGTAGCAATAGGCCCTCAAAGCAGGTGGACGAGCTTCAGATCTCAACTCTCAACTCCTCCCCTCCAATTCCAATCCCCCATTCTCATCCCCAGTTTAATAGCTACTTGTTCTTGCCTGAAGAGATTAAGGATACTCCGAATAATACAGGCAGTTTACAGCAAGCCCATAGCCAACACCACCTTAGAGAAAAACTCAAATTCCACTATAATCAGGGACAGGAAAAGGTTTGTTTTGCCCAAATTCTGAAGTCCAAAATCACCAAGAGACCCATTCTGATGCAAAAGCAGAGTTTTTACTGTTTAACGAGTTAACTGTCTTAACTGGGCCCTTCACCCATTCATCACTGTGGATGGAGTGAGAAGGACTGGGGCTAGGGGGGGACCTCGAGGTGGGGAATTTATGGGGCAGAGTAAGGGGATTGTCTAGGGGTACTCAACAGTCTCAGGATTGGTGCACTTCTGGGCTTGGGCAACCTGTCCTGTGTTGATAGGCTAACTGGTTGCTATGGCCTATAGCCTTCCAAGGTGGTTGCTAATACTCTGTACATCACTGTTATGCCATATTTGCTATAGAGCACATCCAGAGCCAATAAAGCATGTCCAGAGCCCGCCAGCTAACTTCTGATTGGTTCCTTGCCATGTGGAAGGTTTTTTCTCCTCCTGGTGACTAGGAGGGCGGCCAAGCTCAGGAAGCTCAGCACATCTTGCTAGGTTTTTTCTGCAGCTGCTGCTAAAGCAGGAGGGCTGGGTGAGGGTCTCATCCCTTCAGGTTGTCCACTCTCTCCAAACCTATTCAATATAGGATTTGAAGCCCTAGTTAGAGACCAAGGGATACAAGGTGGAAAGGAAGAAACCAAAGTATTTTTATTTGCAGATGACATGACAATATCCATAAGTACTATTCCAAAGCGTTAGTTTTTATTTCATCATTATACTTACTATATTATATTCCCTTAGAAGCCTGTTTGTTTTCTAATAATAGAAAGGAAGTAGATCTGAGGGGAGGGAAGAAAGGAGGAAGCTGGTAGGGGTAGAGAGAGGGGAGACTGTCATTACAGTACATTATGTGAGAAAAACTATTTCTACAATAAAAGGAAAAAGAGGAAAGAGAACAATTTTCCTCCTTTTCCAATATTCATACCTAGTTGAACTGAGCAAATTCACAGATCATATAAAGTAATATTTCTGTGATAATGCGAAGAATTTCTACCTAATATCAGTGCACATAGTTGTAAATTTAAAGTTGATTCAATAAAAGCAATGTTTTGTTTTTACGGGTGAAACCTTAAAATGTTGCCAAATGTTTGGGAATTTGGGAATTTTCTAGACAGTTCTTTCTATCAATCAGAATACAAGTAACAATCCATGCTTTAGTACAGATTTGGAAGTGAGCATCAAGACTTTTTAAAATCATGATACTGGTCACTCGAAATCAGCGAGTAGAGGTGCTCACAGGCAAAAACACACCAAGATTAAAGGTTTGTAGGTGAAACTGGAGGAGACTGTGAAAGAAAATAATAAAATCTGTTAGGTCTGTGGACATGAGGGATTAGAGTTAAAATAACTAAGAACTGTAAAGAGAGAATTTGAGGGGAGGTACTGTGGGAGAGAGGAGTAGAAAGAGGGTGTTAGAAGGCCCCGGGCATTTGGAGAATTTAACGCATTGTTTTATCTGTGGAAGTGAAGAGGGCATGGCTGGCAGAAGCCAAACTGCAGAGGCTTGAACAGGAGGAGAGATGCTTCATCTTCTGAGACAGGAAGGAGGAAGTAAGGATAAGTGCAGATGTTTACCACAAAGAAGATTTGCAAATGTAGGCACCGGGGAATAATAGAACAGCAGGGAGGCTAAACTGAAGAGAAGTAATTACAGGGAAGAACAATGTTGAAGATGTTTCCTAAAACATGGTATTACAGAATCCGAATAGCTGTTGTGTCCAGGAAATAGCAGATCCACAGACCTCAAAGGCATCTGTAAGTAAAACAACAATTTATACAGTTGTCAGTGCAGAGTTGTCAAAAAGTTTGTGTTCTTGTTAATCCCACAGACAAGAGGAGAAAGACCACCAACCCAGCCGGGCGTTGGTGGCGCAAGCCTTTAATCCCAGCACTCGGGAGGCAGAGGCAGGTGAATCTCTGTGAGTTCGAGGCCAGCCTGGTCTCCAGAGTGAGTGCCAGGATAGGCTCCAAAGCTACACAGAGAAATCCTGTCTCGAAAGAACCAAAAAAAAAAAAAAAAAGACCACCAACCCAAATCACCATGGCCAAATTAAAGCAAGCTCTTTTTAATTCATGTACAAGGGCTCTCTCTCTCTCTTTAAGACAGTGTTCAAGATATCAGCACTGGACTTGGGGAAGAAATGGGTTTTATAGTGAAGGGACCAGCTTCCCTTTCGGCAGTCATAGCGGCCGAACACGTGCTTCTATGACCTTGTCCTAGACACTAGAAAGTCAAATGCCTGCCTCGTGACAAGGAACCAATCAGAAGTTAGCTGGTGGCGCTATGCTTTACGACCCTGGGTGTGCTTTATGGACAAGCGCACAGCAATGACGCACAAAGCATAGCAACCACCCTGGGAGGGCCTATGGGCCATAACAACCAGTTGACCAATCAACACAGGGCAAACCCTCCAAGCCTGGAGGCACACCAATCGTGAGCCTGTGCGTACCCCTAGACACTCCCCTTACGTTGTCCTACAAGATCTCTCGGGAGCCCCTAGGAACTGTCTTTTGCTAGCCATCTGCCATGGCGGGTGGGTGAAAGACCCGAGCTAACATGGGGTTAGCTTGTTAAATTACAATAAAGCCTCATGCAATTTGCATCAAGCTTTCTCCTCCATTCTGTGATTGGGGTGGCCCAGGTCCTGGGCTAAGATCCTGGAAGTCTCAGCTTTTCGAGGGTCTTACAATAGTTTAGGAGTAGAGGTTTCCAAATGGGAGACTTGGCAGGTGAGTAGGCAGGGTTACAGAAGCAGAACAGAAGAATAACAAGGTGTTCATAACAACTTGCCAAAACAAAGACATGGTTGTGTTAATCCCATTGGTCGGTTGGGAGTAAAACCACTATGGCAATTTAAAGCCAAATTTGAATCAAGCTTTAATTAAATACTGACCAGGTAGATGGGCTCTGGCCAAATCCATACCCAGGTTCCCAGGAAATGGCCTCAATCAAGTTTTGCAAGGGCTTAAGAAGGAAACCCCATAATTCACAGCATTTTCCAACAGGTCCAATCAGGGGCAAGCATATATCCTGATGTATTTCCTGCCCATGTACCTTCCACCAACATGTGAACAAGCATATCCGATGCAAATGGGTCTAACAAACTTGTTTAAGGGAGTGAAAGCATATGGCTTGTTATCTCCCATAAACAGTGGCCTCCATCACTTCAGGAACTATCTGCCCTTGGGCAAGCGCCTTGCAGATTAGAAGCATTTTCGTTTCATGGATTTCTAAGGCAAAATAAATAAAACTTAAAATGTAACTTTGGCACTCATAGTTGCAAGGTGGTCATAACAACAAGGTAGTCACAATAAGGTACTCGTAACAAGGTGGTCATAGCTAGGTAGTCACAATAACCTTTTGAAACAGGCATGGTGGTCATTTTCTGAAACAGGCAATACAGAACATTTGTATTAAAGGTTACATGTGTAGCATAGCTCAATGCTTGAGAAACAGATTAATCATAAATAGCATTGAATCTGGTTTGTTTTTACTATAAAATGGCTTTTAAGCCTACAATGGAGGTAGTCTGGATTATCAATCTCACAAAAGTTTAAATGTTGAATAACTAAGATTGTATCCAGAGAGTTAAATTGTGTTGTTTCACAGAATTCATTTGTAGACAAAGACATAAATAACAGAATTCTGTCTGGTCAGGAGGCTTTCATTAAGCTCCACTGAATAGATTAACATAATTAAATGATAAAAAGAAGAAGAAGGTGTTGATTGGCCAGGCAACCATTTGAGAGAATGGTACTGACAGACATCATTCCCAGGATCAAACCCAAGACCTCAAACATGCTGCCTTCTTCAGCCCTTCATCTGTCAGTTCCTTGATGCACCTTTCATTATTTTTACTTATTTCGGTGTTGTTGCTGTTATTGTTTTGCTTTGTTTTGGGGGTCTTATTGGGATGTTTGGTGGTGGTGGTGGTGGTGGTTCAGGTTTTGTTGTTTTGTTTTGGTTTCTTTGTTTGCTTGTTTTGGGAACAGGCTCTTATGTAGCCCAAGCTGGCTTTGAATTCATTGTGCACTCAGGCTGTCCTTGTACCTGACCTCCCCAGCTCTACCTCCTTAATGTAATATGTTTCTTAGCATATTCATTTATATAACCAAAGGAAAATGACAAAAATCAGGAAGCTTAACTCTGGATATTATTACTTAATATCCTCTCTAATCAATTATTTCTGGTTTTGGTTTGTTTGTTTTACAACAAAACAAACCATGATCTGACTGTTAGGTCCCAAAGAAACAAATGGCTAACTGAGGTGTCTATTAACATACCAAAGCAGATGCTAGCTAGCTGCCAGGCTTTCTGGCATTGCAAGTACCTGCTGCAAAATCCTAGACACACACACACACACACACACACACACACACACACACACACACACACAATCCAGTCCCCCCAGCTTCTGATTCTTATCTAATCCAGCCATTTCTGCCAGACACTTTCTTGGTCCTCATTCTCGTGGTTCTTTCCCATCTCCTGGTCTCCTCTCTCTCATTCATTCTCCCTGTGTCTCTCTCCTTTCATAGTCCAGTTCAGTCTGCTGGTCATGTTTAGTCTGCTTTGTTCTCTTCCTGCCTCTGGCTGTTCTCTCCCTTATATCTACAATAAAAACCTTCTCCTCAACCATATCTAGGAGTGGTCATGTCCTTCTTTTCATTCACCAGGATGAACTGAGGGCCTTCCACGTGCCAGGAAGGTCTTAATACTGAGCTACAGCTCTAGCCCTGGGTCACTCTTGATTTTTCAGGTCTACTTTTCCTCCTTTAACTGCAACAATAAAACATTAGCCCTTCATAACACTGCTTTTCTTTAAACTACAGCCATAGTATTTTGAATTGTGTTTCTCATTTTAGAATCATCCTGTGTGTTTCTTCATGATCCTAATACAGACTGTACATTTGAGGGAGAAATGACATGTAAAGTGTCCTTATGTTACCTGATGTCTGTTTGTCCATTGCTGGTGATAAGTTTTTTTAATTTTTTTTAAGTATTATAAGATTTATTTATTTATTTTATTCTTTTATTAGTTCAAATTAGGAACAAGCTTGTGTCACATGTCAATCCCTTCTCCCTCCTCTCCCCCCCAACATCCCACCTGCCCCTAGCCATCCCCCCTCCACTCCCCAGGCAGTGTAAGGCCTTCAAAAGGGGCTCCCCAAAGTCTACTACATCATCCTGGGCCAGGCCTAGGCCCTTCTCCATATGTCCAGGCCAAGAGAGCATCCCTTCACATAGGATGGGCTCTCAAAATTCCTTCTTTTTTTTTTAAGACCTTACATATTTAATACAGTGTGTTACCCCTGTACAACTGGAAAAAAATTAAGTTCAACATTTCTAGACCAATATGGCTGTTAATTTTTGTACAATGCCAACTCAACATGGTAAACTGGGATACTTTTTTCCAAAGTTGACAGCACATCTAAAGTTTCCAAAAATTCAAATTATATATGAATTATATATGTATATATATCTTTATATTTATATAAAAAGACCAATAATGGCAGTATGGCATCAATAGCGGCAACAGCTTTTCCAGGTTCTGCAGTCATTTGAACAATATTGTAGAGACATCCAGCACACTCCATTTAAAAAAAAAAAAAAAGTAAAAAACAAAATCCCAGAAAACAGCACAGTTCTGTTACTCTTGTGGTACTTGGCACCATTTTTTTTAATTAGCTTCTCAATCATCATCTGGAAGGAAACCATTCTGAGCAACATCATTAAAAACAGCTCTGATAAAGCACGGTCACTACTATGTATCATAAAACAGGTCCACATATGAGTGAATACATATCATGTTTGTCTTTTTGTGATTGGGTTACCTCACTAAGAAAGGTTTCTTCTAGTTCCATCCATTTTCCTGCAAATTTCAAGATTTTTTTTTTTCTGCTGAGTAGTACTCCATTGTGTAAATGTACCACATTTTCTCTATCCATTCTTCGGTTGAGGGGCATCCAGGCTGCTTCCAGTTTCTGGCTATTACAAATAATGCTGCTATGAACATGGTTGAACAGATGTCCTTGTTATATGAATGTGCTTCTTTTGGGTATATGCCTAGGAGTGGAATTGCTGGATTTTGTGGTAGACTCATTCCCATTTTCTTGAGGAGTCACCATGCTGATTTCCACAGTGGCTGTACAAGTTGGCACTCCCACCAGCATGGGAGAAGTGTTCCTCTTTCTCCACATCCTCTCCAGCATAAACTATCATTGGTGTTTGATTTTAGCCATTCTGACAGGAGTAAGATGGTATCTCAGAGTTGTTTTGATTTGCATTTCCCTGTTGGCTAAGGATGTTGAATACTTTCTTGTATGTCTTTCAGCCATTTTAGATTCCTCTATTGAGAATTGTCTAATTTAGTTCTGTACCCCATTTTTTAATTGGATTGTTTGGTGTTTTGGAAAATAGCTTCTTGAGTTCTTTGTATATTTTGGAGATCAGCCCTCTGTCAGATGTGGGGTTGGTGAATATCTTTTCCCAGTCTGTGGGCTGTCGTTTTGCCTTACTGACTATGTCCTTTGCCTTAGAGAAGCTTCTCAGTTTCAGGAGGTCCCATTTATTAATTGTTGATCTCAGTGTCTGTGCTACTGGTGTTATGTTCAGGAAGCAGTCTCCTGTACCAATTAATTCAAGGGTATTTCCCACTTTGTCTTCTAATAGGTTCAATGTGGCTGGGTTTATGCTGAGGTCTTTGATCCATTTTGACTTAAGTTTTGTGCAGGGCAAAAGACTTGGGTCTATCTGTAGTCTTCTACATGTTTACAGGTGATAAGTTTTTAACATCCAATGAAACTACTGTCTGTCAGGTTTCTTGATTATAAAATTACCCTGTTATTTATCAATAGAATAGTTTTGTCTCCTAGCTGATTACATCGATGACTGCCAATAGACTTTTCACATTTTCATCGCAGAGGGATGTCTCAAATTCTCAATAGTCAGACTTCCTTGGACTCATGTCTCACTGGCTTCTGATAGACAGCTGAGCCATGTTCCTCAGGAACCCTGCAGACTAAAATTGAGAATTATGGTGGAGACTGAAAGAAGCAAACATTTCAAGCCTGAAAGAACCAGCTGCAGGATATTAATGATATGAATGAGAAGAAGCTGTCAAGATCAAGCTGTGCCCTGCTCTAAGTTTCTCTATATTGTGCAAAATAGTCACTTTTTTTTCAGGCTGTGCCTTCCCTGTAGAGTCCATCTTACAAGAAACGTTTGACTCCATTTTGAGTGAAAATGCAAAAGCAGGATGACTCTGCATCCAAGTGTGCACGAAACCAACACCATCTCTACCACCCATGAGATTCAGACCAATAAATAGCTTACTCCTGAAAGAAAAAAAGGAAGCCACCATACAGATTTGTCAAAGTAAATTGGGACCATCTAAGCTTATTAAAATCATACCAGGAAAAACAGGGCAAGAGAACTTACCAAACACAGAAAACCAAGGACAAAACTGTCACCCATACCTCCTAAAAAAGAAAACACCTAATAATATAATGGCAGTGGCTCCTATTGGCTTGTCATCATCTTCCTGGTATACAAGCCAAGGGACAAAGGGACAAAGAACTCTCAACTGCCCAAGGGGCTTCAGCTTAGCTTGATGCCTGCTGTTGATACAACCTATTTAAATTACTGTTGTTCTGTCAACCCATCCATCCATAGGAGTCTTGCCCTGCCCTTTGCCCTTATAACAACACAGTCCTGTGCCTTGCTTCTCCATCTCTGCTTGATTCAACTCTAATGCTATGCCTTGCCTGCAGCAGTGCCTTCAGCTGACCTCTTACAGGGTTCATTGTGCTAATGTCTACTGCTTTTCTTTGCCTCACTATCGTATTTCTGCTTGCCTGTAGTTGGGCCTCTTTCAAACTCCTTGAACTCTGTGTAGCCTCTTTAACCTTCCAGTTTGTAACCCACGTATATTTAATATGTAATATATGTTATATGTGACCTAAGAGTTAATATTAGTTGTTAAGTTTGTTTCCCTTGGCCATCTATCATGGGGAATCAATAATTGGCAAACTGTCAAGAAGATGAATGCAGCTTTTGAATTTGTTATTCAATCAATTCTGACATTTGGAAAAGACACAAATGTTGTGGAATAATCTTTTTATACACTATGAAGATGGGTCTTTGCCAGCGTACCTTCTGATTGGTTTAATAAAGAGCTGAATGGCCAATAGCTAGGCAGGAATAGGTTAGGCAGGACTTCCAGGGAAAGAGAGAGGAAGAAGAGATGATTTAGGCACAGGAGACACCAGAGAACAGAGAAAGGAAGCAGGAGGCGCAAGATAGAAGAGAGGTAAAAAGCCATGAGGCAAAATATACATTAATATAAATGGGTTAACTTATGTTATAAGAGCTAGTGGGACAAGCCTAAGCTATAGGTAGAGTTTTCATAATTAACAATAAGTCTCCCTGTCATTTTCTATGAGCTGGCTGCCCAAAGAAAAGTCCATCTACATATGGCATCCAACATGGGGGCTCGAATATCCAAACATAGGGCCTCAGAAAGCTAAGAAAAGTTCTGGACAAGGAGCTGGATGTGGCTTTCTAGTCCTGCAGTCTCTCAGGTCAGGATGGTGCTCAGCATACAAAGGCATGGCTACCAACAGCGGCCTGCTGGCTGCTGCCAGACATCAGTGCCATTTGCGCCAGCACCATGTATTAAACTGAGCTGTGAGGCAGCTGACATTGCAGTTTAAGATTTGGATCAGAGAGTGCTGCAAATGTTTATTAAAGCCACATCCTGACACAAAACACCTCTAAAAGGGTACAATATGTTTTAAAATGTATGTCGGCTTAAAAGAGAAAAGAAAATGGTTATAGACAGTCATAGAATAGTTTACAAATAATAAGATAAAGTCTTTAAAGAGAGAGTAAAATCATATAAAAAGAATAAGCCACATAAAGAGTCTGGATCCTATATGGTCTCTTGTTGACTTTAAATTTTTTGAATGCTGATGAGCAAACGACAGCTGCTAAGAGACATGGGATTGTAAGAGGGACTGAATTAAACCAGCCTAGATAGTTTAGGAATGCCTTTAGAAACTGGAAGTCAGAAAATGTTATGTTGGGGAAGAAGTTTTGTGTTCATTTCCACAGAAAATGAAGGGTGGTAGATTCCTTCCAGGTTAATAAATAATAAGATCAGGTTTGTTTGGGGGAGACCTCCTGAAAGTCCTGGCTATAGACATAAAAAAAATAATAAACCTAGAAAAACTACAAAATAGTTGATGTATATTTACCTGCTAAAACATAAAATAAGAAAATCATCTTTGGCTGGCTTATGCAACACACAGTCCATACTTGTCTTAATGCAAATTTGTGTGTCACCTTTGAAAGGTTGTGTGTTTTCAGAGCAAGAAGAGCAGACACCAATGAAAATGGGTGGCCCAGGTAATACAGACTCTCAGAGAGCCTCCGTTGCAGTTTTCTAAGAGTTCTGTATCCAGAACAGCTTCAAGGCTGCTGGCTGAGATAGTCCAGCCTCACAGACTATTCTAACCAGGACTAGAGATAAGCCTGGTGCTTTCCCATTGCACATAACTGAACAACAAATGTTACAGCTAGTTTCCTTATAACCTGACCATTATCTCAGTTTTCTTGGGGTCCCCCAAAGATGCAATTACCCCCAGACACCAGAAAGCCATCTAGAGAACATGACGCCCATATTCCCAAGAGGTAGGGTGGGTAGGTTTTGGTCATTCAATGGGTTATAGATGTTTGCCATTGTTTAGGGTGGTTGGTTACAAATCATTACTGATCATGGTCAGGAGATTAGATTCAAGGATCTCTTTCTAAAGGGAAAGGGGGAGGATATAGTATAGAAATAATGGTATAAAAGGTGGGTTGTTGAGCCTACTGTTGAACAACCACTAATCCCAAATATTTTACATTGGTATGGATTTTTATATGTTGATACAAATTTATTTTTGTTATACTGTGTTTCTTTTCTTATTCAAGGTATTATACCTTTGCAGCTCATTTGAAAAGTTTTCATCCTTGAAATAAATATAGGTCAATAGGTCAGGAGAGACATGGAAAGGGGACACAGACACAGAGAGGAAACAGGAGGTACAAGATGGAAAAGAGGTAAAATGCCACGAGACAAAATGTAGATTAAAATAAATGGGTTAATTTAAGTTATAAGAGCTAGCAAGATAAGCCTAAACCATAAGCTGAGCTTTCATAGTCAATAATAAGTCTTTGTGTACTTTCTAGTGAGCTGGCAGCCCAAAAGAGAAATCCATTACACATAAACATGTCGGTCTATGTTTCTAACATGGTGCACTCATGACACTAGGTCAAGGTATGGTCTGGTTGACCATTGTGGTCCTTCTGTTCTTCAAGGTAGTTCTCTCAGCTAAAGTTTTTGTTACTGTCAACAGTTGAGTGAATCAATCTAATTCCTACAAAGTGATCTCTTCTCCCAGGGCATAGCCTTGCCTCTAGGAATAATGATCCTTGTCCAGAATATGCTCTCTTCTTCATGGCTTGTTTTGTTGGGAATCTGAGCATAAGATAGTTAGCAAATTAGATATTAGCTGGCTTAAAGTCATTGTGATTAAGCTCCTTCATAGTCACCAGTTTGCAAACTGAAGAACTGAAACTACAGGACTTTATTACTGGTCACATGTTTGGCTTCACAAGGGTCTCTCTGGCTATTGCCCACTCTGATCCCTTAAGAGCGTCCCACTTTATAATGACCCCTTATAGAGTGTCCCATTCTACAATCTACAATAAAGTCTATGTGTCTCCTTTGACTTCCTTTGGACAGAGTTCACACAGATTGAAGGGCTGAGAAGAGGCCAAAGTGAGAGGACAGTAACACAAGGTGACTGCATGGTTAGGATGACAACCAAACTAGAAGACACAGACTGAAAAGTGAAAGCTGAGGATCCAGGTTTTCATTCTGCCTTTAGTTCCTGCATTGGCTTAGCTTTATGCCAACCTGGTACAGGATAAAGTCATCTGAGAGGAAGGAACCTCAATTAAGAAAATTCCCTCGTAAGATCAGGTTGTAGGGGATTTTCTTAATTACTGATTGATGTGGGAGGGCTCAGCCCATTATGGGTGGCGCCATCCCTGGGCTGGTGGTCCTGGGTTCTACAAGCAAGCAGGCTGAACAAGCCAGGAGGAGCAAGCCAGTAAGCAGCTCTCTTTCAAAGCCTCTGCATCAGCTCCTGCCCCCAGGTCACAGCCAAGTTTGAGTTCCTGTCCTGACTTCCTTAACTGATGAACAGTGATGAGGAAGAACCCATTCTCCCTCAAGCTGCTTTGGTTATGGTGTTTCATAATAGCTACAGTAACCCTGACTAAGGCCCCTTCTGGAACCAAGTGAGAGTCAACACTCTTCAGCAAAAGCAACTCCTAAACACCTGCTTCACTAGCAGCATTGGGAACCAAATCCAGACTGCCGGAACCTTGTTTGCAAATAATATTTGATGTTCTTTCCTGTTTCCCTCTATGAATGAAAATTTCTGAAAAGAAGCTGTTGTTTGGCTGTGAACAACACCAACAAAACCATAAATCAAGGAAGTTTAAAATACATTGGTGGCTCCTTCAGAGAGGCAGAAACATCAAGATAGGGGAAACCTTTCTTTAGGCCTAAAATGTTTTCTGATGACATTCTTAGCTCTTGGATTTGGTGGATGCTAGTGTTCTGCTAAGTTAACAGCTTCTAAGAGGTTTTTTTTTCAATATTTATTATCACAAGGTGTTAGTTCAGATACACAGTGGGGTAAGGAATGACTCTTCCAGAAGGCTTAAACGATCCCAAGGTAAGTAATTAGCCCATAAACCTACAACATTTCAACCTCCACACAGTACTGAAATTCAAATTGGTCTGTCTTTCTCTGGGGTCACAGAAACTGCTTCCACATTGGACATGGAATTTGGGGTAGCCTAAACCTGTGTTCTCAGGCCATGGTAACTCAAAATGTCTGGAGAATGAACTATCTCCTATTTCCTACAGCATGAGCTGTGGTTTTAGTGAGATGGGCAATAGTGCATATAGCTCCAGACTTCTTCAAGCTGTTTCCAATGTGGGGCATCACAGAGCCAGACAGCATCAAAATCCACAAAAGAGAAGACTAAGAAAGGTCAGAGAAAAGTAGTAATGCACTGGTATTCCAAAGAATTTTTATAATTTAAAACAATTACTCTATGCTTATCACAAAGCCCTTTCTTCCTTCCTTCCTTTTTTCCTTTTTTTTTCCATCTTCTTCCATCTTCTGGCCTTTACAGTTGGTCATGCCATCCTAGGAGTTGGAGGCAGGACTGGAAAAATAAAAAGGTAAAAACATTTTGGATATTGATGACAGTCATTTCATAAGTGCTTCGGAAAGCTAAAATGTACATGATTTTTTTTTTCTATATTAATCTTTTGTCACCCAAGTCAATTCACAGGTCAATATCAAGAAACAATGTATTCAGCCTGGCTGAAACACCTTTAATCCCAGCACTCAGGAAGCAGAGGAACCAGCTCTTTGTGAGTTTGAGGCCAGCCTGATCTTCAAAGAGAGATCCAGGACAGTCTCCAAACCTACAGAGAAACCCTGTCATGAAAAACAACAAACAAACAAACAAAAGAAACAATGTATTCAAAAGCAACTCATAGATGAAAGCAAATGTAACATTTGCAGAACTCATAAATTATGATTTGGCACTGTCTAATCCTTAGAAAAAAACTGTAACTTTTCTATTTATAGAAGATAAAACTATCCAGGTGGTGGTGGCTCATGCTTGTAATACCAGCAGCTGGGAGGAAGAGGCAGAGGGATCTGTGAGTTCAAGGCCAGCCTTGTCTACAGCGTAAGCTCCAAAACAGCCAGAGCTACACAGAGAAATCCTGCCTCAGAAAAATAAATAAACAAATAAGACAAAACTAAAGTTCAATAGTATTGCTATAAATGTGTGGCTTAAAAGTTATGGGACTTGGCTGGAGAGATGGCTCAGAGGTTAAGAGCACTGACTGCTCTTCCAGAGGTCCTGAGTTCAATTCCCAGCAACCACATGGTGGCTCACAACCATCCGTTATGAGATCTGGTGCCCTCTTCTGGTGTGCAGATATACACGGAAGCAGAATGTTGTATACATAATAAATAAATAAATTTTTTTAAAAAAAGTTATGGGACTAAGAGGAAAATCCAGACCTGATTCTAGACTCTTTCAAAATGTTAACACTGGATGATTGGATGTGCAGCTACTTTCACACTAACAAGTATTTGAAAGCAAGGGAAGAAAAGAAATTGCTAAGGGCAAAATGATCTGTAATGTGATTAGAGGAGGTTATGTGTACATCTTTCAAATTTAAATTTGGGTTATAAAAATCTTTGGTCCATGGAAAGAAACTGTTCATCATACCACTTCAGTGTTAATGGAATCCAGAAAATCCAGCAGCTTCAAAGAAGTAGGCACTTGAGAGAGAAGATATCCATTTAAGTGAATTTCCAAATGTTATGCAAGTTATCAGGCACATATAACTACATAAGCACAAAGACTCGAGATATATATATTATATATATATTATATATATATATATAATATATGAATTAAAACAAGATTGAATTACATGACAATCCCAGTTCCCTTCTCCCAAGATTCGAGTTTTAAAAATTAAAATAAAATATGTGTTGTGGTGATAGAATTGTGGGCATTTTAACTTTCTTAAAAAAGGAAGAAGAGAAAATGTCCTTTATTTTCTATTATCTTTGCTTATTATGCAATAAATAAACACAAGGAAGAAAAACATTGCAGCGGATTGATTGTAGATGGTTCTTCTACTTTCATTTTATTGTCTTAAAAACAAACAAAAACCTTAAAATTGATTCAATTTGAGAGAATTTTGTCTACTCCTTAGTTTGTTTTGTCTTAACACTGAGAGCACAAGTCCTTTGGTCCATGTAGAGTCAGTAAATTCTGTCTCCCAGGCAGCTTTGTGTAAATCAAAACTGAAGGTCAAAGCAATGTTAATGCATTGCATTAAAGTAAAATCGGATTGCTTTGCATTTCAGTTGGTTCTATTTGGCTTTTCAATGTTTAAATGATCTCAATGCCAGTATTGGTTATTCTCAATAGTTTCTTACAAATTTAAGGGCTAAATTTCTTGCAAATTTAAGGGCTAGAAAGCATCTATGAAAAAGAATTCAACTGGAAAAATTAAACAAGGGGCTAAGATGTAGCTCATTGTAAAGCTGAAGCTGCATTGTGTAAAACCCCCGGCACCAGAAAAAAAAAAAAAAAAAAAGAAGATCTAATAAAATGTTAATCAATGATTAAACAAAAGAATTAGCCAAACAATTTCGAAACTTCATCAGTAATAAGACACGTCAAATCCTAAGTAAAGAAATAACATTGCTCATCTATTCAAATGAGTACTTATTCCTAACAAGAGTGCAGAGAAAATTCTCTCTTCAAGCCTACATTCTCATAGCTCTGCATACTCCTAATTCAGGTTCTCCAGACTTGAAATTCTCACCTTATTTATCTTGTTTGCCTCAGCTCAGTCATGTATTTATTTCTTAAGTCCTGTCTCCTCACTGAAATCTGAGATATATTTCTGAAATATAATTTTGCTAAGTTGCTGCTTTTGTTTTTCAGTCTCTTTAGTTTCCAAGGTAGACTAGTTAATATCTGAAAAGAAATAGCTAACTGCATGGTTGCAGCTCAATTTTGTCATGGTTAGTACAGACAATACATTCTCCAGACAACCAAGATTTGTTTCCTTGACAGCCACAGGAAGCCAAATTAGAATTACAGTATTGCTTAATAAGCGCGGAATTAGAATAGGAACATTAGTTATACAATTCACACAGTTAATGGACTCAGGCTGAGGCTGGGAGCATTCACCTTCCCAGGGCATTTTTATCAGTCTGTGCCTTCTCCGCCTGACAATGCCTTGATGAATATTAGCCACTTTTCATTTAGGCTTTCCATTTTCTCTACCCCAAATAGAACTGACTTTTTCATTTATATAATGTCTAAATACAGTATAATACTGCTGCTTCGAGTTTTACTTGTTGTCCAGCACACTCCAGACTAGCCTCGTGAGACTGCACACAGGATAGTCTGACTGGAGTTTAGGATGCTCACAAATTCTTCTGGTCTGCAGTTCACATTTACTCTCCCAGTTTACTCTCACAAAGGCAACAAGTTAAGCAAATAGTCAAGTTTCTCCCTGACATACTATTTAATGTTTTGAGAATAACCTCTAATCTAAGTGGACAACGTTTTTGGTATCTGTTTGGGTGGTTGGTTTGGATTTAGAGTTCTTGGGTGTCCCCCCCCCCAAGACAGGGTTTCTCTGTGGCTTTGGAGGCTGTCCTGGAACTAGCTCTTGTAGACCAGGCTGGTCTCGAACTCACAGAGATCCACCTGCCTCTGCTTCCTGAGGGCTGGGATTAAAGGTGTGCGACACCAATGCCCAGCTTTCTTGTTTTGTTTTGAGCCATTTAGAGTAGGTTTCTCAAAAGGAAATCTTAATTTTCTTATTGTTTTGCTCTTGGTGATCTGTCATTGTTAGCACCAAAAATATATTATTGGACAGCCTCTTAAAAACTTTCAAGTTGGGTCTAGGGAGATAGCTCAGTGGTTGAGAGCATTAGTTGCTTTATCTTTTTTTTTTTTTTCTTTCTATAAATTTCAGTCTAAACTCATCATATCACTGCCAGTGAATTTCAGTCTTTGAGTTCGTGAGACAAAAGAACCAGCCAGAAGACACTGGCTTGGGGCAGCCCCAGTGAACACTGAGTTTTGTTCCTTGGTTTTCATAGCTTGCATACCTGAGGTAGTATATTAATTACTTTTCTATTGTTTGGTACAACACCAACTTATAGAAGACAGAGTTTATTTGGGCTTAAGGTTCCAGGGGGCTGAGTCCGTCATGGGAGGTAAGTGTGGCAGCAAGTAGCAGGAAGAGGAAACTCAGGCTCGGGCTCACACATCTTTTACCTTAAAAGCATGAAGCAGAGAGAACAAACTAGGAATGGCCTGAGTCAAAGTCCACTTCCAGAGACATACTTCCTCCAATATGGCCATGCGTCTGAATCCTCCCCACACAGCACTTGCTAGTGAACCAGCTTTCAGCTACATGAGTGTGTATGGGGACATCCTCATTTAGATAACCACAGCTGAGAAAGCCACCGTTGACCTCACTTTTCTCCCATCATCAGATGTCTCCATCCTTCCTCCTGCTCTTTTATTTATCTGCCATTACAAAACCATAAGCTCCTCCCTGTTCTCTGAGGTGTCTGACATTCCTCATTAACAAACGTTTTCCTTGTTATGATATGTGGCATGACATGAGACCTTTGGTGGATCCCATGGCAGGTGAGAGACAGAGACCTGCAGACAAAACTTCTGTGGAAAGTTTATTTGGGGGAGGGTGGAGACAGACAGAGACACAGAGAGAGAGAGAGAGAGAGAGAGAGAGAGAGACAGAGACAGAGACAGAGACAGAGACAGAGACAGAGACAAAGAGACAGTGACCTGCCTCCTTAGAGAAATGGCAGGAAGAGAGAGGGAAAGTAGGCAGAGCTTGTCTCTTAAAGGGGCCGTCACACCTTCATACAAAGCCAGGGTACTGCCCCCTCCTAGGAACTAGTTTTCCCTAGATAGCCAGTGCTACTTCCAGACTATATATCCAGAACCCTCCCTTCCAGCTGTAGCGTTTGAAATGTACCTCTTTACTCTCATCCCTTCTTCTCCATAATTCTCAGATAATAAAAGCCTCTCCCTTCTTCAGTATCTGAGCCTACAGCAGCACACTTTTCCTGTGCACTCATAGCCCCTAGGCCATGCTGAGTGACAGAGCTCTGGTTTCTTTCATCCACACCATTTTCTTGAGTGTGTGCACTCTCTTCCCCATTTTTTTTAAGCCAGGCACTTGCAGAAGCTTTCCTTTGAGATTCCTTTTCTCCCAAAATCCAATCTTCAGAGTACTAAAATCAAAAACTGCTGATTTAACAGAATTCCTTTCCTACCCCATCTCCTGCTGTTACCTCATAAAGAGACTAACTTGCTTTTTGTGTTTATATGACTTTCATTCACCCACCCAATTCCTCTTCCCAGGATACCTCCTTGTCTCTGGAGATGATTCAACTCCAGTGTGTCCAGGAAGTGCTCAGCCTCAGTAAAAAGAAGCTATGGTGAAAAGGGCTCCAACCAGAATACTGCGAATACTGCGAACTGTGAAAAACAACCTGAAATATTGATCATTTTGTTGGATGTGGCCACCTGGGTTCCAGGAGAGAGTCTTCAGTCCTGAGCATCTTCATCCATGTACACACATGTGGTCCATGGATGTGTTCTGAGACAGAAAAAAACAGAGCATCGCTTTAAGAGAACAGGGGGGTTAATGCTTGCCTGAAGGTTGATGCTTGCCTGAGACAATCCCTAAACAAAGCAGTTCTGAGCTGGTGCTTACAATACCATTGGGCCTGTACACACATTCTGTAGTTTTGGTCCACTGTCCTCATCATATTGTCATTTGTTTTCTTACCTATTGCCTAGGTCACCAAACACCTCTAGGCTTCAAAATCACAAGGAGACCACCAGACCAATACCAGCAAAGGAAGTGTGGGGATTGTTTCTGCTGGGTACTGGTGGCTCATCCTCTCAATCCCAGCACTTAGGAGGCAGAGGCAGGCAGATCTCTAAGTTCAGGGCCAGCTTCATCTACAGAGAGAGTTCCAGAACATCCAGGAGTATACAGAGAAACCGTGTCTCAGAAAAAGAAAGAAAGGAAAGAAAAAGAAAGAAAGACTGCTTCACAAAATAAGGTAGAGAACAATTGCATATACTGGATGGATGGATGGATGGATGGATGGATGGATGGATGGATAGATAGATTGATGGATGGATGATTGGATGGATGGATGGATGGATGGATGGATGGATGGATGGATGATTGGATGGGCGGATGGGTAGATAGATGAAGACTAGGAAAGTAAATCTCACTAAATGACATTTGCTCATATTTTATGGCCAGAACCTTAACCACATGGCCACCTTTGTTTTAAAAGAGGCCACTGAAATAAAGAAAAAAGAGAGGTAGGGAATGAGGGGGAGTGGTATGTATGTGATGTGAACCAGCACAGAATACCTGACATAGCAAGGTTCTGAAATGACAGTGTTTATTTACTACAACTAGCTCTAGTGGTTCAATACCCAGCACTCTCCCAAGCACTGGGCATATGGCATATGCCTGATCCTGGCTCTTCCCTAGTGCTTTTCTGCCTCTTTTCCAACACAGGATGATGCTGGAGAAAAACCAAGGCCAATTTGACTATAAATCTCACTCCTAGACTGAAATCTGATTCTGACTCTTGTTGCCACTAAGCCTCCTTTTCCAACATAATCTTTGTGTGTCTATGTGTATATGGCTGTACATATGTCTGTGTATATGAATTCATGTGTTTCTCACTGAACCTGGAGCTCACTGATTTAGTAAGGCAGGTTGGCCAGCGAGCCCCTGGGATCTAGCTCTCTCTGCCCCATCTGCAGAACACACCGGGGTTACTGGTGCATTTTAACATGCGATGCTCTGTTTTCCTTTCTTTGTTTCTTCATACAATATATTTTGATCATGGTATCCTTCCCTCAACTCCTCCCATATTCTCCCCACTCCCCTACCTACCCAACTTTATATTCCTCTCTCTCACAAAAACAAACAAACAAACAAAACAAGAATCAAAACAAATTAAAAAAAAAGTGCCAAAAGGAAACAAAAGTTCACCTACCAAAACCCAATGTGTTTGTTTTATGTTAACCAACTACTCCTGGACATGGGACCTGCCCTGGAGTGAGGCTGATATCACTTCACTAGAGAAAACCAATCTTCCCTTGGCCGGTAGGTAAGGTATCAATTGCAAATAGCTTGTTAGGGGTAAGTTCTTGTGTCCACTTCTGGCTCTCAGTGCTAGAAGGACATCTGGCTTGACCTCTGCAGGTCCTGTGCATACTGCCACAGTCTCTGTGAGTTCATGTGTGTGATCTGGAAGATGCTTTTTCCTTTGCGTTATACATCACCCCCAGTGCTTGACATCTTTCCACCTCCTCTTCTCATAGATCACTACACCTTGGGGAGAGGGATTTAGTGAAGACACTCCAACAGGGACTGAGCGCTGTAAATAAAGTCTCTCAACTCCACGGGGTTGTGGAGATCATCTAATAGCCCTGACAATATTTGTGTGTGGGGGGGGGGAGGAGGGCAGCGTCCAAGAGACCTCTTTGGACAATGATGCAACGAGATGTAAGCCATTCCCGACACTGGAGGCTTTACTTGGTTATGCCTGACTTTTTGTGTGGGTGCTGGAGATCCAAACTCAACACATGTAGAGCAGGCGCATTGCTGACTGGAGCAAAACTAATCTTAATTGTGGTTATCGTGGGTCTACCTTTTCATCATAGAAACAAACTGTTACTTAGACTGCCATGTGACAAATAGCATGTCACATAGTAATTCAAATCCCAATCATGCTATTAGTATCAAATCAAAAGTAGACATAGTGGTAGCGCTGTTTCTGCAGCCAGACCAAATGCAAAAGCATTCAAACTGAGTAGGGGGCTACTGTGAGGACTGAAGTTGAAAGGGGCTAAAAGAGACTGCAGCTATTCTTTAGCAGTGGTGTGAGGAGGTGGGAAAGGGAACTAGGAGAGCAAAAAGTACCACCAGAGTCCTACAGACTCCTCTAACCTGGTCTCCTTTGGGGGCTTCTAGCCTGGCCCTCGAGAATGAGCCCCAAATTGTCCTTCAAGTCACAGTGTTCTGAATTCATTACATAATGGATTAAGTCAGTTCTAACCCACTGGAGTTTCCTACATTTCTGTTTCTTTCCTTGGCATTTTACTATGTTTCAGTCTTAAATTTGCAACTTATAACCCCACTGGTTATTTATGGTCTTCAGAGGCACAGTGCAGCGATAGCAGGATAAAACGGAACAGAAAGTCAAGCTCTCTCCCATGCCTACAGGCCCAGTTCCGGTTCGTATGGAATAAACCTCAAAGAACTTGCATGGGACGATGTCAGCTCTCTTGAGCTTGAGCTTGGACTGAATCTTGGCACCTGGGTTTTAGAAAAGGAAAAGCTGGGAGGGGGTTAGGGGAGGGGCACTATTTTTTTCCCCTCTAGGAAGACATGGGAATAGATTTGGGACAAATGACTGCTTTGTTCTTGAAATTTTGCTTTGTAAATATACAGTAAAGACTGTATACACAATTAACAACGAAAGGGTTTGTTTAATTATGTAAGTGATTGCTTACTTGGTAGTCAGGAGTTCTATTCCCAAGATTTCCCCCACCCCTAAGAGGGAGTCTCCCTAGAGATGGACTCCTTCACACCCTGGTGTGGCTACATTGCTCAGGAGCGTGAGTTGCGAGCATTGCTGGTAGACACAGACCTGGGGCCAGAGGTGGAGGAACTGTTCACATCATAAGGTACAGTCTGAGCCCTGGGCAGGAGCAGTGCAGCTCTGAGCTCCCGATGGTGAAGAGTCACATGGAGCTGGGGAGGCATTTCCCCTTCCCAGAATCCTTCATCAGCAACCACCAAGGACTGTTGCCGGTGTTTACAACCTCAGAACCAGAAGCAGCACTCCCCACCCCTTCCCTCGCTCTCCCTCTTCCTCTTCCTTCCTCTCTCCCTCCCTCCCTCCCTCCCTTTCCTTCCCCTGCTTCCCCACCACATCTGGTGGTGGTATTTCCCCTACTGAAAGCAAGCATAGAAGACAAGACTACTAGCATCAATTTTCACAGACTTCTAACTCTATTCTTCAAAAGCAGGGTCTTGCTTGCTAGCTCCATCCTGGTGAGATGGTCTGAGGGTCACAGGGCCTACATTGCATAGAAACCTGCATCCTTTTGGATCTGGTCAGAGCCATAGCCCAGGGGTGGATGCTCACTGGCAGAAAGTACGGGAGACTGATGGGCAACTTGGCACTTAAAAACAATAGCACTGGAGGTATGTGAAAAGCTGAGTCGGATTTATATCCAGCTCTTAAGCATGTGCCATGGCTTCAGAGCCCCACCTGGGCTTCTGCTTTCAAACAAGCTCTTAAGGAGGGAAGAATCTACTATCTGTTAGAACATGAGCACTAAGGACACAAGAATACTTGTGAATGAAGAAACTGATGAAAATCTGACTTTGTTTAGTGAGACCAACCCCCACTGTGTAGTCCTTGCAGTGCTGGAGCTTAATATGCAGAATCACAAAGACCCACCTGCCTGTGCCTCCCAAGTGCTTCATTAAAGGTGCATGCCACCACGCCCAGCATGATAAAGTTTTATATTTTATATTATAAAATATAAAAACAGCACGCCAGTGCTGTGGCAGGAGGGTAGCAAGTCTCGAGTTAAGCACCAGCTGGGCTACTGTGGAGGTTTGAATGAGAGATGTCCCCCATTGGCTCATGTACATTAACACCTTGTCCATGGTTAGTGGTGCTGTCTGGGGAGGTGTAGATGGTGGTGCTGTCTGGGGAGGTGTAGCTGGTGGTGCTGTCTGGGGAGGTGTAGAAGGTGGTGCTGTCTGGGGAGGTGTAGATGGTGGTGCTGTCTGGGAGGTGTAGACGGTGCATTGTCTGGGGAGGTGTAGATGGTGGTGCTGTCTGGGGAGGTGTAGATGGTGGTGCTGTCTGGGGAGGTGTAGACGGTGCCTTAATCTACATGCTGCTACATGGCTTGTTGTTTTACCTCTCTCCTCTTGCATATCCTGCTTCTTCTCTGTCTCCTCTGGAATCTCTCTTGAGCCTAGATTCGTCTCCTCTTCTTTTTTCTCTGCCCAGAATTCCTGCCTAATCTCTTCCTGCCTAGCTATTGGCCTTTAGTCAGCTCTTTATTAAACCAATCAGATGGCACTTTGACAAAGGACACATCTTCAGTATACAAAAAGATTATTCCACAACAGAGCTAGGCTGTGGAAATAATTGAAGGTATATTGACAATTGGCCTGCGAGGAGACAACAGTGACGGGCTACAAATGAAGCAGGTTTTCTGCCATTGTCCTCCTCTTCTATTTAATTTGGCTGGATATCTAGAACCATTGTGTCATTAATGGTGAGTTCCAGTGATGAAAAGAAATTTTGCAGGAGAGTAAAGACACAAAAGAAATAAATTCGTGTACATGCTTTTCTTTCTTTTTCCTTCTCCTGTGTTGGGGATGGAACCCAAGACCCCAAGCATTGTTTTACAACATGCTACTACTATACTGTATCCAGCACTCCACACTCATTTCCGCTTATTTATTTGGAATATGTACACATCTGTATGCAGGTGTGATGGGGGAGGTCCTTCTGTATATATGTTTGTCTTATTGATTGATAAATAAAGTGCTGTTGACCAATAGGGAAACAAGCTAGACAGGACTAGGAGTCGAGGAGGATTCTGGGAAATGTAGTAAAAAGAAGTCTTGTGATCCAAGCAGAAAGTGACATAGCAGGCTGACTCAGAATATAAGTAGGGACAAGCAGGAAGTCCCTCTCTTCCTCTTCCTCTCCCATCATCTCTTTTCTGTCTAAATCCTTGGGTGTCCTATTCTCACTGTCTATGTGATTGCCTTGTCTCTCACCAAATCTGGAGCTACAGAGGCAGTGAGAAAGCCTGTCCTCCTCTTTCTGTCCTCAACAATGCTCTTGGTTGCAAACACCTGTGGCAGCATGTAGCTTTTCATATGAGCACCAGTGTCTTGAACTCAGGTCCTCATTCTTCTGCAGTAAACACTTTTTCCTTTGGAGCCATGCGTTTTTAATGGGTACATTTCTGTTATAGAAAATTATGTTGGAGAAAACAATCTGGAGTGACTTCTGGGATCTGCTATGGCTGCTTTCACATTACTGAGCCAAAAGATGATGGAAATGGTGACATATTTGATGTGTTGCTCACATTTATAAAAAATTTGCCTTTAAAATGTTTCTGAATACAAAACAGAAAAAGAAGGTGGCTAGAGAGGAACTTCATTATTGATTTAGTATTTATTTTGTGCAAACCGCCTTCTATGGGACTCCCAGAACAACCCATAGAAAAAGTTTCTATATCCAGATAATGGGTGGGATTATTCTAGATGTGACCAGCTCAAGATACCCAGAGAGGCTTCAATTAATGACAGAACACATCTTAGTATGTCTAATTCCATTCATAGCCCTTCGTAGATATTAGGTTGTTTTATATGTTTGTAATGCTGATAGTGATTAGGGCCTTGGACATCTGGGCAAGTGTTCTACTACTGAGTTACAGCCACAGCCTTTTGTGTTAATTATTGCTCAGATCCCTCCTGAACATGTGTCTCCAAAAATGCTGACCTAGTTTCATTTCCAATTTCTATGTTCAAATACCCTGACAAAGCAACCTAGGGGAGAAAAGGTTTATTTTAGTTCATAATCCCAGGTTAACAGTCCAGTATTGTATTTATATAGGTTGTTCTATTATCAATAAAAACTCAGGAGTCAGACATTGGAGTGAAAACCTGATAGATCAAAGAATCGGTGGAGGAGCAATCATCTGACACTCTCTCCCCACTTTCCAGATCAAAAGCCTGAGAATCTAGAGTCCCTCCCCACTCCTGTGCTTCTCTATCTGTATCCTGAGTCCCCCATATTCTCTATGATTAATTCTTGTCAATTAGTCACTGGGACTTCCTCCCGATTCAAGGTTCACTTTATTAACACAGTCTTGGAGTGTCCCAGTGCAATCAAGCATCCTGCAACAGTCCATGCAGGAGAAATCAAGGTTTCATTAACCTGACTCAGCTAGTCACATCCACAGTCAAGAGAGAGAGAATGAATTCATGCTTATAAGCACTCAACTTACTTTCTCTATTCCTACACTCTAGGACCCAAATGCATGGGGTGGTGCTACCCACAATGCACAATGGGGAGATGTGTTGGTGTTGGTGTATCCACAGTGTAGAATAAACCACTCCTGTGAGCCCTTTTGTTCCAGTGGCTTTGTGGGAATGCTTTGTACATTAAGATTTATTGTCAGCTACTTTTGTTTTGTTTTGAGGTGGGGTTTTATTCTGTAGCTAAGGCTGGCCTTCAATTCAGAGCTGTCCTCCTGCCTCAGTCTCCCAAGTGCTGGGATTACAGTCATGAGCCACCACACTCAACAAGCTCTTTTTATACATAAATCAGAATGTCAGACCTTCAGCTTCCATGAGGTTTTTGAAGTTTTTTTCTATAGAAACCTGTCCTATAATTATGAATTTCCTTTGAGCATGTCTTGCATTGGATGTAGGAATCAACTGAGAGCGACATTTTTACCTAAGAGCTACATTTGAAAATCCCCTGAGTCTTATACCTATGGTCTTTGTCTCACTGTATCTTCTGCAGTCCTTTACAACGGAACAATTAATCACAGTCTGAACCTACCAAAACTGTGAGTCCAAATGAGCCTGTTTTCTCTATGACCTGTTTGCCTAAGATACTTGTTAAACTAGCAGAAAACTTATTAACATGTCACTTAGTGGTCGAAGTAATATACATTCAATATGCTTTTTCATTGTTGATGCTCTGGATGTGAACATCATTTCAAGCTGGCTTCTCTTCTACTGGGTATAAGTTCATGTCCAATGTTAGATTTTAGAGATGCACTAAAGGTCATTCTCTCCCTATCGCAGGTTAAATGTGCTCCTGTTGGGATATATGAGATTCTGAAATTTCTTGCTTCTGCCAAGATCTTTCCTACCTAGATAGTGCTCCTCTGGTATACAAGCTTGGCAGGAGTGGGAGGTAGTGAATAACTTTGCTAGTCAAATCTTCTGAGGGTTCCTTTGGTCTTTGGTAGACCATTATTGTCCAGAGAAAAAAATATACACACATTTGACATCTCTAGAAGGAAGAAAAACTGCATAGTAGTTCAATTTCACTGTGTTTATTTGATTTAAAAAAAAAAGTCGCAAATCTGTATTGACTTTTGACTACTCTGGTTTTATAGGATGGATGACAAACTATGTGTTTTTCTGTACATATGTATCTCTTTTAAAACATTTTTGTACCATGATTAAAAAGAGAGAGGGACGAGTTTGACTTGGCAACAGTGGTATAATTACAGTCATTAAAATTGCTTACCATAGATGCCTAATTATCATTCCAGGGTAATAACATACATTATTATTAACTATGTGTCATATTTACTTTTTGCAAATTCAGTGTGCTTATTTCTGAAGTCTTGGTGGCCAAGATTTCTTTTCATGTTCCATAGTCATTTGCCCACAGTTATTTTAAAAAAGAAAGAAAGAAATGGAGGAAGTGCTGGTCAGTAACTCACAATGATAAATAGTCCTTCCATCGGTGGTCATTAATTGTATCAGATCCAACACCCTTTCTTTGGAAGTATAAGAAATACTTATAATCAAGGCACTTTACTGTCATGTAACTGAAATGTAACTCATTGCTGGCATGACCATAAATACCTAATTTCACCCCCAAAGGCAGCATGCACATAGGTGAAACAAAAGAAATTAGTTCAAAATAAAACTATATATATATATATATATATCATATATAAGATATTACAGATATATATAAAACTTTTGTAAATGTATGATCACAACTAACTAACAAGAAAGCATATCAAGTCAGTAGTTGTTTGTACATGCTTACAAAGAATAGGTTACAATTAAAAAACACAAGGAAATATTCAGCTGAATATTTTGACACTTTCTATTTGCTTGACATTTGAAATCACCATAAAAAGAACAACGAGTGCAAACTGATCAGAGTTATAGTAGCCATTTAAATGCCTTGAATGTCAGTGGCATGGTTTTCCACAATAAGAAACAACTCTTGGTAAAATTTAAAGGAAAAATTATTCAGTTTTCCCAAAATATGCCCAGTATTTGCATTCCTGAAAAAATTCTAAACTTATTTTTAAAAACCTCCTGGAAGCATCTTCTCGTATATGTAAAAGGGTTTCAGGTTCCAGGCTCAGAAAATTACAAACAGTTCTTGCATCACTTGAATATATAAGGAGCAATGCAAGACAGAGCAATTCTTTGATGAGTGTAAAGTTGAAAAGCACTGGGTTGGGCCTGACTTCTATGAAAGGCAGGAAACACTGTGGTCACAGCTCAGGCCTTCTTCAAGACTGAGTAAAGCAGATCTGTGAATTGTTCAGCCTGAAGCACTACAGAGAACTCACACCTTAGGGAAGCCTGAGGCTAGACCACCTGTCAGAGGGTAGACCACCTGCCAGAGGGTAGACTTGTCCTTATGTGCCCTAGTGTTGCGTCCCTACTGTGAATTTTCCTAGGAACAGACCCTGGTGGCAAATGAAAATAGGGCTTAAACTGTAGATCTTAGAAGGAATAAAAGAAAGGAGTTTTTGTTTTAGAGCCAGGAGAGCTTAGGGGTCTGGGCTTTGGGAAGGCAGCAATTATTAAAGAGAAGTAAATGTCTCTGAAACGAACTAGCAGACAAGGGGACAGAGAACAAAGGTCTGCCTCTGGTAAAGCAAGCCAGATCATTAAAAGCTCTGTGGGCAATCCCCATGAAAGGCCTTGAGCAGACTCACCCTTCATGTTTTCTGTGGTGCTACCAAAATCCAGTGTCAAATGTCACAGCTTAATTTTAGCTGTTCTTTTGGGAAGCGGTGGAGGGGAAAACAAGCCTGAGAGCTGAGGGCGTGCAGTGTATCACATGAGAAGCCTGACCCGCATCCTGAGCAGACCTTAGAGCTGGGCACTGAGACTTCCGACCTCCATATATTAATTTCCATTTTGCAACTATTGAAGCAACAAACTTTTCAAGAGAAATGATGAAGCATTTTCATTAGCCCCGTTCACTAAGAACTCCTGAAGGCCCCTTTCTTTTTTCCCCAACGTATTTTTATTAATTATTTGGGACTTTCATACCCGATCACACCCGTTTCCCATTCCTCCCAGGTCTACCTGCCCACACTTGTACAGCCCATCCCCCACTCCCAAAAGAAAAATGTTAAGAACTCTCTTCAATAGCTTCCTGTCTGGAATGTTTTTTTTGGGGGGGGTTGTTGTCACGGAAGCCTTCAGCGTCTCTCTTGTTCTCAGTTATGAGTCTACAGCCATGGATATCAACACCAAGCAAATGAAGTTTCCTTGTCCATAGCAGCCAATGAGAGCATGGATCGTGGCCTTCTACATGGTTCCTGGTGGCAGCATGGACCACAGCCACGAACATGGTCTTCTGCAACAGCCCTGACCATGGACATCAACATAGTCTCTGGTGGTAGCACAGGCCACAGATATCAAGATGGCCCCAGTAGCAGCTGAAGACGATAGAGGTTCAAGAGGAGCAGAGGTTTTAAATCTCCCGGTTGTTAACTCTAGGTTGAAAGGAAAAGCTATCTGTTGTACATATGTTTGAGGGGGGGGTCTTCAGCTGGCTCTGGCAGTATATCAGTTTTTATCCCTAGTAGACAAATGGGTTTTGGGAGCCCATTCCACATAGAGGGATACTCTCTCAGCCTAGACACACAGGGGAGGGCGTAGGCCCTGCCCCAAATAATGTAACAGACTTTGATGATTCCCCCCATGGAAGGCCTCACTCTCCTTAGGGAGCAGAAGGGTGATGGGATGGGGGCTTGGTGGGGAGCATGGAAGAATAGGAGGGAGAAGGAACTGGGATGGATATAAAAATAAGATTGTTTCTAATTAAATTAAAAAACAAGGGGGAGGGGATTAGACTTTCATCAGTCAGTATTTATGAAATAATTAAAGAATGTAGCTCTGTTAAATGAATGGTGTCAATATGTATTTCTTGACATAGAATCCTGTCTTTTTACTTCTCATTTCCATTTATACACAGAATTGATAAACATATCTTAATTCTAAAGTCATACCTCTCACCTCCGTAAATCAGTTCTACTAACACCCTACACTGTATTAGTCTCTGTTAACCTATTCTTTTAGTTGCTCAGGCCAAAGTAGTAGGCAAATTCTTGATTCCCTTTTTCATATACCACACCCAATTTACCATCAAATCGTGTTATCCATACTTTTTAAACATATTAAGGATCTAACTACTACTCAGTTTTTTCTTTGTAACCACTCAGTACAAGAACACAGATACACAATAGAGCATTATTGTGATTGAGTCCAAGTGTTCCTCCACTTCTGTCCTTGTCCCATAAACTCTAGGTAACTTTTCCACAGTTTTGTTTCTCTTTCTTTCACAGAGTTTAAAGTCTTCCCACAGTCCATTGCCATCCCCACCTCCATCAGCAACTATGTAGTTCTAATTTCAGCTGAGGCAAGATGTGGCTAGATGATTAAGTTGGATGGAATCTGAGCAGAGATGAAGTGTGCAATTTAGGGTTCAGCCCCAATGCAAACCACTTGCCCTGGAAACTATTACTCCCTGTTCTTTAAGATGCCATGGTTCTGTGAACAAAATAGGGGAAGGACAATGTCTAAATGATGGAAGAAAACAGAATATATAGAATCTTGACTCTGACTTCCTGGACAGAACTACTCTACCAGAACTGAGGCAAAACTTATTTTACTTTTTGGAATTGCCTTTGTTCAAGCAACTCATTTTCACCATAGCTAATGTACTTCATCTCTCCATCTCTTCTCAAAATAGCAGCCTATAAAATTATTTCTTTCATTTTCTTTTCTTTTATTCTTTTTGGTCCTGGAGATTGAACCAAGGGCTTCACACATACCAAGCATACATTCTGGCACTAAATTGTACTTGCTGGCCTCTAAAAACTCAGCAAGATGTAAGTTGTATTGTGTTATATGTATATTGTGAAATAATAATCATTGAGTATCTATTCATCTCAATTACAGTAAAGGTCAAAGTCTTCATAAGACTAGGCCTTGCTTTCTTCCATCACTTGACATGGCTTCTGTTCCCACTCACCTTAGCCAAAGGAGCCTGTTTGGAACTCTTGGACATGCCCAGTACTCCACCACCACTGGTATCTCTTTTTGCCATTCTTCCCAAATGAAACTCTATATCCAGAGATCCACAACGCTAACCCTTTTACCAACTTATACAGACTTTTTCAGCGATGTCTTTTTCAGTGGACTCTCCCCAGTTACCTTACAGTCTCACACTGCCTGGGCACCTTCCCTGTTTTCTCCATTGCCTCTTTTGCTTCTAAATATATCATGCCACTTGATTCATTAAAATATATTTAGTTTTAATTTTTTTATTTATTGGTGTTCATGTTGTGTGCTTACACATGCTCACACATTCATGTAAAAGTCAGAAAACAACTTTTGGGAGTCAGTTCTCTCCTTCCACTGTGAGTTCTGGGGACCAAACTCAGGCTATCAGGCAGCAAGTGCTTTCACTCATTGGACCATCTCACCAGCCTGTAAGTTATTTCTTTAACACAGTTCTCCCTTTGTGTCGTGACCTGGCATGTCTCAGCTTTAACCCACAACAACCATGAGGTTTGGCCTCGAGTGGGGGGGTGTGGACCTGGAAGCTCCTAGCAACCCAGCTGCGATAAAAACCAAACACAGGTTGTCATCTTCAGAGAGCTCTCAGTTCCATGTTGTAAAACTAGAGTCATTTCTTTATTAGACACCTTTTCTGCTGTTTCTTAACTGTCCTGTCATGACCACGAGGGAACCGCCTCTCTTTGTTCTCTCTGCTCTGGTCGCTCACCCCTAACTCCTAACCTTCTGTCCTCACAAGTTACTCACACACCTCTTAGCTCTGCCCAGGTGAGGGTCTATCCAGATGCTTAGGTCCACAGAGATACAAATAAGAGGCATATTACTCTGAGGCCATGGTAAACAATAGTAGCCTTACTGGCATTAACAATACAATAGTGGGCCAGAGCTTTCCGGTGCTCCATGTTTACAGGAGCTAGAGACTGGGCCCCAAAATATTCCATAACAGAATTATTCGGTCCCCCACAACTTTGCAAATAAGTTCCATAAGAGCAAAAGAATCTGTTTGGCTGCTGATATATTCCCAGTATATAATATACAGTATCTGACATATAGAAGAAGGTTATGATGTTCTCAGTAAAAATTCTTTTGTCTCCAAATGAAAAACACTCAGAAGAAGCTCAAGAAATTCATCAATGGCTTGTGACAAGAAAAGCTGATTAGTATCAGAGAGTCTCTGCACTGTTTCATATGAGTGTCAGAGCCAGGTCCCCTTATTTTTGGAAGTAGCTGTTTTGGCACCAAACTCTGTATCTTCATAAAGTCTCAAGCTGAAGAAAGGGCAAAGGGAGGAGGAAATGTTCTTGCATATGTGCTTTCAGGGAAGTAAATCTTTTCCATGTGCCTTCAGTAGACTCTCAGTCTCATTGGCCAGAATGGAACCTCACTGTCATTTTCAGATGAATTATTGACAGAAGAGAATGGATAGCCTATAGTTAACATGGATACTAATTAGGAGGCATCCCTATGGCTAGACAAAATGCCATTTAACAGAATTGGAAATCTGATAAAGACTTAGCGACAGAAAGGAAAACCAACCATATTTACCTGAGTGAAATACAGTTAAGTAAATATTTATTACAAAATTATAAAATGTAAACGTACAAATAAAATATATATGGCTACCTTTGACTAACATATGTGGAGGTCAGAAGGCAAGTTGTAGGAATAGATTCTCTCCTTCCACTATGTGGGTCCCAGGAATCGAACTTGGGTCTTAAGGCTTGGTGTCAAGGCCCTTTACCTGCTGAGACATCTCACCCACCCCATTTTGGGGGTTTTAGCTTGAGCCCTATAAAATTTTCATTCTATTATCAAGAAATAGAGAAAAATAGACATTTAGTAGATAACTGGCAGTGTCTGGGCTTAGTCCTACCGAGTGTATTAACATGCACTACTTTGCTGGTAAAATTATGGGTGATTCTTGTGTGTTTTTGAATTCTGTTTGACTTTCTTAACATGTGTTTTCTAAGGTAAAAAGAACATAATAAAGCTGCTTCCATTTTTCAACAAGAAACAGAAAACTTAAAGATTTGCCTTTATAGATCTTACCAAAATATCTTTGACATTAAAATGTCAGTTTCAAATGATCCTGTCAAAATATTCTACCCGAATCCAGAACTTTGGGTGTAAAATCTCTGAGCCTCCAGTAACTTAGATATACGTTAAGGACATTTTGCCTGACTTCCAAGTTTATTCAGAATGAGTTACAATCAAGCAACACAATATACATTAGATAGCACAATGCTCACTAAACACTATGGGTTATCTTCTTTGTTTGGGAGGTATTTATTTTTATCTTATTCTGTTTTTGATTTATTTCTTTTGACAGGGTCTCATGTAGCCCAGGCTGGCCCTGAAGTCCCTGTATAGTGAAGGATGGACCATGAACTTGTGATCCCCTGCCTCCACTTACTAAGTGCTAGGATTACAGGTGTGCACTAGCATTCTCAATTTACAGAGTGCTGCTGATTAAAAAACAGGGCTTTGTCCATGCAAGGTAATCACTCTGCCAATGGAGCTGAATCAAGTCTTAACTGTTTGGTCTTGTAGTACATAGATACACAGGACAAGTGAAATATCCTTTTAATTAGCTGTATGATTTATTGATTCCACTGAGCTCTCTCTTCCACAGTCACTCATCCTCACTGAGCATTTACGATGTAATAGAAACCAAGGATGTGTCACTTGATGGGGAATATTATTATTATATTTTACAGATAAAAAGAACAGAGAAAGGTGAGTGAATTACTCAAGGCTTTACAGTAAGGATGTAGAGAGCATAAATTAAGATTATGGTAGTTTATGGTAGTTTGACCTGAAGTTCTCATCCTTAGCTAGTTCACAACACAAATATGAAATTCCCTCTACTTAGAAATTATAAATACATCATGAGTCAGATTAAAAACCAATTCATATGCAAAATTACTTTCCCTATTTTGATTTGTAAGTCTAGCAAAAATAATTGTAGAATTAACCAAATATCCTTTGAAACACATCCAAAAATTCAAGCCTCATCTGAATAGATTTTTCTAAATGACAGTGCCCTGCATTAACTAATTTCTGAAAAATCTACTCTAAATTCTCAAAATATGTTTATACTTTTATAACAATACCTAAAATTTTAAATTTCCAAATGAATTCATGTACTGATTACAATTTGGCTAAGTCAGCCTAGAAAACTAACAACATTATAAAAAAAAATGAAACAAGTGTGCTGCAAAGACAGCTTTGCTGGCTAAGTGCTTGCTGCACAAGTATGGGGATCTGAGTCAGATCACACCAGCACCCATGTCAAAAAGCTAGACTCAGGGATGTGTGCCTGCAATCCAGGTATGGGGATCCTTGGTGCTTGCTGGTTAGCCAGTCTAGACAACCATCAGCCATTATGTGAGGGTTTTTGGCTTGGGAGGGAACTGCCACCCTTCTCTGCCCCAAAGAAGCATATGATCACTATATTAATTATAAAGCTGTTGACCGTTGGCTAAGGTTTCTTATTAGCTAGCTCTTGTCTTAATTATTAGCCCAAAACTGTGTATTTCCACGTACTCTTGGCTTACGGAAATGCCGGGTCTGCAACTCCTTTGCCAGCTACATCGAGACTGTTCAGCATCTCCACAGAGAAGAGAGAGAGAGTGATTTCCTATTTGTCCCTGCTTATATTCTTATTCTGCCCAGCTATGTCACTTCCTGCCTGTCTGTACAGACCTCCAGACCTCTACGGTTAGCTAGTGGCATTTCCTGCCCAGCTATATCACTTCCTGGGATCACATGATGACTCCTCTCTGTCTACACTTCCCAGAATCCTCCTTGTCTCCTTCTCCTACCTATCATCCTGGCTGGCCAAACAGTATTTTATTAATCAACCAATAAGACAAACATATATACAGAAGAACATTCCATCTTCAGCTCTAGGTTGGATGAGAGACCCTGTCTCAAAAATTGAGGGAGAATTATTTAAAGAAGACACTTGACATGTACCTCTAGTCTACATGCATACATGAACACACACACTCACTCATATATGCTCATACACACTCACACAGTCACTCACACATATGTAATGATAAGTCTTTACTCCATCTGCCAGAGCCCTGCTGCCACATGGGCGCTTTCCACCAGCTGCCTAAGTTCTGCCCGCCGTGTTATGGCTCCAAATAACACATGGAGACTTATATTAGTTTCAAACACTGCTGGCCAATTGGGTAGGATTTCTTATATGCTAGCTCAGTCTTAATTATCATAAATCTATATATCTTATAAGACTTATCTTATCAAGGACGCCTTCCGCTGGCATCCTCTTCCCTGGTTCACATGGTGGCTCCATAGAGAAGAGAGCAGGAGGAAGAAGAAGAGCTTATATTCTGAGTCTTCCTGCCTGGATCTCTTTACTACATTTCCCAGAATCCTCCTTGACTCCTAGTCCCACCTGTCTTGTTTTCCTATTGGCCAACAGTACTTAATCAACCAATAAGACAAACTTATACACAGAAGGACCTCCCCCATCACACGTACATAAACTGAGCAATCTATAGCAGGAGAATAACCTGAATAGACTTTTTTTTTTATATGTTTTGTTGGCATGGTAATAGTATTAGCTATTTACATGACTCTTTTCTAACTGTAAAATGAACAAAGTAAAAAAGACTCATGAAGTATTAGTTTTAAAATCTAACCAAAGTTATATAAAGAATCCATATGTTTATAATTTATAGTTTATAAGAATGCTATGTTTATTACCAAATTATACTAGGAGAAAAGCAATTTTACAATAAGTAATTCTATAAGTATCTTCATTTACCAACACATATAAATTAATTTCACTAAAATTGATAAGCACCTATTACCTTCCTCTGGGATAGCTGAAAGACAGAAGTTATGAACAAATTCAGTAGAATAAATGTTTATTTTCAAGTGTTTATGAAGTCTGTACAGAGGTATATGCTGACTGAATGACTATGTGAGGGAAACCAGGCGAGTGTGGATAGCAGTGAGCAGAATACATCTTTAAAAAACTATTTTTACAAAGTAAGATGCTGCCCCAACCAGTAGCAGTAAAAAGTACAGAGTATAAAAAGAGTGGGTGATTTTGCACAGCTGTACATTCTTCATCATCCTTAAAGACAAATTTTAAGGAAAAGAAGTATTAAGTCGTTAGAGGCAACTTGGGTGAAGCACATAGGATCTCATTCACTGCAACGTCCGCCGAGCTTCAGCCAAAGTATATCATCTACTATTGCAGTTCCACCTTGTTTCAAACATGAACTATCTCCTTTGCTTGTGATAGTACATCCAGCATTACAATCTGCTTTGGTAGCAGAATAGCCGTGGCACTTTTGTTCTGGATGCAGTTTGCATAGTCTAGACTATCAAACCACTTTTCTTTAACTTCACGTCTCCTTGTATTTAAAATGTTTCTTTTGGTGATGTAGCTTAGTGTTCTTGTGGTTCTCCTAACGGTGGAAGGGGGACTGCCTCTGACTCTTCTGCCTGTGCCTGGCCCTTTTCCTCCTTCTGGGTCGCCTTGTTTAGCCTTGATAAGAATGTTTGTGCCTGGTCTTTTAACTTGCTGTGTTTGGTTGATATTCCTGCAAGGCCTGCTCTGTTCTTTCTTTCTTTCTTTCTCTCTTTCTTTCTTTTTGAGGAGTGGATCTGAGGGAGGGACTAAGTGGGGGAGGAACTGGAAGGAGTAGAGGGACTGGAAACCGCAGAAAGAATGTAATATTTGAGAGAAGAATAAAAATAAAAACTAATAAAATAAAATGTTTCCTTTGGAAGCTGAAAATACAGCTAAGTGTTAAAGCTCTTGCCTGTAATGTATGTGGCCTGGGTTTAGTCCAAGGCACTGAAAATAAATAGATTAAACCAATCTCCCTTCACAACGTATTGTTGGAGACAACTCTCTCCCTAACAATGTTCGTCTTTATTTGGAATACTTGTTTATTTTTATTAATGTAATTTTCCTATTACTGTTTTTAACCCACCTGTGTTATATTCTTTTCTTTCAGTTCCACTCCTTTGTATTAGTCAAGCAATTTTTACTTATTATTTTCCCCCTTTCCATCATTTGATTCTTAGTTATACATTTTTAAATGTTAGTTTATGGATTACTGTGCAGCAGTTTCATAGCTATGTTGCAATTGAAATTTTATTTCATTAACTTTTTCAGCTCTTGAAACTGAACTTCAGGTTTTGCACATGCTAGGCAAGTGCACTGTATCTCCAGAATATTGCCATTTTGGACAGAACAAGTATTTATTAGGATTAATATATTAGGACTCTTCACAGCATATGTAGCTCCGGCTTATTAGACATCACTAGTATCATCCTTCCTCCAAAGTTACAATAATCAAAAACTGTCTTAGGTTATTGCCAAATAACCCCTTGGTTACAAAATCCTCCTTCTTGAGAATTCAACTCAAGAGTCAGGCTGTCCAGTATACCAGCTGGTAGTCACTTGTGAGAACTTTAGTGTGTCTATTCCAAACAGAGGTGGTACTATAAGGGGTAAATAGAAATCAGATTTTAAAGATTAATATGTTTTTTAGAAAAACAATAAAATTGAACATAGTCTGTAGGGAGACACCATAACCATAACCATGCCTCCTAAGGGCTGGCTACGGGTGTGTCTGACCAGGCCTGTCAGGGCCTGGTCAAGGTGAGGTCAGGATGTCATGGGATAGGTTCTTAAGGGACATCGAGCACATGGGAGGCCCCTTTTCTCTGGCCTTGCTGCTCAGCTGCCCTGGGCGTGCTCTGGTTTGCGTTTTGCTGGTATTTATCTGAATAAAGATATCTTGACCTTACGGACTATGGATCATCTTCGTTTTTGTTATAAGTGGCACCCTGTAATCCACTGCCCATTCAGGTAAGGCTGGTTACAAAGCAGGTAAGGTAAATAAAGTAGTTCAAAGTCCGTATGCATCTGTACAGAAGGCAGAATTATATGCAATTCTCATGGTGTTTATGGGTCTGCTGGTGCTGCCCTTTGGGGAGGTAATGGAGGTTTAGGATTTAGGGCATTGTTGAAGGAAGTATATTGCGGAATATTATTTTAAGGTATCTTACATTTGTTTATGCTGTGGAATATTTGTTTAGTGATGCAAAGATGTGTTACATTTTTTTATGTTGCATTTGTTTAACTCCATGAAGCAGTGTTACTTTTCCTTTGCTGATCGGTCTAATAGAGTTGAATGGCCAATAACAAGGCAGGAGAAAGGATAGGCAGGGCTAGCAGGCATAGAGAATAAAAGAGGAGAAATCTGGGGTGTAGGGGACAGTGTAAGCCATGCCTGCTAGAAGCTGGCTACAGGTGTGCTTGACCACGCCTGTCTTATCCCAAGCTCCTTTTATTTCTTAATACTGGGGGGAGGCAGATAAAGGAGCAAGGAGCAAGAGAACAAGGAGAGGAAGATGCTAGGGGCCAGCTATAGTGGAAATGCTGGCCACGCCTACTTGGAGGCTGGCACAGGCGACAGCAGATCATGCACACTTGGGCGTGGTCAGAGTGACTTTGAATATGAGGGGTCTCACACATGCATTTCCTGACCTGCCTGGTTGTACAAGACTGACTCCGTCTCGTGGGTGCTGTCCTAGTAAACATCAGCCACCCAGCCACACAGCCAGCCATGGAGTAAGAGTTAAAGTAAGATATACAGAAGTAAGAAAAGGAAAAAGCCCAGAGGCAAAAGGTAGATGTAATTTAAATAAAGGAACACTGGCTAGAAACATGGCAAGCTAAGGCCAGGCATTCATAGGAAAGAATAAGCCTCTGTGTATTTGGGAGCTGGTGGTAGGCCCCCAAAACAGCAAAAAGCAAAAACAACCAACAACAGAAGTAAGTTACTGGGGGTAGGCTTTGAGGATTTATAGCCCCACCCACCCTGACTTCCTGCTTGCTCTCTTTGCTTCCTGTGTGGGCATGAAAATATAACCACCAAGCTTTCTGCTTCCTCAGCCATGCCTTCCTGGGCATTATGGACTCTCTCTCTCTCTCTCTCTCTCTCTCTCTCTCTCTCTCTCTCTCTCTCTCTTTCTCTTTCTCTCATAATAAGCCAGAATAATCTTTGTTTTATAGGTCGTTTGGGGGCATGATATTTTATCATGACAACAGTAAAGTAACTGATAACACATATCAACTCATCCTTTTTGTTTAATCATAGAGCTAAAAGCTCAATGGATATTGTTAATGCCAATGGTGAGAATAAGACCACTACCACAATTTGAGCCAAATTTGAAGCAAGCTTGATTTTTATTGGAGTGTACCTAAGAGCTGGCCAATGACTACCTCCTAAGTTGGGTTAAAGACAGCAGCTCAGAAATCCATTTCTTGGGCCTCTTTTAAGGAATAAAATCATAACTAGTTTTACAGAAGAGAGACAGACAATGGGGCAATAAAGAAATACAGGGAAAAAATATCAAAACAAACAAACAAAAAACCCACATCATGTGGTCACCAAGTGACTAGGGAGGGTTCAGGGAAGGTTGAGGGAGTTCAAGGGTATTCTCAAAACCAAGTCAAGGTCATGGGTTGGGGAAGGTCAGGTTCCAGGAAACAGAGAGCAGCAACTCAACTCTTAACATTAAACAGAAACTTATTTTTAGCAATACAGAATAATGGCTCCTGACTTCAAAATGGAGTCAGGCAGGTTCCTCAGTGTTGCACTGGAAATACCGATATTTAGCAATGCATCTAAAGGAGCATTATTCAGTAATATTCTGCTGCACTGAATGCAGTTTACAAGGAAAGCTAATTACTTTTCCACATTAGGTGAAAACCTTATGACTGGAATGTGTGAATGATTTTCATTTGGGTAAATTAAGAGAATTGACTCATCTTTGCTGCAAAGTTACCCAGTTACATTTAGTCAGGGAATATTCACAACATTTGGGAAACCTAAAACAATAAAATAATAATAATAATAATAATAATAATAATAATAATAATAATAATAATAAAAACTAGAGCACATTTTCCCTGCAGGTTCTTACTTGAAAATTCAATTAAGATTTATTGAGAAAAGACTGCTTCAGCTGAAATATATTATTCTAATTTAGGAATCAATAAGTATTTCTAAGTTCTAGGCACTATGAATTATTTAATTTATATCTGTCTGATGTCCAAGTGTGTTGTAAATGAGAAGCCTGAAGCACAGTGTGCGAGAGAGTGTAATTTGGCATTTGCATTCTGATCATAGCAGCCCTGATGAGCAGTGCTACCAACCTGTATGCTACCTTCAGGTTTCCATCGTGTTGCTTCTGTCTGCTGTCTTCAACCCCTGGCCTATCCACCCACTTACCAAGACAACGCTTAAAAGCTTTAGACAAACACTTCCACACATTGCCATCTCTCCGAGAACTCCTTTGGTGTTTTGTTTGCTTGTGTGCATGTGGTGTGTTTGTATGTATGTATTCATGTGTGCACATGTGGTTGTGAGTGTGGAGGCCTGAGCATGACATCACATATCTTCCTCAGCCACTCTCCACCTCAGTTTTTGAAATAGGGTCTTCCCGGCCCCCACCCCTCTCACTAAACCCAAAGCTCATCAATTATCAAGTTTGGATGACCAGTGTGCTCCAGGGATCTGCTTGTCTCTGTACAACCTCAAGCACTGAGGTGACAGACACTCACCCCAGTGCCCAGCTTTTTATGTGGGCACTGGGGATCTGAACTGGGGTCCTTATGCTTGTGTGGCAATCACTTTACTGGTTGAGTCATCTCCCCAGACTCCTTCAGTTTGTGTTGGCCTGGTCGTGTGACAGAGTTCCTGCTGGTGCTAAATTGAAACATTACCAACACAGTGGCTGTACTTCTCACTTTAGGTGCCTGTCACTTGGCCTCCTTGGAGATCTTTGTTGTGTTTAGTTGTGTACGATGCTCAGGGGCCTATTCTCTTGAGGGAAGTCTCATATCCCAAGTCTTCTGGCATAGGAAGCTTGCCTCTAGGGTACAGTAAGGGAAATTTTTCATGCTAATGAAGCAGCCACTTGAGGAAAAAAAAAAAAAAAAAAAAAACTGACTCAGTAGCTGAGCAACTTCTTGTTGAGATTTAGCATAGTTTATGGATTTCTAAGTTTGAGGTGGCTTTGTCCAAGATTTTGAGTTGGCAAATGGCACTGCAGTGCTAGCTTTCCTCGTTGCTCTGACTAAAAACACCTGTCAACAAACACTTGAGAGAGGAAGGATTTGTGCTGGCTGACAAAATAAATTTGAGAGGGGACATTCCAAAACAGTGGGAAAGGCATGGAGCAAGAGTTGAGCCTTTTGGTTACATTGGATCTGCAATCCAGAAACAGAGAGCAGGCAGAAAGTAGAGCCCAGCTGTAGAACGTTAGGACCCGCCCATAGTGATCCACTTCCTCCAATGATCATCATCTCCTGAGGCTTCTATAATTTTCCAGAACAGCACTACTAGCTGGGAACATTGCACATTAAATTATAGTTTTCAATACTAAAATTTTGAAGCAGAAATTGCCTTTAGGAGTTTGAGTTTACAAACCAGGCAATTCAGAACTTCTGGCTATCCAGAATAACCAAGGGCTACTTCCATTCCTACCAAGCATGCTGCCACGCGGGGGCAAGGACAAAGTATACATAAGGATAAACCTGAAGCCTGACTATGATGTATCTCCAGGGGTGAAAGACATCACTGCAACTAGAGTAAGTAGACAGACAGTCCTCAAACTGGTTTTAACCCATTTTAAAGTTAGATTCATTCTTCTAATTCTTATGTGCCTGGCACCTGAGAGCAAACAAGTCATTGAACAAAAGTAGGTTAGGAAATAAAACGAGAAAGATCCCATTTTCAAAATCAAATTATGTGATCAACATAGGAGTAAACTTAAGAGAAGAAAAATGTCAAAACTGTTGAGCAATGTTGGGAGGTTTACTTTTAAAAATGAAAGAAAATGCTGCGCTCTGACCTGAACTAAGGAGGCACGAGAACAAAACTTCTCTTATAGTCTATTAAGTTAATTCATTGTCATCTCCAATTAAATTCCAAAGTTTCTTCTTGTCATTTTGAAGTTGGAAAATAATGTTATATGTAGTTGGCATTTCTGTGGGCCATCAACTAGATCCCAAATAAAGACAGGAGACTTACCGTTAATTATGAGTGCTCAGCCTTAGCTTGTCCCACTGGCTCTTAGAACTTAATTTGACCTGTTTCTACTCATCTACGTTTTGCCCAGGACTTTTTAATCTTTCTTTCATTCTGTATGTCCTACTTTCCCATTTCCTCCATGTCTGGCTGGCTACGCCCTGGCATCTACCTGTCATCTTTTCTTTCTTCTCCAAGCCTAAATCCCCCCTCCTACTTACTCTTCCTGCTTTTCAAGTTCCACCTATAACTCCTCTCTCTCTCTCTCTCTCTCTCTCTCTCTCTCTCTCTCTCTCTTCTCTCTCTCTCTCTCTGTTGGCTGCTCAGCTTTTTATTAGATCAATCAGGGGCCTTAGGCAGACAAGGGAAAACAGCATCTCATCTTTATATAATTAAACAAATGCAATACATCTTTAGATAGTTAAACAAATATTCTGCAACATAAGCAAATGTAGCACACTTTTGCATAAACAAATGCAACAGCTATAGTTGACAAAATAAAAACAAAAACACACACCTAGCCAGCTTAATCTAGAAAAACAAATGTATGAACAGAGCTAGACAACATCAGTAAACCAATTCGAAAATAAACCCACACAAAAAAACAGTAAATGATGAATAGAACTCTTCATATTATTTAATAAATGGATTAGCCAGTGAGGCAGTTTGGGTAATTGGGCTAGCATTTTGGAACACTCTCAGAATAAATCCCAGATATATGAACATTTAGTTGGAAAAAACAAAGAAATAAGAGAAATAAAGGAAGCAAAAGTTATGGCTTATTTTATTTTTTTCCTTAGAGTAGGAGACATTTTGTTGTTGTTGTTCTGCTTAGCTTTTTAGTTTGATGAGATACTGTCTCACTATATAGCCAAGGCTGCCCTAAATTCACAAGCTTCCTGCCTTAGACTCTTGGCCTCTTGAGTCCTGCAATTACAGACTGGTGCTAGCATGCACTGCTAAACACAAGATTTTTTTCAGAATGACTTGAAACCTAGATGTCATTCAGAAACGCACATCCCACTGCATTGAGGTCCCAAAAGACAAACAACAACAGTACATATCTATAACTAAAAACAAAAATATGATCCACTGAAAGAAAAAATTAAATAATTTCTTTAATATATGAATAACATGAACCAATTGGAAAAGAACAAACAAGACAAAAAATGGCACAGGCTAGCCTGTCTATTTTACATACATTTAATAAATAATGGGTGCACATAGGGAACCATCTCCTAATGAGTCTAATTTCTAGCAAGCAGAACTGCTACTTAGTTGGTGCGCATCTGAGTAGCCATACATGACTTTCATGGCTTGTGTCTGATGCCCAGTGATGGGTCCCTTCCAGTTATTTTGAGTAACATCTTTGCTAGTAGGTGAAGACAACAACCGAAAATAAATGTGTGTCAGAGTTTTTCAACCTCTGCAGTACTGGCATTGCAGAGCAGATTCTTTGAATGGTAACTGTCCTGTGCATTGTAGAACACTTAACAGCATCCCTGGCCCCTACCCACCCAACACTAGTAGAAGCAACGCTCAGTCCCCAGTTGTAACATTCAAAAGTGTTTCTAGATACGGCCAACTGCTGCCTTTCAGCTGACAACAACTGATGTCTTTAGAACGTTCCAGGCAGGGTGTTATGAAGAAAAATAAGGCTGGGTAAGGAAGGACAGTGTGAAAGGAATCAATGCACTACTTTCCACTGGAGTGGTGAGGCAAAAGCTCTCTCTCAGGACAGATGAGCAAAGAACTGACTGTGTGAGCTCCTGGCTGCCATACAGCAAGAGGGAGCTCCAGACAGAAGGAACAGCAAGGGCAGAGACCCTGGAATGCATTGTATCTGCATGTGTAAGGACTGGTGAGGACCAGTGGGTACCAGCAGAGATAAACAAGAAATTTACAAATAGGGCCAGAAAGGAAAGCAAGGGCCAGATCTTTTATACTTCCGTGAGTCACAGAAAATCTCTGAATACTGGTTGGTTCTGTGTCAACTTGACACAAGCTAGAGTCATCAGAGAGGAAGGAGTCTCAGTTGAGGAAATGCCTCCATGAGATCCAGCAGTAAGGCATTTTCTCAATTAGTGACCAATGGGGGAGGGCCCAGCCCATGGTGGATAGTGCCATCATCCCTGGGTGGTGGTCCTGGGTTCTATAAGAAAACAGGCTGAGCAAGCCAGTAAGCAGCACCCCTCCATGGCTTCTGTTTCAAGCTCCTGCCTCCAGGATTCTGCCCTGCTTGAGTTCCTGTCCTGATGAACAGCAATATGGAAGGTAAGACAAATAAACCCTTCCCTCTCCTACTTGCTTTTTAGTCATGGTGTTTCATTATAGCAACAAAAACACCAACTAACACAATTATGTAAAACAAAACTCCACAGGGGAAATTTGGGAGAAGACTTAGAGAATCTAGCTTATGCTAACAGGAAAAAATGAATAAAAATAGCCAAGGATCTTATGAAAAAATAATCAGCTTCAGTTTAATTAATTCAAAGGACTTTAAAAAATTGATGTAGCACTTTTTCCACTTGGGACATTAACACAGATTAGAAGGCTAAAATATCAGTTACTTTTTAGGGAAACAAGGGCCTTTTTCTGCATTCCACAGAGGTAAGGAAACATCTGTGTGCAGGACAATTTGTCAATACCTATTAAAATTTAAAAATTGATGCAGTAATTGCATTTGCAGAGAACTTAATGCATAATTCTACCTGCACATGTGTGCAAAAACATACCATAAAAATGACTCTAGCATTACATTAGTTAAGGTAGCAAAACTGGGATTTTGTTCACTGTTGACTAATGTTGGGTTGATTGTAAAAATAATAACAAGACAAGTAATAGAAACTGTAAAGTAATAAAAATTTAAGGTAAATCTATGTAAGCTGATAAGACAAGATCTTTAAAAAAGTATTAGAGTTTCAGAAAGATAAAGGTATGTCCAGAAGCAGCTTTTAGTTTAATCCCACTGTTATTTTAAATGCATGTGCTTGCTCATTTTCTTCATAATTGGTTCTAAATTAAGTGGTCCATTCCCTATAATTTTCATTGAGCATAAGAAAAATATGCTCACTTTGTATGGAAGCTTGGTTTTTCTGTCTTTGTTGAGTTTTTATAGATGTACATTTGAGGACTCTGCTTTTTAATTTTTTTATTATATGTGTATATGTATGTAGGCACACCATATGCATCCCTGATGTTGAATGAGGATAGAAAAGGGTGTCAAAACCACTAGAACCAGAGTTACAGGTGATTCTGAGTCCCCCTGTGGGTGCTGTAAACTCAACCCATGGCCTTTGCAATAGCATCAGGTGTTAGCAATCACTGAGCCTTCTCTCCATCTCCAAGAACTCTGCTTTTTAAAGACATTCTAAAGTCCTTTGTTTTAGTATAATTTTTTAATTAAATATGATAATTTTTCAAGTAAAATGTCAGTGTTTCTGTATGACTGGGAAATTCCCAGAGGTCATAACAATGGTTGTCACTGGAAAGTATGAGTAGAAGTGGTATTTGATAAGCAGTTCCTGAATCAGTGGCTTTAAGCTACTATCTCGTGGGCTTGTCTCCCAGGATGACCTGAATCAAATACAAACATGATTGGCTCTCTTTGTTATTATAGTTCTCTAGGGCTCTCTTTGTATTCACTCAGGCTTCCACTCCTCTTAGAGCCGTGAGGGACTGTCTCTTAGGATCTAACCTGTGATCCACCTACCCACCTACCTTTCTGCCAACATTTCAAAAAGCTTACAAATATGAGCAACAGCAGCCTGTAGTAAATGCCGATGCAACATTTAAAAGAAGCAGAATTCACTAAGAGATTTAGAGGACCAGGATGTTGCTGGGAGATAGTGTCTTCTAGATATGACAGGGAGACTGCACCCAAGAAATGTCAATAACAAATGTGGCCAAAGCAAAACCTACATAATGGCAGCACCAATGTCTGGATAACTATAGGCTCCTGGCTAATGGCTACTGAAGATGAGAAAATTCTTTTTCTCCAAGAATGAGGCCACTGATAGGTTATGCAATCCCAACTGGTCAGTCCTAGACCCAGCCACATGCATACGTACAAGCAATATCAAATGAACTCAATAGGCTGTGTGTGAAAGAGGGAAGGGTGAAAATGCATGTATGTCATGGATAAAACTCTCACGAAAAATTTAAAGAAGATTTTCAACAAAAAGCCAGGCATGTTGGCACTTGCTCATAATTGCAGTGCTGGGCAGACAGAGATAGGCATATCCCTGAGGCTAGTGAGACCAGCCAGCCCAATCTATCCAAAAGTTCCAGTTTCCTTAGAGAACATCAAGAATCAAGGTAGACAATACCTGAGAAATGATACCTAAGGCTGTTCTCTGGTCTCTACCTTTACACAACACATATATATACACATGCACACGTATACAAGAGCACAGAGACATATTTTTAAAGATGTTTAATCACTGCATTGCATCCTATTTATAAATAAAAATGGATAGCAGTTGTTATGCTTCTGTGATGTAATTGTAAGGTAATTACAGGTTTTCTATGGCTTCAGGCTTTGTGAGCAGATGTCTGCATAAAGCCAGTTATACTTTGTTCCTGGCGTTCTATGCCCATTTTTATACAATCTATGTCAGGGAATATGAAAATGTTGTTTTAGATCAAGATGAGATAGGCCATCTGTAGTTTGGGAGAGGTTGATGTTTTTGTTTTGTTTTGTTGTTGAGAAAAGGTCTCACTGTGTAGCCCTAGCTGGCTTGGAACTCATTATGTACAGGATGCTGGCCTAAAATCAGAGATCCACTTGCCTCCATCCCCCAGGGGCTGGAATTAAAGGCATGTGCTCCAAACCTAGCCTATCTGTAGTTTATAGAGACTAACTACTGTCTGTGCCCTTGCCGTTGGTTTCTCCTCACTATTATTAAACATCATTTTCTTGACCAAGACTCCACCTCAGTCTGTATTTCTCATTTCTACAAGGAGAGGCTAACTTGAGTTGCTAGCACTAGGCATTTTCACGAAGAATAATACAAGGTATAGAGATATACCTGTAAGTTTTTTTTTCTTTTTGATGTAAAAACCCATTTCATGCTTTTTCTAACCTTTGTTTTCTGATTTTTATTTCTAACATCTATTTCTGAGCAATTTTCTAGCTAAAGTATTTTCTGATTTGTTGACATCTTCCAGCTGAATAACTGTCAGATTCTTGCTTGGCCTTTCTACTTCCTTGAGCTGCAAGTGGATAAACACTACAGAGGAAAAAGCAGATGTTCACCACCAGCCTAAATAACATATGGCTTTGGTGTGCGTGTGTGTGTGTGTGTGTGTGTGTGTGTGTGTGTGTGTGTGTGTGTATTCTGACTCTGCCAATATCAGTAGTGGAATTGAAGTGCCAATCAATACATGTGAATATCTGCTGCCAAACACAATTATTCTTCCAGTAATTGTATCAAAATAGTATGAAAACTATCCAGGCCACCTACTCTTTAAAGGATGATGGGATCCTATTGAATGTTCTTTAAAGCTAATTTGGTAAAATCCTGTTTTCTATTTTATTTAAGAAATTAGATAAATATTATCATAGAAAACAAACTCTTCAGCTGGTTAAACCAAACGTTTCATGGAGGAAGAGGTCGCTATTGTAAACATGATTGAGTCTTGGGGAACATTGTCCAAGTATTTAAGATCATCACTGCACCTAGCATTGTCAATTTTTTTTCTTCAAGTTTGGAACATTAGAGTCCTCATGAACTCCATTATTCCCTCTTATTGCAAAGTCTTCGAGATCTCTGCTTTGCTGAGTATGTTCAGGTTCTACTTAGAAGTCTCCTTTGATCTCCTACACTTTTTAAACATGCTAATTATATTAGCTACATTTCATTGCTGCAACAGAGTAAGTGACAAAGGCAACTTAATAAAAGTTTAATTCTGACTCAAAGTTTAAGGGTAATGTCCACCGTAGCAAGGAGGGCATGGCCACTAGAATGTGACATAATCATTCATGGCACCCAGTCAGGAAGACAGCAAGGAATGCTGGTACCCTGCCCACATTCTTTTTTTCCTCACCCAGAGAGGCCCCAGCTAACAGCATGGTTCCATTTACATTTAGGCAGGGGCTCCCTGCTCAAGTACTCCATTTTAGGGGCCCCTTTCTGATATACCTGGAGGTTTCTCTCCTGAGAGATTATAGATCCTGTCATGTTGACAGTCATTATCAAACATCATATTCACAGTAATTGATGAGTTTATACCCAGGGTACAGTTCAGTCTCAACCTCTTTTAACAGACTAAAAGGTTGAACTATACAAATGGCATCTCGGTAGTTCACATTTCACATATGAGAAATCAAAATATGAGATAGCTGCAAGAAAATTCCAAATTAGTATTAAACTAGCCCTAGAAGGACTGCTAGTATTGTTTTTTGAATACAGATCAGTTTTTCTCTGATAGTAAGAAGGAAAACATTTGAAGTGTACCCCTTACCATAAAACTATTGGAAAGTAGTAATAGTGCTGTCTAAAACCTTTAAAATTCACAATTATATGAGAATTATGACGTTAGTGTTTTAAAAATAAGTTCTTAAAGTAAGACATGTATTTCCAAAATACATAAGAAGTTTCCTGAAATTTAATTTTAGTTCATTACTCTGTGATCAAATCTAATAACTGGTGATTACTGATAAACATGTAATTCATATTATCTGCTCCAGCAAAACATGGCTCTGCACATTTTGTCTGTTTCTTTTCAAATAAGGCAGGCTCTCCAAAGTCATGCATAAATCATTCGGAGCCAGATCTTCATCTCTGTACTTTGAGCAAGTTCTCCTTCTAGAACTTCCTTTGAAGTGATGACAGGATGAGAAATTGAAAGGGGAAGTGGTAGAGGGAAATCAGAAATTGGCTGTGGCTAGTTAACTCGATTGGGAATTCAGTTTGCCAACTCCAAAGCCTGGTGATGGAAAGTGGAGAGGAAGGGCTCGGAGAGAAAGTAACGGCTTTGAAGAGAAGATCAGGCAACTTAACTGCACAATTAAGAAGAAGCCAGTGAGAGTTCCTGAGCTGCGGACCAACATAAAAGTCTTTAGTGCTGCAAAGATGACTGCAAAGTCCGCCACAAATAAATAATAGTCAAGAAAGAAGAAACTGAATAGCTGGTCTGGTTAGAGTAGCCATAGCTATTACTGAACACCTGGAGAAAAGGCAGCTGTTACACAGAGGGCAAGTAGCACTCAAGAAAATACTGCAAAAAAGGCACAGGCAGCCTAGTGACTGCTTGGCATGGATGACAAAATGAAAAGCAAACTATGTGGTTATTAATGTAATGAAAACAGCTATTTTTGTGTAAGTACATTTTCTTAAAGAAATCATAGCCAAGCATAAGTTGAGGATGAGAATTATGTACTAGACCATAAAAATTTCCTTGGGCCACTTTTTACATACTCCGGTGGCTTGAAACACCAGAAATTTATTTTCCCACAGTTTGGAAGGCTGAGTTTGAAATCAAGCTGTCAGCAGGGCCTGCCCTCTCTGGTGGCTCCAGAGAAAAGTCATTGGCAACGTTTCTCAGGTTCTGATGGCTTTCAGCAATCCACAGCGTTCCCTGGGTGGCAGCTGCACCACCCCAGTCGTCACCGCATCCTCACACATCCTCTGAGTGTCTCTGCACATCTGCAATTCTTATTTTTTTAAAAAAAATGTCATTGGATTTAGGGCTCACCTAGTCTATACTGAGCTCCTCTCAGCATCATCACTGAATACTCTACTTCTAGGCAAGGTTCCATTTGGAAGCCTGGGTGGACAAGAATATCAGGCAAAGTCTATTCAACCCACTTCTTATACCAATGTGAGCAACTCTGATATTTCCCAGCTATGCTTCTATGCCTTTTAATGAGAATGCCACAGTTGTACCGTTTCTGGGGTTTGCAAAGATGCAGAAGGAATCTATCTTGGTTCTGAGGCTCAAACAGGAAAATGATAGCCACAATGCTGCAGTAGGGATGTAAAATTACAAAAAAAAAAAAAAAAAGGAGTGCTTGGCTTGAGCAAAGTGGCACAGAGCATGGAGGAAAGGTCAAGATAGCCAATTTCTTCTGCTCTAACCTCTTCAGCACACGCCTTCCCTTGAGTAATGCTGTTTGCCACGAATTCGTCTGACATAGTTTTCCTTACTTGTAATAGACAAGTCCTGCTTTTCTTAGTAAAGAAAAAAAAGTATAACTATATCACTCCCCCTGTCTCTCAAACCCTCCCATAATTACTCACTCACTCCTTCTAAAATTCATATCCTCTTTTTAAATTGTTACTGTTACATATATAAGATGCATAAAAATAGACACAAGCTGCTGAGTCTGTTGCTTACTTATGCGTATATGATTTCAAGACTGACCACTCTGTACTGGACAACCAGTTAGAGGGCTCATCCCTGAGAGAGGCTAATTCTCTTTTAGCAGTCACAGTTTGCAGAGGGTAGGACCTTATGAGATTTCCCCTTCCCATTAGCATCTCCACCTAAGCAATCATTGTTCAGGGCTTGCTTAAACAGCCATACTGTTGAGGTATAGTGGGTAAAGATTCCCACTATAGAAGTTTCAAGGAGAAACAATCTGGCAGCAGATTTCCTGGTCCCCTGGCTCACACAATCTTTCTGCCCTTCTTCCATGATGTCCTTGGAGCTTTAGGTTGTGTTGTAGATATATTGGTTGGCACTGAGTCCAGATGACCTGTTGATCTCTGCATTATGAATGGTTGTGGCTTTCTGCAGTGCTCCCCATTTGCTGGTGGGGTGAGAGCCACACTTATCTGTGGGTATGAGTATAGTTTTACAATGTAGTTAGGAATTATGGTGGCTCAGGAAAGTGATGATGGCAGGTTCTCTTTTTAGATCCATGATCTCACTAACCTGGGCAATTGCTTAAGTTTCTACTACCAGGCATGATTTTGCTCTTATTGAGTGAGTCTTAAGTCCAATCAGGTAGCTGTTGGTGATGGGCAAGTTATCAATACCCCTATTGCATCTCTAGAGATATCTTGCCATGCTAGTCACTACAGCTCATTGACATCAGCAACACTGTTGACTGCTTCCCTCCCTTGGCTGTTTACACAGTAATTTTTGGTACTATAAAAACTGGACTGAAAGAAGGGCTTTCAGATTAGATCCAGCTGAAGTCTATCTGTGTCCTCAACAATAGGGATTTACATCCAACCCTTGAAAGACAACTAAAGACAAAAGCAATAACCTGTATTGTTTTGGTAGTCACTTGGACTACTCTAACCATCCACTCAAATGGAGGTTTCTCATGCCTGGTATCAGAGGTTTTGCTAGGTAGTCTGTGGCTCTTGTGCAGAGAGCATTGTCAACTCAAGTGGCATGACTTCATTTGTATATGCATATTTATTGTGTGTAGTAAATATAAAACAATATGATTCCTTGAGACTTTATGAAGCATCATTGATGTTATTTATCACGAAATGGAAAAAACAATGACAGAAGATAGGTTATAATTCCACAGATTGTTATCTTTTTAATAAAACAAAAACCTCTTTTCTTAATTGAAGTTTAAAATGCACAAATAGTTATTATCTCTGTCTTTATTTTTCTAGTTTGCATATCTAAGCATAACTAGAATATTTTATCTAAAGCATTCTAATTGTTTATTAATGTACTATAGTCTGGAGGACCCCCTAAGACTTTAGTTTATAATTCTTTTTGAAGTTTGCATAAAATGGTGGGTTTTTAAAAATTCATCACAACTTTTACATGACACATATTCTCTATCCTTGCCTAAAAGGGGGAATTGTTATGAGAAGGGATTTTAGATTAATGAAACTACCTTCTTAGTCTTTATCGCTTCCACACTGTCATGTAGCAAACTCAAAAAATATATATATATATATTTATCACTGTAAAAATCGAGTAACCTTTTAAAATGTGAGGTCAAATTTGTTCTGCTGTCTCAGGTAAACAAAGACAGAGGACACAGATTATCAGAGGCTAATGATGCTGAGATGAATACAATTCTGGCCCGCTACCAAAGTGTTGAAGATGCTAACAGTAAAGAAACAGTTACAAAGTGCATAATTCCATGCTCACACAGTCTAGGTATTTACATAGCGCTGTTGAGATTTTTGCATACTGTTCTTATAGATAAGGTGGCTGAAGAAGGCATCACTGGAAAGTGACATTTCAGCTAAATCTGAAAGACAAGAAAAACTATTCCAAGCAGAGGGTAAGTTGGCAGAGAATAGTCTAGACAAAATACATTTTTGTGTTAATTCATCCTCTATGCTGTGTTCAGAAAATGGTAAAAATTGTATTGTGCTCAAAAAATAAGGTTTGTGTTGTATAGCAAAGGATAATCAGGCTACAATCCACAACCGCAGAGAAGCTAGGTAAAAATGGGAACCCTAAGAGGGACACCCATGGAGAGCCCCAGGAAAGGAAAATAAATAAGATCTCCTGGGTAAAGTGGGAGGGAGGTAGAAGGGAGGGGACAGGGGATGGGAACCTGAGAGATTAAGAAGACAGAGCTGGGGGAGGGATGAAGGGAGAGAGAGCAATGAAAGAGAGTGAGGCATTATGGGGTTAGGGAGAAATGTGGTGTTAGAGAAATTCTCAGGAATCTACAAGGATCACCTCAGCTAAGACTCCTAGCAATAGCTGCGAGGGTGTCTGAATGGGTTTACTCTTTAATCAGATTAGTGACTACTCTAATTGTCATCATAGAACCTACATCCAGTAACTGATGGAAGCAGATGCAGTGCCCCACAGCCAAGCACTGGGCTGAGCCCTGGAGTTCAGCTGAAGAGGAGGAGGAAAGATTATATGAACAAGGAGGGTCAAGACCATGATGGGGGAAACCACAGAAACAGCTGGTGGGAACTCGTGGACTATGGACTGACAGCTGGGGAACCTACATGTGACCAACCTAGACCTTCTGAATATGTATGACAATTATGTGACTTGATCTGTTGGGGAGGCCCCAGGCAGTGGCACCAGGACCTATCCCAGGTGCATGAACTTGGTATCTTGGAGCTGATTCCCAATGTTTGGATACCTTGCTCAGCATTGACACAGAAGGGAGGGGCCTGGTCCTGCCTCAACTTGGTATGTCAGACTTTGTTTATTCTCCAAGGAAGGCCTTTCCCCGTGTGAGGACTGGATGGAGAGGGTGGGAGAACTGGGGTTGGTATGTAAAATGAAAAATAAATGTTTTAAATTACTAAATAAATAAAAAAAAAGAATAAGGTTTGTGCCAGTGGAGTACCAGAAGAAAGGGGGCTAAGATGGCAAAGCAGATTGGGATGAGAGTTTAGTGTGATTTATCCATGTGGAAGGGATAATATTTTATAAGCACTAACCCACTGCTGCATCTCTTAAAATATGTTTCTATGCATACCCCCACTTCCAAAGACAAGCCATAAGGCCTATCAAATGAGGAAAGATTGTGGAAATATGACAAAGTGGCTTTGGTTAGCCATGAGTCTCAGAGCAGACTTTAACACCTTTCGGAAGATACTATTTGAGGGAGCCGTGTTTTGTAAGAGATATAAAAGGGGTGTGCTAAATTCTTTGATCTCTCCCCTTAATACTTCAAAAGATTACTGTTATAGTTTGTGTGTGAAAGATCTCATTTAAGCAGGAAGCTTCAACTAAAAGAGTCTGTGCCTTTTTTATCTCTGTGGGCTACAGCGGAGACACAGGAGACAGCAAGTGTGAGGAGGGTAGAGCCCAGGGTACATTTTCTCCCCACCTACACACACTCTGATGTAGCAGAAGAACTGGAGGGGCAGGGTAAGAACACTTGGAAAAAGTGGCCAAGGACAGTGAGTGCAGGGATGCCTGAGGACAGTCCCAAGGAAGTCACAAGTCCTAGAAGAACCTCACTTCTTTTCTCAGGGCAATGACTAACACGGCATGAGGTCAGTGCACACTCTGGTGAGAACTAGCAATGTATAACTAGTTTTCACTTTGTAGGAAAAGAAGAATAACAGAAAGGTAGTCCACATATCAATGTTTTGCATCAAATTGCATCAAATATATCAAAATGGGTACAATTTAGGGGATCTCAGACGTTCCTGAGTCCTTAGGAGACAAAGTCTGGCTGAGAAGGCCACCAAGCCAGCATAGTCTCTGTCACTACAGAGAAAACACACTTTATTGGAGGACTCTAAGGTCTGGGGCAGATGTCAAAGCTTGAGCAGCCAGTGTCACCACATCAGCACTGAACTGTATGTTTGACGGTCACCAGTATGAGGGAATGAGCCAATCAGCCGAGGCACTGCTATGAGGGCGATGAACAAGATGGAGGGACTTTGGCATGGAGCCCCAGATGACAAAAAGTCGGTGCCTGACAATATGACAATGGATCTGAAGTGGAGTAGAGAGTTGCTATGAGGAGCACAGTGGCAGGAGTTGAAGCCAAAGTGGACAGAAGTCAGAAGACATAGCACCCTGTAGGCCCTGATAACAAGTTTTATGTTGTATTTTTATTACAGTTGGGAGTCACCGAAGAGGTGCACACAGGGATGCATTTTACTCAAGAGGATAGTTTGGCATGTGGTGTGAAGGATGGCCCATAAAGAACAAAATGGAAAACAGGGAGGCAAAAATCACCCATCATTTATAATAAAATAACATGCATTTCAGTATATCAATCTTGAGTTACAATTATGCCTCAAACACATATTTGTGACTCTGGACACATCACCAGCCAGGCGTGTATTTCTCCAAGTTTTTATTATATGTGACACAGTTAATACTTTCTAACTCACAGTTGGAAAACTCACATTTATATGAACTTCTGAACTTTTTTCCAAACCATAGCTAACAGCCACATGCCTTCCCTTCATTGAATAGAAAAAATATAACTCAGGCTAAAGTGGAAATAAAACGTTTAACATTTGACTATATTTTAAAGCACCTCAGAGCTAAAAGTTCATAGAGTTCCCAAGCCTCCTCCAAATACACGCAGCTCTGTCAAGAAAAGCTAATGCTGACCACTCCATACTGGATAACCAAATGTGACCTTGTTCCAGGCTTTTTCTCTTAGGCCACTAACCAGCTCCCAAATCATGACAGAGAAACTTACTATTAGTTTTGAATGCTCAGGTTCTTTTCTGGCTAGCTCTTTTAACTTAAACTACCTTTGCCTTGAGGCTGTTTATCTTCCCTTCCTTCCTTCCTTCCTTCCTTCCTTCCTTCCTTCTTTCTTTCTTTCTTTTTTTCTTTCGTTCTTCCTTTCTTTCTTCCACCACTTCTCGTGTCTGTCTGGCAGCTGCCTGGCTTCTGGCCCTAGCATCTCCCTCATTCTCTCCCTCTTCTTTCGTTCCTCTCCAGAGCCTAGATTTCTCCTCCTACTTATTCTTTCTGCCCACCAGCCTGCCTATCCTTTTTCTGCCTAGCTATTGCTGTTCAGCTTTTTATTAGACCAATTAGGTGCCTTAGGCAAGCAAGATGAAACAAATGCAACACATCTTTACATATTTAAACAAATGCAGTGTAAACAAAAGTAACACATCTTTACATCATTACAGTAACACATTTTTAAATGCTCAGTTAAAGTAATATTCCTGAGACAGGGGAGGAATAGAGGAGGGCAAGAAAGGAGGTGCCTTGATAGAGGGAGACAGTACAGGTTTGGAGAGAGGTCTGGAACAGGGGAAACGTTAGGGGATCCACAGGGATGACCCCAACTAAGAATCCAAGCAGTGGTGGAGAAAATGCCATTGATGCCCTTCCCCTACAATGAGATTGGTGTCTACTTTGGTTACCATTCCTAGAGCCTTCATCCAGTAGCTGTTCAAAGCAGAAACAGGCACCCACAGCTAAGCACTGAACCATACTACTGGAATTCAGTTGCGGAGAGGGAGGAGGAATGGGCAAAGGAGCCAAGACGGAGCTGGAGAGACCTGCAAGAACAGTGGGCCTGAGAGAGCATGGAGACCCTAGTCAAAAAGCTGAGGAAACAGCATTGGACGGAACCAAGCCCTCTGAAGGTGAGTGCCAGCTAGGAGGCCAAGACAGTCTATGGGTGCTCTAACAGTGGAGCCAGTCTTCAATCCTAGAACACAAATGGATTTTGTGAGCCCATTCCCTATGGAGGGATACTGTTGCAGCCCAGATACAGCAAGGAGGGCCTGCCCCCCCCCCAAATGATATGATAGATTTTTAAGGTCCCTGGTGGAAGGCCTCACTGTCCCTGGGGAGGAGTTGGGGGATGGGTTGGGGGGGTTGGTGGGGAACATGGGAGGATGGGAGGGCAAGGGAATGGGGGATGGATATGTAAATATGAGTGGTAATTAAAGAATTTAAATTAAAATATTATTCCATAATAGGAATATTATTAGGAACTCTTCCCTGGGGAAGACTCTCAGTATCCCTTAGTTGCCTGAAGTTCAAAGGTCAGCTCTGAAAGCATACACATACAAGTAACATTATACTGACCAAGCAGGTCGTAGGTTGTATTTACAATTTAGGAACACACACACACACACATATATGGAAAATATAGCAAGGGGGAACCTGGGAGGGTTTTGAGGGAGGAAAGGGGGAAGTCATATAACTATATTTTAATTTCAAAATATAAAAAAATCTTTAATTTAAAAATAAAAAGAAAATCTAAGTGAATAATATATTTGGGGTGTTTTAATAAATGGAGGTGCTGCTATAGATAAAGAGGACTCTTGCATCTGTTCCACACTGTAGTCCCAACTGTAGGACAGTTGGATACCTACATGTTTTGGTAGAGTCAAGGGTCTATTGGCCTTCTCAAGAATAATTTATTCTGATTGATGCCTAACTAGAAAATTATGCAAAGTTATAGCCTAAAATACTCAAAGTGTTTCAGTAATATAATACATATATGATTGAATAGATAAACACAAGCTATCTTTCCCTGTTTTAATTACAATAGATTTATATTTAGATGCCTTCTCAATAAGATAGATATGTTTTTAAAAATTTATATGATCTTTCTGTTACCAAAAATGATGAATAGACAAGATTGAATTACTTTAATAATTGGGATTAGAAAAGGAATGCCAATAATGGATTCAAATCTAGAATGTACATTCAAACCCAAATACTTAGGTAATGAGATCTCACTAGGAGGTTTTATTCCACTTCTCAGATATGGGCACCTAGGAAACAAGGCTGATGCAATACTCAGAAAAATCCACCAGGGAAAACAACATCTGCAAAACAAAGCAAATGAATCAGGAATTTAACCCCCATTGTCAACTGTAAAAACAATGCTGGGTCATAAAAGCAAAATGATCTCATGCTAACTGTGTTAAGTCAATCTGTCTGTAGTAGTGATTACAAGAACATATCCTGTATCCAAAATTTGAGTGCAATAGTTATTTCTCTCTCCTGGCTCAACAAAGTAGTATTGCTTTTCTGGTAGCATTTGGGTCATGACGTGACAAAAGGAAAGAGTCCTCAAAGGGGATGTAGAAAAAGCTCCTACTTTTGGCTGTTCCCAACTAAACATTTTAATTCAAGATTAATGTTCACAATAAATCCCACAGGGTTTGAGAAGATGTTTATGAGTTTGAATATTAATGTTCATTTGAAAAACGGTCACAGTTTTGTTCCTGCCTTTTAAAAAGAGCAAAAAATGTGAACAAAGTAGAGAGAATTTAATTAAAAGCCTTTCATTACATTGTACTCTTGAACATCTACCAAACCATTATGTTGAAGTGATCATTGAAAAAGGAATGGAAAAAGGATTTAATTTGAAGTAACTTTCTAGAAGTGTAAAGAGTTCTCAGACTAATTTTGATTTACAGTTTAAAATGTTAATATATGATAATAAGTCCACTTTCTGAGTTACTAACAGAAAATAATCACTCTGGTATTTGTCTCTCTTAAGGAACCTGATAAAAATTTTCTTCTGTGTATTTGGCAAGATCTAAAAATCTTGTGAGTCTTTCTGTATGTACAATCTGTATGCATAACTTGGAATACATATACTGCCATCTTACATGGATAGGGACAGCAACTGCACAAAGTACTAACAAGTGTGGAAGCCTTACTAGAACATGGAGAACGTTGTCATTTACCAGGAAACATGTATAAAACTAGCTTCTGAAGTATAAAATAAGCTGTGCTAAAAATATGGTATTTGTTCTTCTCTCACTAGCTGGGAGCTGTAGAGTAAAGATCCAATGAGACTGACTCCCCAGTGAGCCTCTAGGATCGACCTAGTTCTGGCATGTGGTACCATACTGTGTGTTTTTTACATGCGTGCTGAGGAATCTGAACTCAGATAGTCCTGCTTGTGTACACTGTACCAACTGAGCTATCTGTTCAGCCCCTACAACCTATTTTGGTACCTGTTATTCAATCATTCTTTCCCTTCCTCTCTCCTTTCTTAGTTGCTATAAAATTACTACATATTCAGATCAACTCTTTTCAGCATCCATAAACGAATGGGAACATACACTGGTAGTCTCCTATGTCTGACTTATTTCAGTAAATGCAATGAGGCCCAAGCTTCATTCAATTTGCTAAACAACAACAACAACAACAACAACAAAAACCAAAAACAAGATACCATTCTTTCCTATTGGTGAATGAAATTTCACTGGGTAAATATGCCACACTGTCTTTCTCCATTCATTCATTACTGAGCATCTAAGCTTAATCTGCATCTTAGCATTTGTGGATTTTACCATAAGAAACATGTGTCTGAAAGATTCTCTTTTACATATTTGCCTAATTTCCTTTGAATATGTGTGCTATGATATATATATATATATATATATATATATATATATATATGCTGCATTAATTGCTTGGTGAATCTGTACACAGACTGACCAAAAATATGACATCCATAAATATAGGCATATATTTATTTTCATTTTCTTTTATATATGACAAAGTTACTTCTTTCTGACATTTCCCCCTCTGATTTAAAACATTAAGACCTATCCTGGTAGACAGACATTTCTTTACACTTTTATTTCCCCCAAGAATTGTAAATCTGTTTAGTCACATGTAAAATGAGAATTAAAGATTTGTCTTAGTTTGAGTTACTATTGCTGTGATAAAAAACTGTCACCAAAAGTAAGTCAGAAGGAAAGGCTTTATTTGGCCTATGCTCTACATCCGTAGCTCATCACTGAAGAAGTTAGAACAGGAACTCAAACAAGGAATGGACCTGGAGGCAGAGCTATGCAGAGGCCATGGAGGAGTGCGGCTTCCTGACTTGCTCTCCATGGTTTGCTTTCCTATAGAACCCAGAGTGGCCTCATCTACAATGGGCTGGGCACTTCCACATCAATCACTAATGAAGAAAATGTTCTACAGGATTGCCTATACAGCCCAATCTTCTGGAGGCATTTTCTAAATTGGGGTTCCCTCCTCTCTGATGACTCTACCCTGTTTTAAGTTGACATAAAATTGGCCAGCATGGGATTCAAATGAATAAAGATTGCTGATCTCATGAACCTGTAATGCAAAGAGTATTCTGGATTAGCTAGGTGAGTCCAACCTATCTCAGGATGCTTATAATGGAGAAGGAGTCAAATGAGTAAGACAAGAACTTGTAGGTGCTCTCCTGCCAATTTTGATGATGTAGGAAGGAATTACTAGAAATATAAGCCAGGAAGTGTGGTGATACCTTGCTTGTACAAATAAAGCCTGTCTGAGGGTCAGAGAATGGAGCTTTTCACTACCTCACCATAGAGATCTGGAGGTCTGTGCACAGACAGGAAGTGAGGTAGCTGGGCAGAAACTGGAGTTAGGCAGGGAGAAACAGGAAAACGCTCTCTTGTCTGCTGAGATGCTAAGGAGGTAAGGTGTGCTGTAACTTGCTCCTCTCTGCTCTCTCAGCATTCCCTCTGGAAAAAAAAAGGAAGTATAGGTGGGGCTACCAGAGCAGGAGAATTCTGGGAAGAGGGATGTAGAGAGAGACTGCTGAAGAGACGATGCCATGTGGCCGCTGAAGGAGTAACAGGTCCAGACATTCACCAGTAAGATAAGACCATGTAGAAATACATAGATTAATAGTTATGGGTTGATAATTAAGAGAGAGCTAGCCAGTTAGAAGCCTAAGAAATTGGCCAAACAGTTTATAATTAATATAAGTTTCTGTGTGTTTTTCTGGGGCTAAGAGTGATGTGACCAGGTTGGAAAAGGCAGAAAAAAAAATCTCCTATAGACTCTCCAGAATGATTGACTACTGCCCACATCCTGATTTTAGTTCAGGATATCTTTTTTGGACTTCTGATCCTCAGAAACTTTTCAGATAATATAATAAGCAATAGAAAAGTAAGCAGGACATGAGGCAGTTACTGTAGAGTCCAATGTTGCTACAAGAGTACAGCAGAAAAGCCCAAGACATGGATAGTCTTGTACATATTTTGCAAATAATTACAAGGCTAGAGTTCCAGAGTGAAATGCCCAGAAAAGCATTCCATAGCATGCTGCCCCTACTTCTGGCTTATTCATTCATTCCTTCCCCTCTTTCAAGATGTTCCCTCACCCTCAGAAACATCCCTTTAGGGATGAGCTTTCAATAGTCACTTAGTCTCTGCACTCTGACCAGTGCAGGGATCTCCACAGCAATCGCTGTCTGCTGCAGAAAGAAGCTTCTTCAACCAAATCTGACAGAAGCGGGAATCTGTGGGTATTAGACATAAATATTTAGAAGGACTTTTATAGCACACTATGTCTGTACAGCAAAACAATAGTAGTACCTTTTCCAGTAGGACCTATGACCACCCCAGCCATAGGATTTTGAGAGGGGGGGATTATAGTGCAAGACATGAATTCTCTCCTGTGGAGAAGACCTCAAATCTAATTGGCAAATGGTTAGTTGCCCCCATAACAGTCATGCCATTACTGTACACTTGGACACAGCTTGCCTAGCAGGTCAGTAGCATAGCACACAGAAGCCACAGCTGAGCAGACTATGGATGACAATTCCCCAGCAGTGTGCATAGCACCTTCCAGCACTACACAAGGATACTAGGAGGAAGTTTTCACCTCACTTTCTGCTTGATTTCTCTATGCCCTGCAACTATAGCGTGTACATGCCATTATTTTTAGCCAAATATGTGATTTCCTTCCCACATGAAGGTTAGACAAACTAACTTACATCCCAGAAAAATTGTAGTCTAACAGAGAGAATTCTTTCTAAATGTGCTTCCTCATTTAACCTTTCTGGTGTAGGGAAAATATTAATATTAGGCTTGAACAGACATAGTCAGAAATGACACTGAAAATATTGACTTTCAAATCCCCGAGCAGCACCAAAAATGGATCAGCAACAGATAAAACAAGAAGAGAGAAAGCCAAAAAGATCTAGTCAGACTGAAATGTAAGATAAATATCCATGGATTAAGTAGCTGAAGTCCCACAAGTTCCTAAGGACTTGAACTACAAAATTAAACACTGGTGATTGGAATTTGGCTTCTGAATGTTGACAAGGACAGAAACTACCCCCAAAGCATGGCCTTGGTGGTCAAAGACGGGGTGTCAAGCAGAACTTAACTCTTATAAAGAAAATTAAAAAAAAATGTTGTATCTGCTTCTCTGCCCATAATACGCATGAAACTTCAAGTTTAGGCAGAAAGAAAATTATTATAGGTTCCCGGCTATGAAGTAAGCTAACAACCAGCTAGCTGGCTTGGTGATCATATCGGCAATATTGCCAATCAGTGTATAACAAGGATCCCAAATTAATGTGATAAAAACCTAACGTTTGTTCTCTGACCAAGGAATCTGGGCAGAGATAATCAGAAAGCTGACAGGTGAAGCAAGGATGAACACAAACATGAAAATGTCAGCTCAGCGCAGAAACACAGACCAGTATAGCTGCCACAATCCTGGGGGATGTCCCCCTTGATGAATTCTGCTCAAAGGAAGCCAGATCCTCAACTAAGGAATCAGAGCAAAGTAAAGAGTTTATTAAGTAGAGATAAGAAAATAGTACAAATTTGAGATTTAAGCACAGGGGTGGGGTTGGGGAGAGGGAGAGAGACTGAGACACCTGTGCTATGTAACAGGGGACCGCTCTTTTTTTTTTAAGAGAGAATAAAAATTGTCAATTCATCTATTAACTCACCCATAATATAAGTGCTTTGAAATGCTTACTTCTGGTTATGACATACCTTTGCAGTCGTATGGTGGCCTGCAGAAGATTTGCACAAAACAGACGTGAAAGTAGGAGAGACACTTGGGAAAAGGAGCCTAGTGGAGGTGAGAGAAAGTACGTGGGGGTAGTGAATATGACCTCAATACAGAGTACACATGCATGCAGTTTTTAAAAACTTCTCACTGTGCTGGTTAGTTTTATGTCAACTTGGCACAAGCTAGAGTTATCTGAAAGGAGGCACCCTCAATCAAGAAAATGCCTCCGTAAGATCCAGCTGTAGGACATTTTCTTAATTAGTAATTGATGGTGGTCAATCACTAATTAATTGTGGCCAATTGATAATTTATTGATTGTGGGTGGTGCCACCCTGGGCTAGTGATCCTGGTTCTGTAAGAAAGTAAGCTGAGCAAGCCAGTAACCCTTCCATGGCCTCTGAATCAGCTCCAGCCTTCAGGTTCCTGCCCTGTTTGAGTTCCTGCCTTGACTTTTTTCAACAATAGCCTATGATGTGTAAGTGTAAGCTAAAGAAAGCCTTTCCTCCCCAACTTGCTTTTGGTCGTGGTGTTTCATCACAACAATAGTAACCACAAGTAACACACCTATTATTGTGGGAGCATCACAGTGTATTCACACAAATCTACCACACACCCAGGCTAGGTCATTGCTCCTAGGTTACCAACCTCCATAGCATGCTATTGTACTAAATAATGTAGCCACTTATAACATAAGTGTACTGTATAAATATTGCTACATCTAAACATCAAAACAAAAAAGTCGAAGGAAAACATGGTATGAAGGATTTTTTTTTAAGTACATCTGTCATGGAGATTCAAAATCTGAGACCCATTGCTTATCCTCTTACCAAGAGAAAACCAGGAGTGAGGAACTGGCAAAGGGAAATGTGTTCATTTACAGTTTGGTCAGAACCAGGGAGAGAAAAGTTCTTAGTTTCTCTCTGCCTTTCCTGTGACAGTTTATAGGAAAGATGGAACAAAAGCCAAGACATATGCATGTGTAGAGTGAGCTGTGAGACAGGAAAGTGTCCAGGTGATGACTTCCTTCTCGAGGTTCCCCAGTATAGGTCTCCTGGGGAAATGGCAATTCTGTAGAGCCCAAGCTTGCAAGGTCCCTGGACTCTGTGACACATCATTTACATGAGTGGAGCTTGCAGGGTTAGAAGCTGCTTGGGGCATGTTTGTAAGTGGGAGTGGATCCGGAGGCCGAGAGTGTCACTGAACACCATATAGAATATGTGCCCTTATATACTGTTTACATTTAAAAAATGCCCCAACAATACATTTAATTTAACTTAGTTTAGAACCTTTAAGTTTTTTATTTTGTTTTGTTCTGTTTGTTTTTTCAAGACAAGGTTTTTCTGTGTAGCCCTAGCTGTCCCGGAACTCACTCTGTAGACCAGTCTGGCTCAAACTTACAGAGATCCGCCTGCCTCTGCCTCCTGAATGCTGGGATTCAAGGTGTGCACCACCACCGTCTGGCTAAACTGTTGATTTTTTTTAACTTCTTTGTTATTTTGTAATGATAGCTTGAAACACAACACATTGCATAACTCTGCAGAATATTTCTTGTCTTTTATATAATTAATATATAATACATTCATTTTGAATTTTATATGCACATAGTCTGGTGGTGGTGGTTACATCATTGCAACTTAATGCAATTGTCCAGCTGTAGTCCTGCTTCTGTCATTCCCCCTGCTGCAGGGGAAACTGAGGAATGTGACTGCTTCCCGTGGTCACATGCTTAAGCAGAGTGAACTGGAGGCATATTAAGGCTGTGGGGCCCCAGGGGCTCTCTCTGTGTTGTTAAAATATCTTCCCCTGGGGAGGGACATAGACAATGTCTGCTGTGGTGATATTTTGTTTGTGATCTAACAAATCTTTGCTTGTGATCTAACAAATAAAGCTTGCCTGATCAGAGTACAAAGCTAGCCACAGTCATAAAGGCCAAGAAATAGTGACACAGTTTTTTTTCCCTTTTTAAAATTTGAATTAGAAACAAGGTTGTTTTACATGTCAATCCCAGTTCCCACTCCCTCCCCTCCTCCCCTACCACCCCCATACCCAAATAACTCCCTATCTGTCACATATCCTTTCTGCTTCCCAGGGAGGGTGAGGCCTTCCATAGGGAATCATAAGATTCTATCATATACTTTGGGATAGGGCCTAGGCCCACCCCAGGGTGTCTTGGCTCAGAGAATATCCCTCTATGTGGATTAGGCTCCCAAGGTCCACACCTATGCTAGGGATAAGTGCTGAACTACTACAGGAGGTCCTGTAGATTTCCGAGGTTTCCTCACTGAAACCCATGTTCCCTGGGTCTGAATCAGTCCCATGCTGGTATCTCAGCTATCAATCTGGGGACCAAGAGCTCCCTGATGTTCAGGTCAGCTGTTTCTGTGGGTTTCACTAGCTTAGTTTGGACCCCATTGCCCATCACTCATTCTTCTCTGCAACTGGATTTCAGTTCAGTTCAGTGATTAGTTGTGGATGTCTGCTTCTACTTCCATCAGTTGCAGGATGAGGGCTATAGGATGGCATATATGTCAGTCATCAATCTAATTATCAGGGGAGGACATTTAAGGTATCCTCTCCTCTGTTGCTTAGATTGTTAGCTGGTGTCATCTGTGTAGATCTCCAGCTATTTCCCTAGTGCCTGACTCTGTAAACCTAAAGAGTTTCCTTCTATTTTGGTATCTCCTTTCTTGTTATCTTCTATTCTTCCCCTGACTCAACCTTTCTGCTCCCTCATGTCCTCTGCATCCCTCCTCTTCTTCCCTTCTCCTTCTCCTAGCTCCCTCCCCCCTCTTCCCATGCTCTCAACTTGCTCAGGGGATCGTGACCCTTTCCCCATCTCCAGGGGACAATGTTTGTCTTTTTTAGGGTCCTGCTTGTTTACTAGTTTCTTTGGCAGTGTGGATTGTAGGCTGGTAATCCTTTACTCTATGTCTAAAATCCACATATGAGTGAGTACATATCATGTTTGTCTTTTTGTGATTGGGTTACCTCGCTCAGAATGGTTTCTTCTAGTTTCATCCATTTTCCTGTAAATTTCAAGATTCCATTTTTTTTTCCGCTGAGTAGTATTCCATTGTGTAAATGGACCACATTTTCTCTATCCATTCTTCAGTAGAGGCGCATCTAGGCTGCTTCCAGTTTCTGGCTATTACAAATAGTGCTTCTATGAACATCATTGAACAGATGTCCTTGTTGTATGAATGTCCTTCTTTTGGGTATATGCCTAGGAGTTGACACACAGTTTTAATCCCAACACTTAGGAGACAGGCAGACAGATCTCTGTGAGTTCAAGGCCAACATGAATCTAAAGGAGAAACAGAGCTCACACAAAAGTTATCTCAGTACTTAGGATCCCATGCCTTTAATCCCAGCACTAGAGAGGAATATAAGGTTGCAAGAGACAGGAGCTGAATAAGTTTGAGGAGCAGTGCTGTTGGGAGCAGTCTGAGGTTAGGTGGATGGCCTCTTCTGTCTGAGCATTGGTAGAGGTGAGAACTCTCTAGTGGCTGGCCACTTTGCTTCTCTGATCTTCAGCTTTAACCCTAATATCTGTCTCTGGGTTTTTATTATTAAGACCAACTAGAATTTGTGTTACAGTCTGCTCCTCCCACTAAGGTCTCAGTGACACACTTGAGATATGATTCCACCAAAATTCACACCACCAGAGTTTACCGGGGGGGAACCAATGAGTTTATTAGGCTTACTTACAGAACAGTGGGTGGTGCGCAGGATGGTAAGGGACTCTAAAGTAGACACTCTGGAAAGCCTTTACTCTGCAGAGACAGGGGCTTTCTCATGGTGGTATAAACAGAACCCATTTCCTCTCATCCTTCCCTGTCTATATACTCTAGCCCATCTCGGTTGAGGCCTGGTGCAATTAGTGTAAATATACCTGGTTGGGAAGTGTGGCTGGATACTCAGCTGAGGGTCCTATGACAATTTCCACCCTATCCTTCCAAAGAGGAATGTCAACTGTCAGCAAACCCAGCTGAGGTGATCTTTGGCTACCAGGTCCACATGAACTCATGAAGATGGTGGTCTTTTGGCTCAGAAGATAGTCCTATACCACCCTCTGCCACAAGTGTAAACTATAAAACCAAAAAGGAGAAGGAAAAGAAACAAGGAATGATACACAGAAAGCTTCAATTATGATGTTTAAAAGATGAATGCCAATTTATCAAAGTGTTAGAATTTCATAAACCCGGGTGATGAATATGAGGGTTTTCATTATATTATTAGTTGTACATTTTGTGACTTTGAAATGTGCCATAATATGAATGAACAAATGTCCTTTGAACACCTTTAATTAATGACTAATAATATGCAAGAATTTTAAATAAATAGGTGAAAGTGATTTTTACAAGGTTGGTAGCTATAGTTGCTGTATAATACATTTGCCATCTAGATTCACTGCTTACCAAACTGTAACAAATCACCAAAGCAAGCATGGCACTTTCCAGATAAAAGCCTATGATTACTCAAAACATAATACTCATTCACTCATCTTAAGTCTAGATTTTTTTAAGGCCCTCAATGAGCTCCTGTTGCTTGACTTTTCAGTGAACTGAAAAAGTCAAACCTGCACAAAAGCCACTACCCAGTGTGATCTTGGCTCTATACATTTTTTGAGATTCAGTTGTTTAAAAAGTCTAAATGCAAGGAGGCTTAGATGAGGAGGAAGAGAGCACTGGCTGATGAGTTTTTCATCAACATGAACAATAGGATCATCCTAGAAAGGGAATTTCCATTGGGAAAATGCCTCCATCAGATTAGCCTATAGGCAAGTTTGTGGAGCATCATCTTGATTAGTAATTAATGTAGTGGGGCCCAGCATGGTGTGGGCAATGCCAACCCTGGGCAGGTGGTTGAAGGTTATGTAAGAAGGCAGATTGAGCAAGCCATGAAGAGCAAGCCAGGAAACAGCTTTGCTCCATGGTCTTCAGGTCCCGCCTTGAATTCCTGCCTTGATTTTCTTCCGTGGTAGATCATAGCCAATAAGCTAAGATAAACCCTTCCTCTCCAAGTTCTTTTGATTGCCATATCTTATTGCAGTAATAGAAACAAAACTGAAACAAGGAGCTAACTATAGGAAAACTCAGCCAAATCCATGCATTGTTTTCTCTAACTGGATACAAGGCATACCGTTTGATTAAAAAGCAAGATTTATATAGTTTTATCATCAGTGCTGATGAAATCAATAGGCTGGGAGGAAAGTACATGTGCTTATTTTACTATATTGTAATCAGCGAAATTGTAAGCTTTTCTAGCATCGACTAATTTTAATCGTGAAAGTACTTATTTACATTAGAAGAACATAAAACTCAGGTAGAAGCTAGATTTTAAAATACCAACAGAAGCTGTGTTAAGTGCTTCTGTGCAAGCAATTGTCTCAACTATTAACATGGCATATTGAAATCTGTATAAACAAACATATTACTGGCTATCACGTGATTGTGTGTTTAAAATGAACAGTTCTATTGATTTCCCGGTTCTTCATTTTTTATAGGGCTACAGATTCTCTACTTCAGTGACAAATTCCACACTAATCATTACGATTCTATGATGCTGGTCTGGGGTGGGGGGTATTGTTCTGTGCTACAGCTTTTCCCCAATATTCATGAGGTTCTGCATTCAATCCCCAGAACTGGGAGGAAAAAATTGTGGGCTTGTATGGGTTCCATCCTTGCCATCACCAAAATAAAAAGCAAAAATGTATGTGAGGAAAAGACAGGATCGAGAGAAAATACAAACTCAAGACTCAGTAAAAATTGATTTTTAAAGAAGTGATGAAAATATTAATTCATCCATAATTCTTTCATTTGGACTAGATAATTAATGTGCTAGCTTAAGTACAATGGGTGAGTTGGTATTGATATTATGAACCATGTTCTTAACTGTGCAGTCTTGTAACAAAATGGTGCTGCCCACAATGCCTTCTGGGTATGACGTAATCCTGTTGGTGGTCTGTGCTTCAGGAGACATTTTCAGCAACAGAACAAAAATCTTACAATGCTGAATCTAAAAGATGCCTTTTTGTTATTTTTTCTAGTACTTCATGTTTATTGCATTTGTCTAAAATTACTTGAAATTTTTAAAAGCTTGTTTGTCCCTACTGTCGACTTGAGAAAATAGCCAATAAAATCCAAAAGTCATGAACTAAAACCCCGACAATGAGAATCGTTTATTTAACGGAACTAGAAAATGAAGGTGTGTATTTATTCAATATTTAATATTTTGGGAAGGTTTTTAATTCAAGTGGAACAAAGAGTATTATTCCCATGTTTTGGATAAGGAAACAGAAGCTCAGATAAGAGAATAATCTATCCAAAGCCACACAACCGGATGGGTGAGGTGCAAATTTAACACCAATCTTCTAAGGCTGCCCCATGTTCTTTCCACAGCTTCCTGAATAGGAGTGAGATGTATGCTGGTTTGAAACAAAAACTGAAACCATGATTGTATCACTCGACTTTGAAATGAAGTTATTCATGCTTTTCAGTTCAATTGAAGCTGAATGTTCCTGGGGATACAGAGAAACCAAAGAATCATTCAGACCTGAACTTTGTCTTTGAGACTAGAGCTTTTAATGTCCACTACTCTTACACTGCTGCTTTCACTGTCTCCTTGGCTGGGGGTGGGGAGTGAAATGGTAATATTTTGTTGCTACATCATTTAAATGTGAAAGAGGAAATGGAAGGTGTAAACTAAAATCATAATTCAGAAAGTATGTTCTACTGCCCAATAAGCTACTAGTTCTATGTGACTATTTAAATTTCTTTTAATTTACATTTTTAGTTAAGTATTTATCATACCTGAGTGTGGGAAGGGGTGAGTGTGCCACAGAAAGGTGTGTTTGGAAATCTAAAGTCCTCCATTATGTGGGTGGCAGGGATTGAATTTAGGTTACCAGGTTGTACAGCAAGAGCCTGAATCCATTGAGCTACCTCTTCTGCCCCTAAGGTGTAGTTCAAACTGGCCTTGAACTCATGATCCCTCTGCCTCAGTCTCTTCAGTATCTCCCACAAATGTGGTAACACACAACCTATTTAATTTAAATTAAAAGTTTACTTCTTTGATTTCATTGGCCACCATCCAGGTTCTCAATCACCACTGCACCTAGTACTTAAGTATCAGGCAGCACAATTATGAAACATTTCTACTATTGTAGGAAACTGATTGGGTAGTACTATTAGAGTTTGCTTTTGTTTTTCTTTATCTCCAGGACTCTCAACTCTGTAGAATTAAAAGTGGAAAAAAAATAAAACTATGACTCTTATACAATAAGAAAAATCTAGGTGTGTATATTGGATAATTATCTTGAAGAACAAATAATTTCATATATAACAGCTGGTCAAGTAAGGGATCAGAGAGGGACCTATGTAGAAAGAGTTTTCTTTGGACTGCCAGCTCATAAAAAATGACACAGACACCTATTATCAATTATCAATACTCTCCCTATGACTTAGGTTTGTCCCATTAGCTCTTATAACTTAGATTAATCCATTTCTATTCATCTACCTGTTGCCACATGACCCATGGCATTTATCTGTCCTCCTGCGTGTCTTGTTCCCTCTCCGTCTGGCTGCCTTTCTTCTTCCCAGAACTCTCTCTGTGACCTGAAGTCCCACCTGTACCTCCTGCCTAGCTATTGGCCATTCAGCTCTTTATTACACCAATAATATCAATACATTTTTACATAGCTTTCAAGAATATTCTGCAACAGTGCACACTGCAAAAAAGGTCAAAATCTAATTCTGAAACAAATTTAGCATGAAGGTAAAAACTTAAAAGTGTACATTTTATGTTTATAATTAAAAGCAGAAAAGAAAGTGAGCAATGATAACTAACAATTTTTTTAAGTCATTCTTGGTTGTTCTGAAGGCTTACAGCAAGGCCAGCGTAACAAATCAGAAAATTATTCTCAGCAACACAAGCAGGACACTGTTGGAATTGAAGCAAGTTTGCCTTACCATTTTATAATAGAAATTAGACATTCAGAATAGAAAGTATAAAATTATAGAACAGAATGACTCTTTTATAGCAAGCAAATCAACCATGACTTAAAGTCCAGGAAATGGAATGTGTTTTTAGCCTGTCTCTGAAGACATATGGCTCACATCCTAAGCCCTGTTTCCCAGCCAGCTGCCATGCTCAAATCCCTGCGAGCGTTTCAGGCAAAAGCTCTCTTGGTTGTGTGTTGGTTGTTTTTCACTTTGATAAAATACACCTAAGCTGCATAAAAGCATCGAGGACTGTTTTTGGGTCCTTTATTATGAGGCCACATCAAAGGTGGGCCATCACCTATTCTAGGTAACCTTCCAAAACAAGCAATGTCTGAAAACTCATCCAGCCTTCATCTCATGATTCCAGTGACAGAAAGAAAGGAATGAACGAGGTGCCAAGGGGGTAGAGAGGCAGAAGAGAGCTGGAGAACATGGCCCCAGTCCAGCGTGCCATTTATATCCTTGACTGAGATGCAGGCTCCTCTCCCTCCAGGGCAGAGGAAGAGAGACGAAAAGGATTTGGCTTTATTTATTTGTTTATTTTGGTCATTAGGAAAGACAGACAAAATATACTTATTTCCAAGACATCTCTGAAGTCAAATGTGATAGCCATACATGTTCCATATTTTTAGAAGAGTTTGTGAACGGCTTCTCCGAATCGCGCCAGCAGGAAGGAGTCGGCTGGAAATCTAAAGATAGGTGGCAAGCTGGCAGATGTGACTCGAAGTGTTCACGAGACACGGCAGGAAGCGGAGAGGTGGGGGAACCGGGAAAGAGCACGGGCTCCAGGAACAGGCGGGCGAGATCACATGGAGCCTGGGTCTCACGCCGGCTCTACGGAGCGATTGGTGCTGTCTAATCAGATGCCGCACATTATCTGCAGCTTATCTGGACATAAAGATACCTATCGTGCTGGAAATGAAGATAAAAGAATCTTTAGAAAACTCCAAGTTACCACTGTTGTGATCCAAAGGAAAGATTTTCAAAACTCCAAAGCAGCCAACGCTTACTAAAACAATAGTTTCACATACTCATTGGCGAATTGCTGCATGGATGAGAAGGGTAAGCTAAAGAATCCTGTTGACTCCAACGGCAATAATGTCCCGAGGTCTGACCGCTGATCCTACTCACCGCCATCTCATCTTAACACTTGGTGTACGTGGGGGGTGAGGCTGTGGGAAAACAAGAACTGTCTGCTTTATTCTGAAATTGGTTGTGCCGACAAAAGCTCTGACACCAGCTTCTGAGAGTAGCGAGCCTCAGTTGAGAAAATGTCTGCATGAAATCTGACTGCAGCCAAGCATGTAGAGCATTTTCTTAATTAGTGATGGATGGGGAGAGCCCAGCCCATTGTGGGTGAGGCTACCCCTGGGCTGGAAGTCCTGTTCTATAAGAAAGCAGGCTGAGCAAGTCATGGGGGGGGGGGCAAACAATGAGCAGCATCCCTCCATGGCCTCTGTATCAGCTCCTGCCTCCAGGTTCCTGCCCTGTTTGAGTTCCTGTTCTCACTTTCTTCTTCCTTTGGTGATGAAAAATGATATGGAAGTGTAACAAAAGAACCCTTTCTTCCCCAAGTTGTGTTGGTCATGGTGTCTCATCACAGCAACAGAAACCCTAAGACATTGGTATTACTAAGAAACATGCTCGCTATCCACCCCACATCTGTCACACTTATATTAACCTCACAAAAAGACAAAGGGACAGCATTACAAATGCCAAGATAAAGATATAGACTAAGAAATGAAGAGCCACCCTTCATAAACTATCCCAACTCCAGATTTAGCACTAGAGCCTTTAGAAAACAGGACAAATCAGTTAAATATTTTTTTTTTCTTGCTTTGGACAGTTTTCTACAACAAACTACCTGAAGCAATCTATTTTAAAGGAGGGAAGGTGTTTTAAAGGCTCACAGACTGAGATGTTTCAGTTCATGACTGCCCCGTCCTGTTGTGTGGCTCAGTACATCACGGTAAGCAGCATGTTGTGGAAGAAGCTTGCTCATGGCATGATAGATGAGAACAAAGCTAGAGGGACAGGAGGGAACCAGGATTCCCATATCCCTCCATCAAGGTTACAGCCCCAATGACTTCCCTTCCTCCTACTAGACTCCACCTCCAGAAGGCTGGGTCTAAACCTGTAAAACATAGCGTCTTTCAGAGACAGTCAAGATCCCGCTATAACGTTTCATAGACAAAGACAAACAAAGGCAGCCATAGACTTTTGGTCTTTTTACTTTTGTGGCCTTAGGTTTGACTTCAGACAAAGGAATTTTGCAGAGGGGTCTTTGATCTTCTATTCTGAAGAATGCTATTTTCTTTTCTTTCTTGGCATGGGGTGGTGGTGGGAGCTCTCTTCGTAGGGTTGGGGAACATGCACAGGGCTTCCTCTACTCTCTGTTGGCATCTAGGAGGTTAAAGGTTGGACAGAATTATTGTATTCTCAGAGCATTTCATTCCACCTGACACGTGTCCCTCAATGATATCTCAGAGACTAAATGAATACAGATTGCCAGCTAAGGAATAAAGCACATGGGAAATATCAGTCAAAAAATAATAAAAAGTTGTAGTAATCCATTTTGGGAAGCCTGATTTTAATTACAGTGATTAATAGTGTGCAAGCAAATTGTAGCAGTTAAGGCAAATATTATAACTTAAACACATCATCAGTGAACTTGGTCTGCTTGTTACCATGTTTATGGATCCAGTAAAATCAAGACTACAAACAGCAAATAAAGGAGCTGCAACTCATGTGGCTGCCTGATCCCATGGAACTTCACAAGTCCTGTGGCTACACAGTGAACTGTACTGACCTTTATCTCAAAAACTCAAAAGTTTAACAATACCATCATTCTTTCTTCAGTCTTCAAAGGTCACCAGATTGATTTTTGTCACATAGAAAGCAAAACCTGGAATTACAAAAATGAGTTTTACCTGGACAAATATACTCAAGCTCTGTTCATTTATAAATAAATAATACTTGCATCAAGACAGGAGAGTTAACTCAGAAGTTAAAAGCACTGGCTGCTCTTCCAGAGAACTGGGGTTCAATTCACAGTACCCACAAGGTTACTCACAACTGTCTGTGACTCTAGTTCCAGGGACTCCAATGCCCTCTTCTAGCTGCCTTCAGGCCTTGCACACACACAGCAGACCAGACACACATGCAAGCACTCATAAAAATCTGAAAAAATACTCATATCAAGATCAAACTTGTCCCAACATAACCAGATAAGAATCTCATGGGCATCAATTTATTAGGAATGGCTGTTGAAGAACTTTAGACAGTGGACAAAAAAACAGCTCATCTTCTGTTTTTACAATTACAGTTTTATTGACTACAACTGTGTTCATCTGTTTAGGTACTGTCCAATGTAGCTAGGAGTTAAGTAGTCGGGGAGCATAGCACACAATGAACCTAAATGAGTTACTATTTGTTCCTTTTCAGGAGAAGGTTGCTGATGCTTGCAGTAGAGAAGAAGGAAAGAAAGAAAGAAAGAAAGAAAGAAAGAAAGAAAGAAAGAAAGAAAGAAAGAAAGAAGAAAGGAAGCAGAGCCTGATTTCTGGCACTGCACAGGGATGCCCCGTGAACTGGAATTCTTTTGCCCCTTATCCACCTCAGAGATAAAACTTGCTGACTCTTCTGCTCTCTCAGCAACATCACTGCAATGAGAACACAGGACCAGGAACGTTTGTATAAATTCTACCTTTGGCATGTCATGTCTCCCTATCTATTTGTAACTCCACCCAATTCTTCTGTCTCTGAAGCCTCATTGTTCTGCTCAAAATGATAGTATTCTTGTTATTGACAGTCCTCCTTCTCCCAACTCTTTACCAGCCTGTTTCTCTGCTCTACTCCCCGGCAATCTTCTTAAGTACGAACCACACATCAAAGTTCCTCCAGCACATTTTCTTCCAGCGCCCCCGCTTGCTCAGGCCTCATTTATATGCCTGCATGGCTTTCAGTACAACCAATTTCCTCTCACCTGAACCTTCCCTTATAAAACCCCACACCTGCGTTTTCAAATACTGCAAGTCTTCATGTGGGTGTACGGGGCTTCTGCTCACACTTGTCTGGTTTGACACCTAAATCATAATCTCTGCCCACAAAAAAAAATCCCAAGAAACACATGAAACTAGACAACTGTTCATATTCCTAACTTAATTGTATTATTCTCCCACAGGTTGCTAAAATCAGAAAAAGGGAATTTCTCACCATCGACCTCCCATCAAATTTGAAGTTGTAAATGTTCTCCAGTTTGAAATACATTTAGAAATTGTCTCCTCTGTGTCATTTACAATCTTCTTTTATATCCCTACTATTAAGTACCCTTAAAACAGCCTTGCCTTGTGTTCCTGTCCTGGTTGGCTGTATCTCAACTTTATTTCTCCCAGTGTTTCCAGAGTTATCTTTCTGTAATATAAATTTGATCCTTAAACCTGTCTCTTTAGAAACCTTCAAGATTTCCCAGTGACCTACAAAACAAAAACTGTTTGGAGTGACATTAGAGGATAATATGCCCTCAACTACTTTTTCAGATTTATTTCCAACTGAATCTCACCATGGAAGTTAAGCCCAAGAAGGACCTCATCCTTCTCCCCACCTCCTCACCTGAGATGGTCAGCAGATACACATTTGAAAGATAATAACTAGTCACAGTTTGGTTGACGTGTGTGTGTGTGTGTGTGTGTGTGTGTGTGCATGTATTGTGTACATGTGTCAGTTGGAAAGTTTTGTGGAGAAACTTATGAAAGCTAGTTGCACTTTGAAAAGGAAGCCTGAGTGGTGTCATTAGAGGCTTTTGAGGATATTTTGTGCCCTAACCAGAAGAAAAATAACAATTTCAAGAGATAAATTTTATAGGAAGAACTGCATTTTACACTTTTTTCTGATTATATATTTAGTAATTCTATATTTCTAAACAATATTCTCATAGATGAAATTATTTAAGGACTAAAAATGAATGATAGCTTGAATAGAAGATGTGAGTAAAAGAATTCGAGAACTTGGATTCCTTTTAGCTAAGAATATGTTTGCTCCATCTTTACATTGTAAATTCTCAGGAAAGCATTAATCACATTGTACAGGATCTGATCTCTAGTTGTTCAGTTGGTTTGTATTCTACCTTGCTTTATCCTGTATTTCTCCTGTAATTGTTATGGCAATGTTATCTCTCTGCTCTACTCTCCCGATCCTTCATCATACAATCAGTGGAACAGACGAGCCGGACGCTGTCCACAGTCTTATCTCTGCATGATCCTATCACGGTCAGCAGCATAGCACTTTCTCAGAGCCTATTCATTCAGTCCCTGATCACAAGTCTAGAGCTATTAAGATTCCTTAAAAAAAAAAAAAAACACTTGTTCCATTAGACATCGCTCCTGTTACCAAACAGCTGATGCTGGATATGGCCCTTTCTCCCATTAAATAGAATTAGATATGAGATACTTTTAATGAGGCTTCTAATAGTCTGTTTTTAAAGCTCCCTCTTCCACTGCAGTCAATTAGGCATGCAATTGATGTTTGAAAGGAAATCATGTCAGGCATTGTTCTAACAATGCCAGTCAACAGGAAAGACAAAATCTTCATTCTTGTTGTTGCTATATTCTAGGGCAGGGAGAAAGCAAACAAATAAACAAAATAAAATAACAAACAACTAGGCAATGAAGAAAATGAAACAGAGTGGCACAATGACTATTTTAGATTTATTTGTTTGTGCATATTATCAAAGTGAAGCAACTAAATTTTTCTCTGAGATGCTTGATCTGTGACAGGAATGAAAAAAGGGTTATGGATATATAGGAGGAAAAAACATTCCTGCTGAGGGAAGAGCCCTTTCCATGACTGCAAGATAGCAATGAGCTTGGCATGGAAACTGAAAGTTAGTTTGTAGTAGAGAGATATTTCAAAAGATGATACAGATATAAGTGTGGGATAGATTACTTGGGGTCTTAGAAGCAGGGTGTACATTTAGAGTTTCTTCTATGTAAGGTGTGAAATATTGGGGAGCCCTGAAGCATTATAGTAACAGGTCTAATTTACGTTTTGTGATGATGATTGCTTGGTGTGTGGTGATTAGATTGTGGCTGGAGTAGGGCATAAGAGGGGAAATGAGGGAGAATAGCTAGAAAGTGCTTGAAGTCTTGGGATGAGAAGATAGTGGCTTGTACAAAGATAGTGTCATGGTAGACATGGATGTTGTGAAAATATTTTTGAAGATGGTAGATTAGAAGGGGCCAGAGACCACAAAGAACAAAAGAGAAGAACCAACAACTTCCAGATCATTGTCTGAACAAAATGAGATCATAAAAACTAGGACAAGAGCAGACTGGGAAGTGGGAACAATCAGACTTGCTGTTTGAATCAGATACATTTTGAGCTTTTGACATCTAGAGGAAATAGTATTACAGGAAGCTGACAGACACACTTGGAACTATATTTGGATAGAAGATGCCTCACGGCCTTGAAACAAAGTGGACAGACATATCTGATGGAGATTTACAGAGAAAAGATGAGAAAAAGGAGATGGAAGGGGACCCACCAATATCAGAGGTCAGCAGAGAAGGCACCTCGTGGTTCTGAGGAAGAAAGAGAACTTCTTTACTGAGCTCTGGCATCTGTATTCATTGCCAGTTTGATAATCACCCTAGATCTACCTTCCTGTTGGTAGACATTCTAGGATTTGACCAGGAGCCACTGGTTCAATGTGCTTATTTGTTCCAAGAAGACAAATGTTTCTGATAACTTCCTTTATTGAAATGATTCTATTTGTGCTGCAAACCACCCACCCGTCATTTCTGAACTCGGCATTCTGACTAAGGCATCTAGATGTTCAGGCTTCCCCTCGTGGCATAAATCCTGTTGTGCCTTTTGTTTGAGGAGGATATATGTGCTTTCTTTTTGTTTCTAGCATTTTATGCCGGATTAAATTGCATCCCAGTGGTTTGAAGTGCTTCTTAAAATAGGTGTTTGGACAGAAAGCCGGGATGCTTGGCTTAATGGTACCACAGAACAGTATAAATTGATAAGTGCTTGAAACTCATTTGTCTCACTTCTAAAAAGTATATATAAATAAATATATATGCAAAATTAAAAATATGCAAATTTTCTTAATCCTTCTGAGTTCGATTTGAGTCCCTATATGTACACGGGTGCAGGACCATCTACTGGGACATGGGGGGTGCAGGACCATCTACTGGGACATGGGCAGCCTCTCAGGAGCTGCATCTCTAAAGAAAACTGATTCGCCCCCTCCCAGCCATCAATGGTCAATAGTTCTTCAGCTAAGGGTGGGACTTCTTGAGCTCCTCCACCACAAATGCCAAGATTTTGGCTGGCTTTACCTTGTGTGTGCCTTATGCATGCAGTTGCAAACCTGTGACCACTGTCAGTTTTGGAAAATACTGTTTCACTGCTGATGTCTACTAATTTAGCTCTTACAATCTTTTTGCCCCCTCTTCCACAAGGATCCCTGAGCCTTGAGGAGAGAAGGTATAGTAGAGATGTCCCATTTAGATCTATCTGATCAGCCCACAGCCTATTATTTTCTGCATGTTGACCGTTGGGAGTCCCTGGGTTAACTGCTATCTATTGTGCACAGAAACTTTTCTGAGGATTGTTGAGATATATGCTCATCTGTGGGCATAAGGGTGAGAACTTAGGGAGCAGTTTACTACAGTGTCCACAAAGCCAAATAATAGTTTTAGATTCTCACTTAGGGGCTGTGATCTAGCCATCCATGAGTTCTTGACTCCGATGTGAGGTATAGGCTCCATCTTATAAAGTAGACTTTGAATTCAATCAGAAAGTCCTTTGAAACGCCCATAACATCCATGCTACTAGTGTACAAATGGGTCTATCTTGCCAGGCCAGCCATGGTGGGTAAGACTGTTGACCCCCCCCCCCCATTGTATAGCTCCTTCAAGCACTATAAAAGCTAGCCAGTAGAGATGAAACTCTTAGGTCAGTGTCAGCATGATTTCTCTATGTCCTATGACTCAAGTATATGTTGTCCTCAGCAATAGGATCTTAATTAAATTTGCACAGATAACCAAAAGCAATAGCAACATCCTATATTGTTTGCAGAGGTCTATGGAACACGGCTGACAAATAATTTGAAAAAAGGTAACTCCTACCTATCATTGGGTTTTTTATTTGACAGTCTATGGTGTCTGGGGGAGGCATTGTTCCCCTGTGAGAGGGCACTGTCATTTAAACTCCTTTTCAATATATGTTCATGTATGTATTTTAGGAAGCTTCTAGAGTAAAAAGTGTCCACATGGCATTTTCAAAGGTCGTTCATGTTAGTTATCCCTCTCCAGACTCAATGCTCGGCCCCACTCTCCTAACCCTCACCCCATTTAACATCTGCTATTCCGTTATTCCTCTTTCCCCATTGCCCTACCTGCATTCCATCTCCTCTCTCTTGAGATCCCCTCCCCATACGCTCCCTCACTAGTGTACTTCTTCCCGTGGACATTCTAATTTAAACACACATATCTAAGGAGTCAAAGCTAACACCTACACATGAGCGAGCACACGCAGCATTTATCTTTTCAGGTCTTGGTTACTCAGAATAATTATTTCCTGTTCCATCTATTTCCCTAACCATTTCGCAATTTCATTTTCCTTTTCATACTTTACACATTTCTTTTTAGTCCATTGTATAAATATACCACATTTTATTATCTATTCATCTGTTGATGGACATCTAGGCTTTTTCCATTTTCTGTGTCTTGTGTATCGATCAGCAGGGAACATGGATGAGCAGGGATCTCTATGGAGGACATCGAGTCCTTGGGGAAGATGCCCAGGATGGTATAGCTGGATCATATGGCAGGTCTATTTCTAGCTTTTGAAGATGCCCCGCACTGATTTCTGGAGCAATTGCACCAGCTTGAGGTCCCACAAGGAGTAAGTCTTCCTCTTTTTCCTACATCCACATCAGCACTTTCTTTCTCACTCTTTTGATCTTAGCCATTTTGACTAGAATAAGTTGAAATATCGAAGTAGTTTTAATTTGTACATCCTCAGTGCCTGGGATGTTTCCAAAAAAAACTATTTCATAGCTATTTGTACTTCTTCCTGTGCGAACTTTCTGTTCAGTTCCTTGCCTTGTTTTTAATTGGATTGTTTTCTTGATATTTAGTTTTTTGAATTCTTTGTATATTTCAGACACCAACCCTCTGTCACATGTATAGCTGGCAAAAACATTTCCCTATTCTGTGGGCTGTCTCTTCCCTCAAATGATGGCATCCTTTGATGTACAGGCACTTTTTAGTTTCATGGGATCCTAATTGTCAATTGTTCCATCTTAGTGCCCACTCTACCAGAGTCCTGATAGGAAGTCCCTTCTTGTGCCCGAGTTGAAGCACATTCTGTACTTTCTCCTATATCAGATTCAGAGTACTTACATCATCATCATCATCATCATGTTTGTTTGTTTTAGTCAAGATCTCTCTCTGAACGCAAAGCTCTAGAATGACTGGCCAGTGAACTCCCAGGATCTGCCAGTCTCTGCCCTGAAGTTCCCAATGCTGGGGTTATGACATGGCCATGCCAGGCGCATGTGTGGTTGCTGCTAATTCTAACAGAGGCTCTTGTTTTTATAGCAGTCACTGTTACCCACTGAGATGTCTTCCCAGACTCCAACATTAATCGTCTTCATTCTCTCTCATTTGGTAGTCAAGAATTTGTGTGAGAAAAATACACTGCTGATATCAATGGCTTCATCCCCTCCCCAATTTCTGTCGCTCAGTGTAAAAGTCCTGTTAAAATCATTGCTTGCCTACAGTCGGCACCAAATAATTATGCTGCACTGGAGCTCTTTGGTGTGAGGCCCCCACTACTCTAAGTGTTTCCAGAAGAACAGTCACCTTGAAGTTGTTGTTCAGCCATTGTACTTAGAGCCACACCCATCACTAGTGCAAGGCATCCACACTCCTCCCCCATCCTCCTCAAAGAACGTAGTTTACAAAACAGAGTATCTAAAATTAGCAATGGGAGCCAAAGGAAAAAACCATGCTTTACAGTGATATTTGCCAACACCTATGAGAATGAACTTAGGCTTCACTAATGGCACTAACTATATTAAAAACACTGCTTTCCTCACTTGCTCAGAAATTGTGTATGTAAAATAGCCCCAGAAGAGCTTGGCAGCAACGCCTTCCTAAGTCTATCATCCTCCCGAGTATTCTATAGTACCGTATGTGCTGCAGGATGTTGCCAGCGAAGCAAATGTTTAAAATAAGATTTTTCAAATTATAACAGACTTTGAAAAAAAAAAAAAAAGATGTGGGCTGACCAAGAAAGTCACATGGCAAGCAGCTCACTGACATCCTATAGAAAGGATTCCCAAACAAAAGGCTGAGAAATGCTTTCCTTTTCCAAGACTTGACATAGTCCCAATATGCTGACATTTGCTCTGAGCACAAGTGACTGCCATATTCTTAAGGCAGTAATATTCTTAATCAGTTCCTTCAGGCAAGGATAACACTTCTGACAAAGACGGAGAAAACAATTGTTCTTCGGGATATTCATGCTACAAAACAGCATTTTAAAAATAGGAATGTTCCCTCACTCATTATGCAATTCTGCTGTTGAAAACAACTTAAATCTAAAAACTTTTAATACCTGCATAATCAAAGTCTTAGAATGTTAGTTTTAAAACTTAAAAACTTTTCTAAATGAGTACTTTCAGTGGGTTTGGAATCTACTTCTTTAAAATTTTCTTAAACGATAACAATTTCTGATTACTTGCAAGAACTGATATTAAGATTAATAGATATTCACGTGTTTGATTTCAGCATTTGCATTGTTGGTAGATGAATTTCTACTATGGGGATGGTACTAAAAATAAAATGATTGCTATAATTCAGCAATGGTGCCTTCCTCCATTTAGCCTTACTTGTTTTATGAGATTACTTTTTCAACTAAAGTATTCATCATAAATAACATGGCCAAAATATTGAGCTTTAAACCAGCCCCTTTGATCCACCATAATTCAAGGTATTTAAACCTTGAGTTATGAACTTTTAATTGGTGAAGGATTTTTAACCAAATTGTTCTTTCTGGTCAGGTAAAAATTATTTGTTATGACTTTGATAAAAATGATTTCTATTTTCCCATTCATTTTACAAAGTGCATTTTACAGCAGAACATTATGGGACACACAATTAAGATTATAATTATTAAAGTGGAGGAGGGTTCAAAGTGCTTTCCTTAGGAGTACATGATTGAGGGGGGGTTTGGAGAGCACTGCTTCAGAATTAGTCTCATCTGCCTCAAATCCCCATGGTCCCTTTCTCCTCCACAACATCTCCTCCTCCACTGTTAGATTCCTTTAGTCTTCTAAAGTGGCTGAATCTTCCACCTCCATCTTTCCACTCCACTCTCAGACATTCTGTCACAAAGAACAACACACTTCCATTTGTAGCTGCTATCCTCAGCTATGACCTATGGATCCCCTCCTGTTATCTTTGTGAGTCCCTCTCCTTGACTCTGTTTGGAGACTTGACCCACTTTATAAAGAGAAAAGTGACACAACTGCCCTGTTCCAACTCTAGATCAAAGTTTCAGGAAGGCCTGGTGACTTTGTTTCTATATTTATGGGGATGCTAAACTGCCAGGTAAAATGATCAGGTGCACTGCTAGAAAGTGATATATATATATATATATATATAATATATATATATATATATATATATGCTGTGTGTGTGTGTGTGTGTGTGTGTGTGTGTGAGAGAGAGAGAGAGAGAGAGAGAGAGAGAGAGAGAGAGAGAGAGAGAGAGAGAGAGAGAGAGGCCTCCAGCAGGAAAAGAGCAGAAAACAGAATCACCTCCACAGAGCCATCAGATACATAAGAGTCTTGCCCTAAGATTTTAGGTGCATCTGAATAGTGCAAATTGGAACTCATTCAGCTGAACCTAGTATTTTGAGAAACAATAGTTATCTCTTCTGTTATCTTAAGCCCCAATAGAAAAATTCCTCATGTATATACAGTCTTCTGGGAACCTCTTATCCTATGTTGTGTATAAAGTAACTTTTCACTGAAGGGCACTTTATCCCACACCCCACCAGGTGACTTGAGCTTAGTTCCTCACCACCCACAGGGCCAGTGGAGAGAACAGCTGCTCTCCTTGCTCCCCATTGTCTTCTTGTACAGACCTCTGATCTCTCAAAGTTCATGCCATCTGGCCACCTGGACTTCTAAATCTTGTTGCTGCCATCTGCTCATTTCTTTGCCATTCTCCTTTACTCACAGATAACCTAACTCCTGCCACACAGTCTCCTCCTACTTTCTCCACCATTCCCAGTGCTTTTGGCAATCACATGGATGGGCGCCTATAACCTTTCTGACAGTTTCCCCATTTCCCAGCCATCCCTGCACTCATCTTCAGCCACCTGTCCCATTGTCATGCTGTAGGAGTTACAAACCAAACCACTTCTGCAGCACAATGTTAGATTTTGATGACTCCTGTTTACACACGCTAATACCTGCTCTGTAACTATTCTTGACTACATGAGCCTCTTGGATCAGCAACGAATGTCACTGAAGAAATGACATGGCCAACCTAAAACATCTCACTCTTCAGTTGTTACAAACCTCCGATGGACAGTCAATGATGCCCAGCCACAGTAATTTGTGCTTTGGTCTCAATCCATATTTCTTGGTTGTGAGCCTAGTCTGGATCTGCTGAGCCATCTCTCCAGCAGGAGAGATATGTTTTGACCCAACTGCTTCATGTTCTCCTCTTCCTAGAACCTTTCCCCCTTTTCTCTCCCTGGTCCACCACTGATGGCTCTGCATCTGAGATGCAGGTGTAACTGCATCTCCCTACCTTCAGACCTACTGACCTGTCTGTTCCTGCACCATCTTCCCTCCTGCCACAAGGTTCATACCAGCCGCCTTCCCTTGGGCCAGCACCCCTCAACATGTCTTAGCACAGTCCCCTCTGCCTTTCTGAAAGTTCTCTACCTGCCACTACTCTGTCCTTTTTTTTAAAGTGTATCATCCACTTCCATATAAAAACAAACTTTAAATCATTATGCCTTTCCTTATGTCATTCCTGTGCTCACTTCCAACATAAACTTCTGTTGTGTGTACATAAACAGTCATTTATGAAACCTTCAATTGCTAACCCCGACTTCCCTTCTTATTAGGCACAAAATTATTCTTGCCGAAAAATCACCTCCAGTCTTTTGCTACCAAATCTAAGGTGCAATGATTCTGCTGTTGTTTTATTTTCTCCCACGGCATTACCATCTAACTACTCCCTGAAATGAGAAATCTTACGCCTAGTCTGATTCCTCCTTGAATTATCCCTAAATCCATTCATCAAGAGACCCATCCTTTCTCATTGTAGATACCTTGTATCCCCTGCTTTTATTTTCACAACTACCCTAGCACACTTGCAGTGCATCTCACCCCAAAGGAGTCAGGAGTCTTTTAGATGCCATCTTTCTACCCCCTTGTGGTCCCTTGGGACTCCCATCTTATCCTAATAGGGAAGGAGAGAATTCTCATTGATAGATGGGAACTGAGGCAACACACATAGCTCCCAGATGTCTTGAATTCCCTTAAAGGGCTTAATTCTCCTCAGCCATGGCTGTGCCTGGAAGTGATGTGGGTGAGCCTGCAGTTCAGCTCTGCCCAGGTGAACAGAGGAGGTAAAATTTTCCATGTCGATGGCAGTGAGGGGTGTATCAGGAAGGCTATTTGGCTGTAGCTTTCTAACCAGCAGAATCAATGCTATTCTGATTCCTGTCTGCTGATGCCGGAGTCCTATTTCTGTCACTTGGCTATGTATTGACACATACCAACACCCTAAACTCCGTAATTTGAGTTTATATTACCCATTGCCTTAGTTAGGGTTTCTATTGCTGTGAAGAGACACCATGACCATAAAGGAAATGGTGTCTCTTATAGAAGAAAGCATTTCATTGAGGTGCTGGCTTACAGTTCAGAAGTTCAGTCCATGAGCATCATGGCGGGGAGCACGGAGACAGACATGGTGCTGGCTACATCTTGATCAGAAGGCAACAGGAAGTGGACTGTGACACTGAGTGAAGCTTAAGCAAAAGAGACCTCAAAGCCTACCCCCACAGCGACACTTCCTTTAATGAAGCCACACCCACTTCAACGAGGCCACACCTTCTAATAGTGCCACTCCCTTTCGACTTATGGGGGCCAATTACATTCAAACACCCATGAACTTGTTTTCTTTTGTCATTCTTTCATGTTTACTGGTCTCAGTTACTCTCTCCCTTGCCCAGACATCCGGGTTTCCTGATGTACTCCACACATTGAGCTCACCTCTGCCTAAAACAGTCCTCCTCGTGTTCTTTGTATGACAGACTCTTTGATGGTCATGTCTTAGATGAATATCATGACTGGGGAGTGGCCTTTCCCCTCTCAAAGTGGCACTGCTTCCCGGGTATCGTTTTGGTTCTCCTTGTCCGAGTCCCTTACAGTACTGACATCTCTATGTGCTGTCCATCTTCTTTTAAAAGGACGAGGGGAGGAAATGGGACCTGGCTCATTAGTGGGCCCTTAAGGGTTAAATCACAGGCTAGAATGAATGATCTCATGGAACTAGCTTGCTGACTTGATAACTGAAGCATTTGCTTCATTTTATTTCCATGTGGAAGTTTCTCATTCACGTAATTGTTTTGTCCTTACAAAGCAGTACTTAACTGCTTTATCTTTATTATTATTAGTTGTTGTTATTGTTTGAGACAGAGTCTCACCATGTATCTCTGGTTGTCCTGGAACTTGCTAGGTAGACTGGGATGGCCTTGAACTTGCAAAAAATCCTCCTGCCTCTGCCTCCCGGGTGCTAGACAAAGCAATATCTTTTAAAACATAAACATAAAATGGACTTCCAAGAATGCAAATGCCTTAGAAAGATGTTCATGTTAAGATCCCTTACTCACTGAAGTTCTTTGAGATGTACAGTCTTTTTTGTTGTTGTTGTTTTTGTTTTTGTTTTTTTTGTCTGGCTAACTTCCTTGTGTGATGTCTTTTATTCCCAAGTTTATCATTAAGTTTATTTAAAAAAATACTTCGTTGAGCTGGGTGGGTAACTCAGTCAGGCATGTGCAAGGTCCCAGTTCAATGATGTTTATTGATAGTATAGGCATATAAAACTCTTTTCAAGAGTGGAGATGGAGCAAGCACTCTGCCACTGAGCCAAATCCCATCCCCACATAGACTTTTATAACAGAGCTTTATAGAAAGATAAAAGGACATCATAAAAAAATTTATGGTAGATATGAAAAACTAAAAATGTGTACAAGTGAAATAGTCCAAATACACATATAAAATGAGATACATATTTTCCATCATGTCAGAAAACTTTATTTTTATCATGCAAATTTGTATGTATGTCACTTAGGTATCTCTATACATAGAAGCTTTTAATTTTCAAAATGTAATGAAACAAAAATAAATTTAACATTAGTTATGGAGATGGGTAGAATCCTCTCTCTTGGCATCTCATGTTGAAATTAGACTGTCCCTGCTATACCCAATATTGTGTAAAACAGAGGATTTTCAGGCTGTGCCTTGCCATTTTGCAAGCAGTATTTGACTTGGTTTTGAGACAAATACAGGAACGGGATAACTGGGGACACACTTGCAGCACCCGTGTCTGCACCACCCATGAGGTTTGTATGCACTGATAAGGAACAGAGTCCTAAAAGAAAAAGCGCCACTCTATAAATTTACCAAAATAGATTGAGTCCATATCAGTACCTGGGCCTATACTTAAAAAAAAGAAAAGAAAAGAAAAGAAACAAAGTAACAATGACAACAAAACTGCCAAGAACTTGCCAAACACATAATAGCAGGGAAAAGTGTAACATCCTTACCAGTGGGATGCTAGCATTGCCTGTGGTCTGACCTCTAGGTGAAAGGGTCAAGGGACTGACAAGCATAATGGAGGGAAGCCAAGGTAGGAGCTCAAGCAGGAACCAGAGGCAGGAACAGAAGCAGACATCATGGAAAGACGCTGCTCACAAGCTTGCTTCCCCTGGCTTGAGTAGCTAGCTTTCCTACACAGCCCATCTGCCTGTGGCGGTACCTCCTACGGTGGGCTGGGCCCTCCTACATCAGTCAGCAATGAAGAGAACATCTCCTAGACACGGCCATGGGATACCCTGACCAGAGCAGTTCCTAAGGGGTGATTTCCTCTTCCCAGGTCACTCTAGGTTTGGGTCAAGTTTGTAGGAGAAACTGGCTGCCAGCGTACCCAAGCTGCAGTTGCCCTGCCCAAACAAGCGCACATGTACCAAGGCACTTCCTTCCTGAGCCAAGCCTGCCACTGTGCCCAGGGACTGCTGAGGAAGATCAGAGATGCCAATAAGGAAAGGACAATGCATCAGAGTCAGTCACCTGAGCCAATGGGTGGGGGGTATAAAGGCAGGCCAGACTTCCTTAATAAACGTTCCGCTACTCACTGACTCCCAGCCTCTGTGCCTGCGAAGTTGGCGCTCTGTCTTCTCATCGCCTCCCCCAAGGGGTGTCCAAGCAGGGTCAGCAACACGAGTTGACAAAAGAAGTTAACCATGACACATGCATCCACCTGCTCATCTGTCTGTCTAGAACTGGTCCTACATTTTGCCTCTCTGGCTTCCACAGTCCCACACTCAGCTTCTGCTGCTCATCTGACCCCCTTCTGCTGACTTAAACTTCTGACCCCATCTCCAACAGGGTTAGTTATCTAAGGCCTGCAGAGATTTTTCTTTCCATCTCTATAAACTATTAACTCCCTGGCTGTGTCTACTACAATAAGGTTTCTGTGAACTCTAAATTCGGCAGTGGATTCTTTAACCTTTTGGGGGAGAGAGAAAGGAGAGAGAGAGAGAGAGAGAGAGAGAGAGAGAGAGAGAGAGAGAGAGAGAGATTTGTAGTGGATAATTTGGACCTGAGTTATTATTATTTTTGTTTTTTACTTTTTCATGATAGGGTATCTCTGTTGTAGCTTTGGAGCCTGTCCTGGAACTTACTCTGTAGAACAGGCTGGCCTCAAACTCACAGAAATCCACCTGCCTCTGCCCCCAACGTGTTGGGATTAAAGGCATGAGCCACCAACGTCCAACTCTGAGTTACTATTATTAATTAAAATTGGAATTAGGGAATCAGGGCTACTTGATAGCAGCTAATAAAACTGATGTAGCTTGCAAATTTTATTGTTATTCAATACACTCTGATATTTTTGGAAAGAAACAAAGATGTCCATCCATATTTTGGATATAACATGCTTACAGCATCTCCTAAGATTCCCATATCCTAATCCTTGGGACCTGTGACTATAGTACTTTACAAAAACCAAAGGAATTTTTGCAGATCCTTTAAATTAAGGATCATAAAATGGGAAGATTACCCTGGGTTGTCAAAGCAGGCCAATAAGCGTTATAAAGGGAGAGAGGGAAGGAGGCTAGAGAATGAGACCCGGTTTGGTGACAGAAGCAGGGCTTGAGTGAGCTGGCAGAGAGACACACAGGAAGGCCAGGAGTCTAGAAGCTGCTGAAGGTAAGAACACAGATTCCCTTATATTTTGCTTGTGAGCCTAACATGTAAGGGCTACACCATCTCTCCAGCCCCAGAGTCTTTCCTGAAACCTCATGAAGGAATAAAGAACTGTCCAACCTTTGAGATTACCCCACTTAGGACATCTTCCTTACAGATCTGTAAGACAATAAATCTGTGTCACTTGAAGCCATTAGATTTGGGGTCATTTGTTACAGCAGTCCATAGGAAACTACTACAGAGGCACTAAACAAATTTATATAGTCTTGAGTACTTGGGACATGTGTAGCCCCTCAGAGTCATCATTATGAGGATCAATTATCAGAGAACTGTAGGTAAACAGACATGTAGGTTAATGAGGCTTTCGGGTTCAGAAGGCTGAATGAACCAGTGTTTATTACAGAATCTTCATAGGTACTATGAATTATTTCATAAGAACTAGATGAGATTAAATTAGGAAATATCTGTAACGTGCCTAATTTATACTCATCTTAATTACTTCCCAGTTTTGCTTTAGGCCAATCCAGGGTAGCAGGAATGGAAGGTTTTAAAACTTGAAGAAATATTTTGCACGAGTCTGTGTGCACTTGTGTGTGGGGGGGGCGGAAAGTGGCGATAATTTTAAGTGGGCGAGCTAAATGCCTCTGGCAGACCAGGCGCCATGGGATGGATATTCCTTACATTATGGACGTTAAATGACAGTTCATGGTTTCCCCTGGCCATGAATCACAATTTTTTTTCTTCCTTCCTCCCTCTTTTCCTCTTCCTTTCCCTTCCTGTCCCCCTTCCTCTTCCCCACCTGACAAGCCTTCCCAAGGTGGCCTGCCACTTACCATACAACGTGGTTAGTTTCAAATTCAAGATCTTCCTGCCTCAGCCTCCTTAGTGCTGAAATGACACCAGCATCCTTGGCTCCCTCACAGTTTTCCTAGGGAGGATATCAGAAGGCCAAAGGTGAAGTCATTGGCTCAGAAAGAGAATAGAAGCTGCAGGCAGGCAGCTGTAGAACAGGACCTGATACTGTCTCCTGATCTCCCCCCTTCTTCCCTCCTTCCCCCTCCCTTCCCCCTTCCTTCCCTCCCTCCCTCTCCCTCCCTCCCTTCCCATGGCGATGTTTTCAACCATCAAATCCCTTGGTGTTCTCAAGCTGCATGCTTGCTCTGACACAACTTTTTCATTATTACAAAATGCAGCATATAAAATGAGGTGAGAATTTTTTTTATTAGCTCAAATTAGAAACAAGTTTGCTTCACATGTCAATCCCTTCGCCCTCTCCCTCCCCTCCCCCAACCTCCCACCTCATCCTCCCTCTGCTCCCCAGGGAGGGTCAGGCCCTCCTTGGGGGTTCCCCAAAGTCTGTCATATCATCCTGGGCAGGGCCTAGGCCCTCCCCCATGTGTCCAGGCTGAGAGAGCATCCCTCCATGTGGGATGGGCTCTCAAAGTCCCTTCTTACACCAGGGATAAATACTGATCCACTGAGGTGAGAAATTTTGTACATTTTCTTGGTTATTTCAAGAATAAATGACCTACATCCTAAAGAAAAGGAGTTTTGTAAATAGCTATATATAAAATATTATAGTAATTAAGATTCTTTTATACCTGTAAATTTCAGAGAAACAGGAACACCAATATATCTTAAAGACTCGAAACTCTTGTTTTAAATACGGCTAGTCTATGATGGTATCCTTTATTTAGTTAAGGTCACATGAGGTTTAAGGCAGTCTTCCTCACTGTATCTTTCTACATTTTATTAAAGTGCTAATTTGAGATAGAGTCGTATTTTATTTACCGTTACTTCCATTTTCTATCGTAGGCACTAAGTTAAATGAGCTTCTGAGCATGTTCTGTTATTTGTAAATTTGAGAGACTACCTTAGATATGGTATTTTACTATTTAAAACGACTATTACTTAAGGCTGGCAAGATGACTCAAAGGGTAGAAACACTTGCCGCCAAGACTCACAGCTTGACTTCCACCCCAGGAATCCACATGGGGGAGAGACCCCAGGTCGTCCTCAGACCTCCATACACACTCTGTAGCGTGCATGCGCATACGTGTACACCCACAGAGACATGTTCGTACACAACAAATGAACACGTAAATGTAAAAGACGACATTTTATTTTAAAAGACTGTTATTCAACCTCTGATAAGCCACCAAATCATTCTTAATATTTTCCAAGATTGTCCACTATTCTTTAACCTGCTTTTTTGTTCTGTTCACAGCTGGGCTGTTTCCTACATGCATGCACATATTTTATTTTTCATAAAGCCTTACTTGGTAATGTGTAGTGCAACCCTTCATAAGCTTGTTCTATTCTAAACCTCTTGATAAACTATAGTGGCTTTTAAGTGGTGGCTGCAAAGAACGCTGCGTCATAACTTCTAAACTAGCAGGCAATTGCATTTTCTTTATTTTATTTGTAATTTCTTTGTTACTCCCTAGTAAGTGGAATGCTACACTTTTTACAGCACTCTTCTTTATTTTTATTTATTTTTTATTATTAATTCAAGTTAGGGAACAGGCTTGTTTCACATGTAAGTCCCCTCTCACTCTCCCTCCCCTCACCCTCATCCCTCCTCCCCTACCTCCAACCTACCCCCCACCCCATCCACCCACCACTCCCCAGTCAGGGTAGGGCCCCCAACAGGGGCTCCACAAAGTCCACCAAATCTTCTTGTGTTGGGCCTAGGCCCCTCCCCATGTGTCCAGAGACAGAGCGCATCCCTTCACGTGGGATGGGCTCTCAAAGTCCCCCCCCACACACACACCAGGGAAAACGCCAGTCCACCTCCGGAGGCTCCCCGGAGATTACCGCACTCTTTTTAAGACTTATTTTTAGACATACTTTTAATTCTTTGAGAGCTAGTACAATGTATTGCAATCTTTCTGCCCCCTTCCTCACAGATTCTTGCGTCTTAGGGGGAGTCTCACCTGGAATATTTTAAGGGTTTCCCTACAATCTCCCAGCTTCCTGTATGGATTTCCTTCTTAGCTATTTTCTTCTGGCAATGATGTAACTATATATTTAACATTTTCAAACTTAAAATTCTCTAGTATGCTAGGTAGTGGTGGTTCATGCTTTTAATCCCAGCACTCTGGAGGCAGACATGGGATGGATCTCTGAATTTGAGGCCAGCCTGGTCTACAGCGTGAGTTCCAGGACAGCCAGGACTACATAGAGAAACCCTGTCTTGAAGAACCCTAACGAACAACCAAGCCCCGCCCACTGGTTCCTGGCTCCTGATGCATTTAGGATTAATATCCACTGCCTTAGCTGCCGAGGCCCTGTAAGATGGGTGCCCTCTTGTCTACTCTAGCCACACTTTGAACTCCGTTCTCTTACAACTGAGTGCTTCCCTGAAGTCACAGGAACTTCTGTATGTTTTTCAGATGCTTGTGTTCAGGCCTGTCACTGCAGCCTTTTGCTTGGTTAATGGTCCCCCTCCAGGCTTTCTCTGATACAGTTAAATGTCCCACCGATTAGTAGTTCTTCCATGTTACCCTGCTGTAGTAGTCATAGACTGTATTTTTAATTGTCTTTAGTTTCCTGAACATTCACGGAGCAGGACTTTTATGTTCATCCTGTGTACTAATTGCTAGATAGAACCACTATTCTCAGTGTAACTTAAATGACATTACTTGTCCTTTTCCTCACTAGTTTTTTCCATGTTATTGCATTTCCCTGAAATGTTCAGTGGTTCCTTCTTTCAAACTCCATCAAGTTTAAATTCTTCTGTCTGGTTTTCTTCAGTCCTTTGCCTTTTGTCTGTCATGATGAATTTCAAATCTTATTTCTCAACAGGTAGTCTTTTAATGGTCAACTCAACATGATAGATGTGTTGTGGGTCTCGGTGCAGCCTTCTCTTGGGAGGGAATTATTTTGCCCCCATAATTTCCCAAAGAAAAATTCTACCCTTCCTTTAAATGCCTTCCTATGAAGTCATCTCTGGCTTCTTCTGTCTGTTTTGCATTCACAAACTTAGCATTTTTTTTTTGAACAGGAAGAGACTGTTAAAACAGACTGGTTTACCCTTGCTTTGCATAACATATACTTTCAGTTAGATCTAGCCTATGATGCTGAGTCTCCATTGTTAGCTTGATGGGTTTTAGAATCACCATGGAAACAAACCTCTAGACCTGCCCATGAGAGCTTCTAGATTAGGTTAACTGAGGTGGGTAGAGCCACCCTAATTCTGTGCCGCACTATTCCACACCTCTGGGGGCTGGATTGAAAAAAAAAAAGGCCTTCAGCATGAGCATCCATCACTCTGCTTCCTAATTGCCAGGCATAAAACTAGCTGCCTCAGCTCCTGCCAACATGGCTTCAACACCAGTATAGGCTGTATCTTCTTAAGCCAAGACCTCCCTCACCTCCCTCAAGTTTCCTTTGTCAGCCCCCTTTTGACAGCAATGAGAAAAGTAATGAACACATTAGCACAGCACAGAGCTTATTAGAGATACTCACTAACCAGGTTAACAGAGTTTTGAGTCTCCCATCCTATCTCAAAGTGTACATAAATGTAGGTCTATATTTTTTTGAAATCTATAGTCATTAGTTTGAGTTGACAGAGTATGAAAGAGAAAATTTAGGTCCCAGAGGATTTAGGAAATTGCTGATACTTAACTAAATGGATTAGGGGACAATGAGCAGAGGTAAAAATAAGGCTGAAACATTTCAGTGGTTCTATCCAGGTGAGCCTAACTTCACTAATGAGGTCTTTTAAGAAGAAAGAGTTTAGGTAGAAAACATCACTGTGAAATCATCTTATTATTGTAAAGTTCAGTTAACTATTTCACTGAGATCCCTTCGAGTGGTATAGAGCATCATGGCCACGAAAAGGCAATCAGCTCCCCGTTACTCTTGTAAAGACATCCCCTCTTCTCTTTCTTTTTTGCACCGCCCCTCCCAGCATGTTCTCCTGAAAGGTTTTGATCATCTGCAAACAGGCATTAGTTAAACTCTATCTTTCCCAGGGAGATCCTCCTTGATGCTTTTCTTCTCAAATAAAAACCATTTATCGAATCATGTCAATTTGTAAAAGAACTTGTTATCCCAATGAACAGGATGCTTAGGAACATATTTCATGGAGGGAATCTGTAGACCTCTACTTCACTTTGTAATGGGCCTACTCACTCACTTGACCACTGCCTAACTTGCAGCACTGGGAAAGTAAGCTGATTCCTGGGAGGAGCTCTTAATATAAGGAATATTTCCCTGGTTGTTTGTGATCATAACTGGAAAAAGAGAGAGCAGAATGACTTGTATTCATGTAGTGACTTTCACTTAACATCTGCTGTGTTATCTGTGTTCTGAGCACTGGGGATGCAATGGCAAATAAGGAAAGGCCATTTTTCTAGCCATCACCTTGTTTGAAAGCAGGAACCTCTATGAACACAAAGAGTGAACACAGTATCACACTCAACCCAGTGGGGGGTTCACTGCTTAAAAAAGACTACTACAGAATGGTTATTATAGCACAGTTATTGAACAAGTACTTTTACTGTGAGGTGCCAAGTTTATTTTATTTTAAAATGTCTTTTATTCTTATGAGGAAAATCTCAACACCAGTTTTTTTTTTTTTTTTTTTTTGTGTGTGTGTGTGTGTGTGTGTGTGTGTGTTTTGCTGGAACATATGTCCATGTACCACGTAAGGTCACGGTGCCTTCAGAGGCCAGAAGAGGGCATTAGATTCTCTGGAACTGGAGTTACAGATGGTTGTGAGAAGCCTGAGGGTCCTGGGAATGGAAACCATGTCCTCTACAAGAGCAGCCAGGGCCCTTAGCACCATCCTTGCTCTCTTTCAGGATAAAATCACTGGGAAGGAGGGATATACAGACTTTTTATTCATATAGCAACTTTCACTAAACACTTGCTGTGTTAGCTCTGTTCTCAACACTGGGGATATAATGGCAAATAAAAGGCAAAAATTACTATCTTTCAGGACTTCTGTTTAAATGAAATAGCCAAAAGGCAAAATACATGCCAGTCTAGTGATGATATTAAAGAGAAAATAAAGTGTGGAAGTGAGGATATAACACTCGGTGTTCAGAGAGTCTGGATGAGATGGCTATGGAAGGCCTCATACAGTAAAAACATGAAAAGAATCCTTATATTCCTATAAAAGGAGAAGAAAGAGTTGCACGGAAAAACATATATGAATTTTAATCCCAACCCTTGAGAGGCCACAGGAGAACTGATGTTTGTGAGGTCCCTTGGGCTACACAGTGAGTAGGCAAAGCCAGGACTACATAGCAAGATCAAAACAAAACCAAACCAAACCATTAGGCTTTATTTCTTAATGGAGTCACTTCTAGTTGTAGTGCCTCAGAGTCTTGCTATAGTTAGTTACATGCCAGGGGGAGTTCAACATAAGCACTATGCTTGAACTGTGATTTTAATTGGCAAGGAAGTTAAAGGGATGGCTTGTGGATGCCAGAGGAGCAAAAATCATGCCTAAACCAATGCCAGGTGGGAGGACAAAAAACAGCTGCTTTTCTAATTTCAACTCATATATGCAAATGAAAGCTAGAAGATACCCTGAAATTACTGTGATATATAATTAGCAAAGAAAGTAAGAGAAAAATTAAAACAAGTTGAAATGGAGAATCTGGAAGACATTTGCGAATATTAAGAAGAAACGACAAAGATGCGAAGCAACACAGAGGTTTGGGGTGGTCTTTTGGAAGCGTTTGAAAAGGAGACAAAAAAAAAAAAAGCAGTGGGATGTGGGACATGTATGTTTGTCACAGGGAACTTGGGGGCTTAAGGCCTCACTGTGGCCCTCCACATCAGAATGTGACCTTGTTTAGAAATGAGGTCATTGCAAACACTGAGGGCCATACTACATGACCAGCGTCCTTATAAATAAAGTTGGACTCGTAAGCACACGGGGAGAATATGTGAAAGCTGGAGTTACACAAGGCAAAGAATTACCGGAAGTTAAGACGCGCCCTCAAAAGACGAATATAGCCCTGCCCTGATTTGTCTTCTGTCCTACAGAATTTCAGTAATTTCCTTGTTCGAATCCCGTGTGAAGTGATCATTACAACAGCCCTAGGGAGCTTTTGCAAGATGAATTTTGAGGCAAATATAAGGGTGTTTTTCTTCAAGAAAGGGGTGCTTAACTTCTACATCACTTGATGCTGGAGCGGCTGCAAATTGATCACACCTGTCTTTAATTTTTTTTTTTTTTCTTCAGAAAATCACATAAAATCCCAGGCCCTAACATATCCAAAGGCTCTTTGGAGCTTTGTATGTAATATTAGAGACTGGTCTGGGGGAGTCACAGATGAAGAAACACCCCCTTTTGAGGAAAGAGACCGGGGTTCAGCTATCTTCATCCTAGAGAGTCCAGGTCCTAATAACCACACGGGGGTCGGGACAAGCGCAGGTCTCCCAAGGCCTCCTCTCCATGCAGTGGGAGCCCAGCCGGGGTCCGAGCCTCACGCGCGTGCCTGGTGGCCTGGTGGCGAGGGTGCCCGCGATGGGAGCACCTCGGTCACTGTCCCCGGGCGGCTCATCCTCCACCGGGCTACCCCGGCCCGCAGCTGCACTTGTGATTTTTCTGACTTCACGTCTTTCCTCCCGGCTCGGCTGAGCGCCAGAGCGGCGGACACACCCCGGAGGGCTCGCCCGGCCCGACGGCTGCCCCGTTAAAGGGCTTTCGGCGCGCGCTCGCCCGGGGGGCAGGCCGTGACCTTGCGGCCGCCGTCCCGCTTGACCCACTTTCCCGCTAGCTTTCCTTGCGGGGCGGCCTGACGCGCTCCCTCGGGGGGGGGGGAGGGAACACGGTCCCGCGGGCATCCGCATCCTCCCGCTCCTCCGCCCCGCACGTGCTCGCCTGGGGCGTCCACTGCCCCGTCCTGCACGCTCGCCGCTCGGTGCTCGCACTCTGCCCTGGGGCGTGGCGGGGGTGGGGTGGGGGGGACCGGGGAGTGGGCGGCGGACTGTGTCCCCCCCGCAGCCTGGTGACTTCAGCCTGACCTCCGCCCTTCAGGGGACAGCGGCCAAACTGGCTGCCCGGCTCCGCTCGGCGGACACACGCCCCCCAGCGAGCTCAGGCTCGCTCAGGCTCGCCGGCCGTGGGCAGGAGGCAGAGCCGGCCCCACTGAGCATGCTCGCCGGGGAGGGCGGGGCGCTCGGCCGCGCGTCCGGAGGGCGCTCGCTCGCTCGCTCGCTCGCTGGCTCGCTCTCTGGTTCCCAGCCGCGCGCCGCCAGCCCCGCCCCGCCCCCGCCCCGCCCCCCGCCGCTCGTCCCCGCCGCGGCCGCGCCGCCCCGCAGCCGCTGCAGCCGCTGCTCCTCCCCGGGCCGCCCCCCGCGGGTCCCTCCCTGGCTGCGGGAGACGCGGAGGTAGAGGGAGGACGCCGCCCGCCCGCACCCGAACCCGAACCCGAACCCGAACCCTTCGCCTCGCCCTGCCGGTCCTCGCTCCGTGGGAGGACCATGGGTAAGTCCTCCCCGCCGTCATCGCCTGACATTTTCATTTCCCCCCTCAGCGTGCTGCTTGCTGCAGGGTGCCGGAGCATTTTTTGGTTTTTTTTTTTTTTTTTTGTCTCGTGCAAAGTTGCCGGCTTCCCCCGGTCCTCGGGGTGCCGGGCGGCGGCCCTCCCCGGGGAGCCCGGGCCGGCGGGGTCGCGCGCGGGGTGGGGTCGGAGCCCGCCGGCTCGCCCGGTTCGCCCGGCCCCGCGCCTCCCCTCCCCTCCTCCACGCCGGCTGCCGGGCTCCGGGCGCCGGGCGCGCGGGGCGTCCCCGGGGCTGCGAGGCCGCCGCCGCCCGCTCGGTCCCACCGCCAGCCCGGCCACTCGGCGCAACTTCCTCCCCGGGGGCGCGACCTCTCCCCCAGCCTCGCCGCAGCCGGCGCCGGCGCGGGGCGAGCCGGCAAGTTGTTCGCCAGGGCGAGCAGGGGACTTGCAGCGAGAGGGACAGCGGCGGCGGTGGCGGCGGCGGGGAGGGAGGAGAGGGAGGGGACGGCCGTGGGCCACGCGAGGCCGGCGGGAGCCGCTAGCTGTTGAATTGGTTGGTGTTGGGCGCCCGGGGTGTGCACGGCTGGCTCCGGTGCTCCGGCGGTGGCCGCGGTGGCAGGAAGCTAACACCTCGACCCATTGGACCCCATTTACGGAATTCGCACGCTGCTGCTAATTCCTTTCCCCGCTCCCCCTGCCCAGAGCTGCACAATCTTGAGTCTAGTTCCATTGCTTTTAGTTCATCCCGGGAGATCGCGTGTTTGAAGGCAAATGTTTGATAGAACGGTATCTGTTTGAACCTGAAGTTGCCATCAGATCCCGCTCCCCTGTGTAGAATTCAAAACGGCCCGTCATTAAGAGCGGAAAGTTTCCTTTGTAGTAACAACTCGGCACGCGTCCCCCGTTTGCGTCCACTCTCGTCTGTCTCGATTTCCTCTGTTTAAACTCGGCTGCCTTGGCGTCCCTCTCCACTCGACTCTCCCCACTGCGGTGCAAGTTATCCACGAGTCCTTTCACCTGTCAGTACCGTGCTCCACGCTTGCTAGGGCCAAGGCCCTGGCAATTCTGAATGCTCAAGGAAGTACCTGAATCTAGAAATGATGTGTTAGAGTTTCCCGGAAGAGCAAATGCCTGGAGCTTTGAGTCAGACCTTTGATGCTTCAGTAGGAAGAAAACGTTTGGAAGAGGAGGAGGAGGTATGACCGAAAAAAAAAAAAGACCCTGAATTTTATGTTCACTCGTTTTCTTCTAATTGAATACTACTGATACTTGAAACAAATTTTTGTAAAAACAGGGTCGTCCCATGTATACGTCCCTTTCTCTAGAAATAGCATTTGTAATGAATACTAATCCAGATTACAGATTACAATCTCACTGTTCAAAGGGTTTGAATTACAGGTATAGGTTTAGTGTAGAAAAGAAAGTCACGTGTTTTTTTTTAAGGTGAGATTCAGTTAAAACTCATTTTAACTAAGCACTTAAAATAGTCAATCAGTATCCAAAGGCCATTGCAAACTAGGGAATAAAAATGCCCTAAACAGATTAAGTTATTTAGTAATCTTGCAAATCTTGAATGGTGTTGCTTGGTTAAAATTAAAGATATGAGAAGAAGCCAAATAGAAACACATCTTATTTTGAAGCTTCTCAGAAACTTTTCTGCCCCCTCCTCCTAGCACTTGGGGTACCTTGTTAGAGTTTTCTTTCTTTCTTTCTTTCTTTCTTTCTTTCTTTCTTTCTTGCTTAGCACTTACATAGTCTCTAATGGGGTTATTTATATCTTTTGTACATTTAGTCTTGAATTTAAGAAGATGAATTTTATGTCTTAATTTTTGCATCTCTTCTAGTACTTTTCACATAGTAGGTGCTGAGTAAAATTTCATCAAATTATTCTCAATACTGTCATTTACTTCTTGCTCTTCGACTTGAAAATGTAGGCCCTGAATACATGGATTGGTAGACTCGGAGGTATAGATGACACTGGAGCAGAAAAGTCCAGTTGTAAGGCCTTATCTGAGCCATTGAAGTTATAACAACTCCTAAGGTACACTAGTTAATGGTAGGGAAATTACTTTTTACTCTGTCTTTTAAAGAAATAAATAAGGTATATCTATTTTAAAGATAGTCTGTTTCATTTTTGTGGTCCTGGGGATTGAGCCAGGGCCTTGGACATGTTTGAGTCCCAAGTGGAACCCTTAAAGGATATTTTTATGGCAGTGACATTTCTCCATCAGAAACAAAGGCAGTTTTCTACCTAGCCTTGCAGACAGCTGTTAGTTTATGTGTATATGTTACTATAATCCAAAATTGAAAATCAACCCAATGAAGTGTACTGTGGGGGGAGAAAGATGAGTAAGACAGCCATACTTCAGGTTTCCACAATCTTAGGACCTATCTGATCCACAAATAACTGTATAGTAATTAATGTCTAAGTAGCAGGTGTAATAGCACGTGTCTATAATCCCACCACATTGGGGGAAAGGCTGAGGCAGGAGAGTCAAGCCATGTTTGAAGCCAGCCTGGGCTGCCTAGCTGGATTAAAAAGAAAAGTTATCCTGTCTCAAACAGTAACATAAAATCATTTTTATTTTAACATGAAGAACTCTGCAAATGACACAAAGAATCTTTGCTTATATTACAAAGGTTTTGGGGATGCAGAGGTTTTAGAGAACTGTTAGGTGAACCAACAGTTAGTTAATTACTCTTCTAAAAGGTAGAAATGAGACTGTTGAGTAGGAAGAGGGGGCTGACATAAGTGAAAATAGGGAGTTTTGAAGTTTCCAGGGTATGACTAAAAAGCCCCACTTAGTTAGAGAAAAATGGCAGAAACGAGTGATGGAAGTGCAATTAGCAAATAGTGGTAGATGTTAGATGCTAAGCCGAAGAGTTTGGACTTGGTGAGGGATCCATTAAATGTATTTATGTAGTAGAATGTTGCTGCTCTCTTACTTGGTGATAATGGAATGTCACACACGTCTTTGATGTTCCCTTTTCTTATGTCTCTATGTATTAGAATAGAACTTTTTTTTTTCTTTTGTAGTATCTGTCATTTGAAAGTTTGGTTTAATGTTAATTTTGGAGAGAGCAAAATCATTCAAACTAGAGCAGTACAAAGTCTGTTTTGACTACAAAATTTTATGATACTTGAAATTCAAGTTTGAAATGTACCCAGTATCTCAGATGTCTTACATTCATTCCTATCTATGTATGGTGGTTTTCTCTGGTTTTCAAATGGCAACTTCTCCTTAACAAAGAAACTTAACTGTTTGTACCAGTTTGTTAGCTTTGTCTAAATAAATGGCCTCCAAAGCTGTTTCTAAAGAGGGCTGAAAATAGGGACTGTATTCAAACTGCAGAGGAGCAGAATTCTTTCACTGAATGTATGTATACATATTGGTGGTTGACGGATGCCTGGAATTAAGTCAGGGCTAAGGAGGACAGTGATAATGGGAATGATTAAGTTATGCTACCAGCTATGACTAGCAGTATTTGCAAATTCCAGAGTTCCTCTTGTGATCCCCGTACCCTGATTTCCCAGAATAACTTTAGATACCTCTGGGTACACACACAAATACACACTCACACACACATACTCTCTCTCCAACTTTGTATCAACCATATTATTAGACATCAGTATATAAAAAATTAATTGAAATTCATTGGAGTTCAATATATAGTATCGTATACTCACCATATGGAAGCAATAGTTTCATGGACACAATAATAAAATATAGTTAAAAAATATGATGGTGTGCATAGTATAAATATCTACTTTAATGTGTCTCATCTAAGTGTCTAGTGATTAATTTTCAATAATGATTTTAATAACTCAAATTTTCTAGAAATTAATAAACATGGCTCATGGCCAGTACAGGAGTCGTCAGAATACCATTGAGGTAGTAATTACCAACAGTTGATGTCCGTTATCATGCTACACCTTATGTAACTTAAAATATAATCTTTTCAACAGTTAAATAATTGGGTGACCCTCCATATTTTACTGTTTAAAAGAAATAATTTATCCAAGAGGATAGAACATTCTAAAAATTTTGGTTTCAACGTAGTAGGTTTCAAATTTTAGAATCATCTGTGGAGCTTGTTAAATGACTGTCAGCTCACGATTCTGATTCAGTAGGTTTGCGTTGTTAAGACACTCAGGTGATGCTGTATTGGGAATAGCACCACCACATAGCAGGGCTGGCAGACTTTTTCTGTAAAGGGCCATATGGTAAGTATTTTAGACTTTCCGGCCAGGAGGCAAAGTGAAGAATACTAAACAGAAAAAAAAAGAAAGAAATATATGATGAAAGAAAACAACTGCAATCTTTTGGTTGAATAAAAGCACAGTAACATTGACTGAATAGTTTGTGTCATGTGAATGAGAAGATTGAATTGGTTTGAAGGTTTTCATTACTCTTAATTGTGGTTCTAACTTATTGTACTATCAGAATTGATTGTAGATTTTCACCCATTAATGCATATCTCGAAAGCAATTTTATGCTTTTTGTCTTTGAAGTTTTTTTACATAGGTGTTGCCAGATACATTTCCTTCCTTCCTTTCCTTCCTTCTTTCTTGTTTTGAATGTGTTTTGTGTTAAACGTGGGGTTCTGTTCTCTACATATGTTCTTTATGAACATATTTCTTGTATGTGAGGCATTTTGAGAATTCTTCCCTGTTGTCTTGATATTTCCCAATTTGCATTCAGATTAACTCCTTCCAATTGAAAACTCAGTGGGAGCTTCTGGTGAGCTTGTGAAAAGCTGCAACTGTAGTTTGAGCTTGAGAAAATATACCTGTTAAGTTTGGTGTAATGTGGAGGTCTTGTTTAGCAGTTGACAACACAGGAACTGCACAAAACAGATTGTTGATACTTCTGATTGAGTAGTGTTGTCCAGATTGCTTTACTGTAACATACATTTCTCATAGAAGTTTTACGTAGACTTGGAGATAAGATACATTAAGAAACATCAAATCTACAGGGAAATCTAGTTTTCAAAGACATGGGTTTGGGGTGGTTGTTTTTCTGTCTTTCTTTCCTTGCTATTTGTATGTAGTGAGCATTTTTGTTTTTTAATTAACTATATAACTACAAATGCTAATTCAGTAGGCCTTGTGGTAAGGCAAGTTGAGAGTTTTCAGTTTCTTAGGGACAGAACTGAATCAACAGCGAGGTGCTTATATCAATCAGTGCATGCAAATTAAGTTCCCTCCTTGGGGGACAGTCAAATGATACACTGATGGATTAAATGCTTTTCTCCCTAGAAACCTGTTAGTGAAGAGCAGTAAGCTTCAAAGAGTGTATGTTTTGAAACAAAGTCTCTAAGTTGGATAAACGAGGCTCTTTGTGTTCTTCGTGTAGTCCTGCTGCCTAGTTATAACACTTCAGGTTATACAGGGTTAGCATCTTCTTACCTTTGAAAATATTCTTTCATATCCTTGTTCTATGTAAAAGCTTTATTGAACTAAATTTTTAAGTAGTTTGGGATTGACTTCTTGGAAAACAAAACAAACAAAACCAGCAACTAACTGGTAAGAGGAAATTTACCAAGAGCTAGGAAGAATTTCCCCCAGATCTTTTGTTTTAGTTTTCAGTTGCACTTTTGCCTGTTAATAGTATAACAAGAACTTGCCACCTCACCCTGCTTTTTTTTAGTGGATTCTGGTGGTCACACTCAAGTCTTCAGTTTTGTAAATCAGGCACTTTGTCAGCTGAACTTCCTGTTGCCTTGACTTTTCTTGGAGAGGCACAAAAGAATATCTAATCACCCCAGAAGGATATCTAGGATAGATCAAAGGCCAACCTGGTCAGACCAGTGAGTTTGTTGGACTTGCAGGTTGAGGACTTACAGGGGCATTCGTGATTCCTCCCCTCTCTCCCCCAAGTTCACCCTATCATGGTGGCTACAACATGGAAGTGGCATCACAGAGTCCTGCTTTCAGTTAACCCTCTAATTCCCTAGACTCTCAGCATCTCCCAAGATTGCTTGCAATTGGGGTGGAGTGGTGAGTCTCAGGTGAGGCTCTGACTCTGGCTTCCACTCCCTAGGCATTCCCAATAGCTCTAGTACCATCACCAGTACCATGGACCTGGCTCGAACTGTATGGTTCTGCTCTAGTTACCATAGCTACCAGGGGCAAAACCCAGGATGGAATCCTGTTATGTCTAGGGGAAAAGCTGCCATAAAGCACCTCCCCAGACCCTAAAAAGCTATTTATTCCTCAATAAGCTTGAGATTTGGCTGTTGGAGTCAAATATAATTAACTCACCACGAGTAAGTAATTTTTCTTGGCTGAATAAGAAATGTGCCACTTGGAAACTTAACTTTGCTTGTATCCTGATTCTCATGAAGAAATTCTGCTGTGACAAGATATTTTGTTATCATCATCTCTTTGATGATTGCCATCCTGTGAGTTGGGAATGTGATAAATGCTTAGTCTGGTGATATTGATGATACTCTTTTTCCAGTATAGCTACAGTGTTAGTGTATAATACCGTGATTTACTATCTACTCAGTGACAAAATAATCCACATAACACTAAATTTCTTAAAAGCATAATATTTGAAGGTAAGATGATCCTCAGGTTACACTGTGATTATATTTGTTTGCTGAAAGATAACTTGTTGTAAGTAGAAAATACAATAAGTTAATACTTCAAGTCTAACTTACCTACAGACTACTATGGTAATCAAGTAAACTATGAAGTATCTCTTGTGTAGTTTTAGATCCTTGGTAGTGAGAATAGGTATTGTACTAATGTTTACTGGTATGAGAACAGGTCAAAATTCAAAGAACGATTTATTCCCAATATGTATTGCTTTGTACCAGCGGAATGTTAAAAAATATAAATTGAGGTCTGTCTATAAGCTTCTTGATTTGATATTCTGGTCAAAATGAAATGTTGACTTCTTAAATTGTCCAAAAATGTGGCTTCATTGGACCTGTGTTCCTCCATGAGAAAACTGATTAGTATTGAGTGGAGAATCCTTCATTCAGACCGGACACACATGTGTGCCACGAAAGTCTGATATCATGGATTCATTTAAGGAATTGGGTTAATATAAAATGTATGAACTTTCCAACATTTTATACCTGCAAAATTGAATCTTTATTCAAAGTTGACTCATGAAGGTATATTAATTCATAGTATGTGGGATTTCTATTACTGCTTCTTCTAAATTACAAAGGATTTGATTGCATTAAAATGGGGTATGGTTGAACTTACCATATTTTGAAAATTAATTTAAAATTGAGACGCTATGAAAATTAAATCATACAACTAGTCAGTAGCATACCCACCTGTAGTGTGTAGTTATAATCCATAGTTAAGCTGACCTTTCGATTGACCAGAATGAAATAAGAACTCAGAGAAAGAAAGATTTCTTCTCAGCCTTTTCATAAACTGCAGTGTAGAGGTTGAAGAGAAGGCTGGCTGTTTAAGTGCACATGCTGCTCTTGGAGAAGGCTCAGTTTGTTCCCAGCACATCAATAACTGTAGTTATAGGGGAGCCAGTGACCTCGTCCATGAGTGTCAGGCATGCACATGGTACATACATGTTCCTCATACACATAGAATAAATCCTAAACAAAATAAAAAGGTGACATCTGTAGTATATAGGGTGACATGTTACTTGAATTCTTTATGTACAGAGCCAGAGAGTACTGCCTGACATGTGTGCAAGGTCCCCTAGGGGCGGGGCCAGGTTTGCATTTGCCTAGATGGCAACAACCACTATGGCACATTGAAATACAGGGACCTCCAAGCTCAAGCATCTAATGAGAACTCACTATTCCAGACCAAGGGCTGCCATATTCTTCCTTTAGTTTTGGCCTTTGAGCATTAGCTTTATTTTCTAGGGAAAATAATAGGATCATCAGAGTGTAATAGGGCTATTAGATTTTTGTTTGTTTGTTTGTTTTTGTTTTTGTTTTTCAAGACAGGGTTTCTCTGTGTAGCTTTGGAGCCTATCCTGGCACTCGCTCTGGAGACCAGGCTGGCCTCGAACTCACAGAGATCCGCCTACCTCTACCTCCTGAGTGCTGGGATTAAAGGTGTGCACCAGCAACGCCCAGCATATATTTCTAAGGAATATTATTTTATTATGTCTTACAAAGATTCTACTAACATATGAGACTTAAATTTGTCACCTATACGAGAACTACAAAACGATAATATGGTTGAGTTACTTTGTTATTCTTAAATTACAGAGAAGACATACAAATTATTTAAAATAATCTCAAGTAACTGATAAATTCTCTTCATTGGTCCTGAGATTTTCTGATAGAACAAGTGATCAAAGCAGAATCCTTTGTGCTTCCACACACTGGTGCTGTGAACGCTGTGAGAAATGCACACTGTCTAGATGTTTTGAAAATAAAGAACTTTGTCAGGTTGAAGAAAGCCATTTGCTGTAAGTCTTTAAAAATATTCTTGTTTCAAGATTCATTAGGTAGTTGGTGCTGATTATTATAAACAAAGCAGAAAATTGATAATGTATGCCCCATAGAAATGTAAATGCCAACTGACTCTCAGAAAACTGGAAATAGATTTGGTTTAAATATAATCAGAATAAATATAAAATTTCATATGAGCTGATTAGTTTTCTTTTACCTGCAAAAATTCATGTTTGGAAAGATTATGGTGTTAAGCTGCCAGAATTGACGCCTGTCCATTAAGACCCGCTTCTGGCTTACACATGGTTTGTACAAGTGCTGTCAGTCAAATTGGCAACAAGACAAATTACTATAGTAGATGTTAGTAGACAGTGACAAAACACGTAGTGTAAATAGTCATTTTCCACTTTTGGAATGGCGTAAGCTCTGACTGTAGGTAAAGAATACTGTACAGAAACAGACAATAGACACAGATAAGGCCATAACCTTGAATACTCAGAGAAAACAGAGACTCCAAGAATTGAAATAATGATAGATTTCAGCATCCAATGCACGTTCCCTAGCATGTCCATGTGTTTATTACTTGTAAAGATCCAGACTTTTTTCCTAGAATTGATTTCCTTTATGAGTCACACACGTGTGTTTAGAAAGCTGAGTATACACCTATTAGATATCCCTTTTGGTACTATAGCAGAACCTGAACCCTGACATATCTCACTATTTTGTTTTTAATTACAAATTCAGACATGCAGACAGTTGTTACCTAGTACAACTCATTAATTTAGTTGGATATTTTCACTCTTGAGGAACTTCTGTCTACATTAAGCAGCCTACAGAAAGTCCTTGTTTTTGCACAGTTCTGGTCTGCACAGAGTGAGTTTCATTTATCTGTAAAAAGTGCTGACTGCCTAGACAGAAGAAGGGCCAGAATTTTGATTCATCCCAGCATTGGTACATATTCCAGCCAAGTTATTCAATTTCTGGATTCAACTTGGTTGAATCCTACTGGCTCTGCCTCTTAGCTCTAGGATTAGAAGTAAAAACAGCCCAACATTTCTACCTCGATTTTGAGGACTGATCCCAAGTTCTCACATTATGAGGTAAACTTGGCTAACTGAGCTATCTTTTTTAGCTCAGTACACAGTAAATTAAACAGAATATTTATTTACTGTTAAATTATTGAGCAGTGATAGACTAGGGAACTCTCAAGGGTAAGATAGACCCAAGAAAGGGTATCCAAGGGAGGAGAAAGCAGATTTTCATTGAAATACGCAGTTTCATTATTTTCTCTCTCTCTTTCGAGATAGGGTTTCTCTGTGGCTTTGGAGACCGTCCTGGAACTAGCTCTTGTAGACCATGCTCCAATTCACAGAGATCCAACTGCTTCTGCCTCCAGAGTGCTGGGATTAAAGGCATGCTACACCACTGCCTTTGTTTCTGGTCATGAGGTCAAACCCAGAGCCCTGCACATACTGAACTTGTATATACTACCACTAAGCTACAGTCCCAATTGTTGGCCTTCTGAGTAAGTTCACTGGATTTACACAGGCCAAACCTGATCCATGGCCACCTGACCTATAAGAATAACTGAAGAAACAAGCAGGCTGACAGTGCGGGGGTGAGCACACATAGAATTGCAGAAGACAGTGAGGAACTGGGCACGGTGGTGCTGGAACCCGGAGCTAAAGAAGCATTCCACAGGAGCCCAAGCTCTTGTGTGGATAATTTAAGTGCCACCAGCGTGCACACTTAAAGGAGTGCAGAGGCAGTGCAGAAACTTCTCTGAACGGAGGGATAGTTGAGCTGTCGAGGACTCTACTGCAGAAGTGCATGAGTTCAGGGGAAGAAGGGACTATGTGAAAAGCCGTAACTTCCAGGCATTTGATACTGGAAAAATGCCCCCTCCCTCCCTGTTGAACTTCAGGCTTCCATGCTCCTGTCTCTCTCTAGCTTGAGCCCTCTCCTCTGTCCTACCTACCTCTAGCTTGGTGTTTACAGGTCAGGCTGTAAGGTGAACTTGCATATGAACTGCAGATAAGTTAGTTGGTGCCTGATTTAATTTTTGTTCAGACGTTATTCTTTTGTTTTGGGCATGTTATGTATTAGTGTTTTAATCAGTCATGTCTTCTGTTTCCATTATAAACTTAAGAGTTTGTCTGAATCTGCTCTGTGGTTTTCCTCTGCTGTCAGGCACTTCCTAGAATCTGGGGCAGAACTTAGAGGTAGGCTATCGTTTACACTTGAACCGTAAGTGCCAGAATCAACAATGCATCATAAGCAGGTACTTGTGTTGATGCTGAAGGAGTTGATGCTCGAAGCCTCAGTATTAAGTCTAACCCTGTGGACTAACTTGAGGAGCTGAGTGGGATGTGAGAGGTAAGGAAAAGAGAAAATGGAGCCTTAGATGGAAAACACAGGATAGGAGAGACATTATTCTGGAAGAATCCTTGTGAAAGAGCGCTGGTATTGTGAATTCTTAGGTGGTCCATAGGTGTCATAGGTGTAAGGAACTGTAACATGGTGGATATGTCTCAAGTGGTTCTTTTCTTTTTGTGTTTACACACTCTTTGTTGTGAAGGCTAACTTAACTGTGTGGAAGTGAAGTTTGAAAGTGTTATATTCCTCCCACTTGGTGTCTTCTAGAGCTTCCCCCACTGTGTAGAGGTGATTCCAGCAGTTCACAGCAATTTGGTAATGGCATGTAGGGGAAGCTGTAGCCACGCCTATCCCACTATAATGGCAGGTTACATTTCACCAATATTAATATTGTTCCAGGGTGGTTCTTGGCTTTTAAAATTTTTTTAACATGCTATCAAACTTTGGTAATTTCTTGCATTGATTTTTCTTCCTTATCTTATAACATCTTGGGTATTGGCCACTCTTTGATATGGAACTATAGTAAATCTTTCCATTTAGGAGCCTGTGGAGAGAATACATTACCCCAAATATTTTTTCTCATTCAGTTCTTAAAGAATTAAGCCTGGATCTTACTGTGACTTGCTCTGTGACTAAGTACAAATGATAATGTATTAGTTTGTAATTTCTAACACATCCTATGCTAAAACCATCTTTGACTGTGTAAAACAGGAAATAGTTCTTGAACTCTTTTGGCATATGTGAAATAAAATTTAACTGTGCCCTGCTCTTAGACATTAAGGTTTAGTATTGAAATCATGAGATTGGCTGACTCTCTTGGCTCTCAACTTAAACTTGACTGTAGCAAGACAGTAGCATTTCTCCTAACTGACTCCTCATTCCATTTCAGAATGGATAAGGCCTGGGTTGTAACTCAGTGTTTGAACATTTACTTAGAGTAGATTGAACTCAAAGCCCCCAGCCACAGCCTGACAAGGCAGGTGGGCATTGCTCAAAATGTTTTGTTTGTTTGTTTGTTTGTTTGTTGTTTTTTTATAAGAAAGAAGATTACTGGGAAAGTTTTACACCAGCTTTTTGAAGTAACATAAGAAGCAACCCCACAGTGATATGAAGTCATTACTTTTATCATAATAAAAATATTTCTTAGTCAAAGCAATTTAAATCATAATTTTTAACAAGATGTAAGTATGGGAAATGGAAAAATTAATGTTAGGTTGTCAGGATCTGTTACATTTTCACTCAGGAGAGTAATGTGAAAATGTCCGAATTTCCCATCTAGTAAGAATATACTCTACCGAGTATAAAAATTCTATTGAGTTTCATATACACTAAAGTGTAAAACTAAGGAAATTAAAAAAAAAACCCACCAAATTGGAACTGTATGAATTTCTACAAAAATAATTTTCTGAATCAATTTACTAACTTAGAAAGTTACTTAAGTTTTGGAATTCAGTCACTTTTTTGAACTTGGCTAAATTCTTGTGGCCTTACTTTGATGTCTTAGCTCTGTCTGCGGTGGGAGAGGTAAGTGATGGGTGGTGGAGAATTACAATTAGTTTGTAGGATGAAGAGCTGCACTGTGTCGACAAATAACAGATTCATTAGTCACTTTTCTCATCACTGTCATCAGACACCTGACAGGGAGCACCTTAAGGAAGGAGGGTTTAATTTGACCACAGTTTGAGAGCACAGCCCATCATTGCAGGAAACTCATGGTGGCAGGGGCTGAAGGCAGCTGGTCCCATCACATCTGCAGTTAGAAAGCAGAGTTCGACGAAGTAAATGCTCAGCTTGTCACTCCCATCCCACCACCCCCACTGTTACCTTAGTTTTTTTTTTTTTTTTTTTTTTTTGAGACAAGGTCTCTCTATATAGCTCTGGCTGGCCTGGAACTCTCTGTGTAGACCAGGCTGGTCCGGAGCTCACAGGCTTATGTCTGGCTGGCTTTTCTCTCTTTCATTTGGGACCCCACCCCATAGAATAGTGCTGCTCGAATTCATTTTGAGTCTTCTCTCTTTAGTGAAATATAACTGGAAATGCACTAGACATATCCTTGTGTCCATATTATTTTAAATCCTGTCAAGTTGACAATCAAGAGTGGCTAAGTGGTGAGTAGACACAGAGTTTCGGTGTTATTGCTGTTTGTAGACCATACTGGGAGCAAACTCAGGCATACTATATGCTAGAGCTATACATAAACCAAAAATAAAAAGCATATAATTTATGAAGTTTAACCTAGAGTTTTCATTAAATGAAATATCTTATTAATTTCATTTTTCTTCAAACATTATAACATTCCTACTTCTTAAATGCTGTCTAAATTGTCCTCTAAATGCTGCACATATGAACTTTGCATCATAATTTTTGTTAAGATACATCTTTTCTACACTGTGTTTAGAAAACACGTGTACTTAGGAGGCATATTTAATATTTATTTATATTCATGTTAAGCCATGCTTCTGTGGAACAGTGTCATAGAACTAATTTAAAGAAAATGGCTCACTTATATTACCTTCTCTAATATTCAAGGTCTTTCTGTGACTCAGCAATAACTCTGAAAGTAATAATAAATCATTGCATTTTAAATATACTTCTGAGTTCAGTGTGTGTGTGTGTGTGTGTGTGTGTGTGTGTGTTTAAACAAGTACCTGTAGTAGCCATAGCAATTAGAAATGATTTTTTTTTAATTAACTTTTTTGGCTTGCCAAGAACTAAGTTCCTGCTTTGTTGTTTGTTTACTTACCTCTCCCATCTTCAGACTCATGAAAGGTTGCATTGCTATTAGGAACATGAACTGACTGGTTTTATGTCAACTTGACACAGGCTAGAGTCATCAGAGAGGAGGGAGCCTCAATTGAGAAAATGCCTCCAAAAGATCAGGCTATAGGCAAGCTTGTGGGGCATTTTCTTAATTAATGATTAAAGGGGGAGGGCCCATTCTGTTAGGGCTGGTGCCACCCTGGGCAGGTGTCCTGGCTTCTCTAAGAAAGCAGTTGGAGCAAGCCAGTAAGCAGCCTTCTGCTGTGGCCTCTGCACCAGCTCCTGCTTCAGGTTCCTGCCCTGTTTTGAGTTCCTGTCCTGGCTTCCGTGATGATGGGCAGGGATATGGAATTGAAAGCAGAGTGAACCCTTTTCTGCCCTCGTCGATTTTGGTCATGGTGTTTCATCACAGCAATAGAAACCCTAAGACAGAGCACAAGGGGACAGTTTCTGTATGAAACTTAACCTAGCAACAGTTAACTTAGTAGATCATTGAAATGATTGTTAGGACTATTTTCTCACTTGTTACAAACATCAGAAAAAAGCATGATTTGCTGATGTAATTGTATGCATAGAAACTTAACTTTTGGAAAGTTAAAAACAAACCACTTACTAATAATAGAATTTGCAAGGTGGCTGAATATGGGATCCGTTTTTATGGGATCATTTTGCACAGTAGCTTGTTTTTACTCTAGACATGTTTACCCATAGAAATGGGAACATAGCATAATTCTCATGAATGATTGCAGTTTTAAATTTTGTTGGAAGGACTAGAGATATATCTGTGTTGTAGAGCACCCACCTACCATGCAGGAGGCCCAGAGTTTGATTTCTGCCTCTGCAGAGAAGGGAACAGTATGGCTAGAATATGTCTAAGGATCTGAATGAAAGTAGTCAGTTTTACTGAGAGACCCAAAACAAGATCTGGATAAAATCAGGAAAGTTCGTTCTGTAGAAAGACAGGCTTAATATCTAGCAGATGAGTGTTCCTAAAACAAAAATATAGAGTTCATGTGTTCTCATCATAGGCCCCAGGGGATTTTAATTCATTTTCGTGTTTGCTCATTCAGTCCTTCAGTCATTCACTGTGGAATGCATGCTTGTAATGAGAAGTGGGTTTAAAAATCTGACTGAGAAAGCTGAAAAAAATGAGCAGTGACTTGCCAGATACCACAAGATGGCACAGAGTCAGTATAGTTATATCAAGATCGTTAGAAACAGGAGACTTCAGAAGTAGTTTTGCATGCAACAGACAAGTGGTTATTTAATTAAGGAAAGGATAAGATATTAAAACTATCAACATATATGAAAAGAATAAACATCAATCTTAGAACATATGAAAAATGGATTTCATTGAATTAAAGACCTAAGTGAAGGGTCTGATGAAATGGCTTAGCAGTTAAGAGCACTAGCTGCCTGGGTTTGATTCCCAGCACCTACATGGTGGCTCACAGACTTCTATAACTCCAGTCCCAGAAAATCTGATGACCTCTTCTGGCCTTCATGAGGACTGCCTACACATGTACAGACAAACATTCAGACACACACTCATATACATGAAATAAGAATACAATCTCAAAACAGTGAAAAAGAGACCAAAGTTAAAACTGAAAGCATCATAATAGGAAAAGATAATCAAGGCACTTGATCAGAGACTGAGGCTCTGATCTAGGGCCTGCATTCTTTTTTTTTTTAATAAAATTTTAAATAAAACCATAAACATATCACAGGCCCCATGCATGATGGGTCACTCCTTTAATCTCAGTACTCAGGAGTTTGAGGCCAGCCTGGTCTATGTAAGAAATCCCAGGCCAGCCAGTGTTTCCTAGTCAGATCCTGTTGTTTTTAACCATCACATAGCTTTTTAAAGGAAGCTTCTCAAAAGCTTACCCAGTTCTGAAGTCTGTGCATCTCTGTGAATGTCTGTACTGTCAGAATGGACATTCTGAAGCAGTGGAATTTCTCTTATGGTTATTTACTTTGACTTATTTAGTCATGTGTTTTCTTTTCATAATACAAACTAAGTCATGCATTCATTGTCTTATATGAAAGAGGTATTTTGGGGAATATTTTGCTATTAATACTTTTCCAGGCTGGGGTATCAGTGTTGGAACATTTACCTAATATGTACAAGGTCTTTGGTTTGATTTCTATCTCTGTAAAAACAAAAAATTTAAAAGAATACTTTTTTTTTAACTGCAGGGTATTATCCATTTCTTTCAAATTCTAATATTCATCAGCAGTAGGAGGTTGAGAAATTTTCACTGCACAATTTCATAGTGTTAAATTATCAGTAAATACAAAATATGGAAATGGGATTTACAGGAGCCGTAGTTTGTATGGTAAGGTTTCACTCTTGAGATTTCTTATCATAGTGTATATGAAGGAGTCTAAAAATACTGCCCTCTGTTTCCTACTTAGATTTCAGACTTCTAGAGACACAAGCCATGGAGTCATGCAGAATTTAAAATTGATGAAAGTTATTGACTCCTGCTGTCACATGAAATTGCTAGTAACTGCACTGCTGGATTTTATATTTCCTAAATTTGTCACTGGTGCAGGTGGCCAACCAAAAGTTTGGAGAAGTAAAATTGTTACCTTTTCCAAAAGATTGAAACCACAGAAAGGATAAGCTGGGCAGTGGTGGCGCACGCCTTTAGTGCCAGCACTTGGGAGGCAGAGGCAGGCAGATCTCTGTGAGTTCTGTGCCAGCCCAGTCTACTGAGTGAGTTCCCAAGGCAGCCAAAGCTATTACACAGAGAAATCGTGTTTTGAAAAACTAAACAAACAAACAAAGAAGACCACAAAAGAGGCTGAAGCATACATATCCACTCCTCTAGGTAGCTAACTAGCTATTGGACTGGACTCTTCACTGTATTGCTGAGACTGGTGTCTTGACCGCCTGGCCTCACATGTCCTTATTGTCTTAGCCTCTAGTTAGCTGGGCCTATAAATGTGCAGCACCATTCCTGGCCCTTCTCAGTATATTAATCTCATCAGTTATCCCTGTTCAGGCGCTGAAGGGGATGAAGGTAGCTGCCAAGTAAGGCAGAGAGGGCCAGAGGTGTCATTGTGACAGATAATGTTCTACTAGGAAGCTGGAGGCCAGTAGGAAAGAAGTTGTTATCCTCATCATTTTATTTTCCAATATATGCTTTTAGAATTGAGAGATAACTCACATATACTCTGATGTATAGATTTTAAATTGCTATTAGGTGGGTTTTGATAAATGTGTTCATGTACTCACTACTAAAATCATGACGTGAAACATTTTAACACTGTTATAAGTGGATTCACAGTAAGATATCTTTAAATATTGATCTTAATTTGTTTAAAATGTTGAAATCTAGCATAGCTTCTGCTGCCTCTGGATCAGTGGTTCTCAACCTTCCTAATGCATGATGCTTTAATACAGTTCCTTTATATTGTGGGGACTCCCAACTATAAAGTTGTTTTCATTTCTGCTTTGTAACTATAATTTTGCTACTGTACTAAACATAATGTAAATGTCTGATATGCAGGATATCTGCTATGCAGATCTCTGGGGGTCATGACCCATAGGCTGAGAACTGCTCTGGATGAAGAATTTAATGAGCCTTCCCTAAAATGTTTTCATATTAGTGTAGGGCAATAATTATTTAAAGACTAAATTTTTCATTTTTGTTTTTTAACTAATTACTTTTTTTTTTCATTTTGAGACAGAGTCTTTCTATGTAGACCAGGCTGCCTAGAACTCACAGAGAACCATCTGCCTCAGCCTCCTGTGTGCTGGGATTAGAGGTGTACACCATACCTGGTCTTAATTTAGAGTTCTTAAACAAATGGATTGTTCTGTGTGGAGTTTAGTTAAATACTTTATATATTCTAGTGTATACATTGGGCCGGAAGTGTTGATGCATACCTATAAGCAGTATTTCAGTTCGGTGGCTGAGGCAGGAGGATTGAGTTCCATACCAACCTGTGATATATAGTAAGGCCTATCTCAAAAAAGCAGGACAAGTTGCTGGAGAGAATGATGCTGTGTTTAAGAGTGCTTACTGTTCTTGCAGAGGACCTGAGTTTAGTTCCCATATCTAATGGCTCATACCACCTGTAACTCGAGGTCCAAGAGGTCTGATACCCTTGTTTGGCCTCCAGGGCACCCCAGTCCAGGCACGAGTGCATGTATGCACATATAATTAAAAGTTAAATTTAAAACCAAACAGCTCAAACCCTAGACTCTTAAATTGACCTTGTTGCACTCATTTTAAAATGTACGCTGCTATATTAATGCTTTCGATAACATGGAGTTATCGTGAGTGAGTAAGCACTCACAGGCACCATTTGTCTTTCCTTTACTACTGGCACACTATAACTTGTAAGTGTGTGAGACAAAGAGTCAGTAACTGGATAGCCTGCTGGAAATAAAAATTTATTCCTTTATTTACCCAATAATGAGTGCTGAGTGTGCGCCCCCTTGACAACAAACAAGGTGCCAATACAGTATACTGGAGATGCATCTGAACAATTTAGCACTTTGCAGACAGAGGCAGGCCTGCTCTACGTAGCATGGTCAAGGCTAGCTAGTACCCTTAACTGCTGTGCCATCTCTTCTGTCCTAGGAATTTTTGTTTGTTGTTTTTTATTTTTAGAGACAGGGTTTCTCTGTGTAGCTTTGGAGCCTGTCCTGGAACTAGCTCATGTAGACCAGGCTGGCCTCAAACTCACAGAGATCCACCTTCCTCTGCCTCCCAAGTGTTGGGATTAAAGACATGTGAACCCCTCCACCCCCCAAGCTGGAAAGATATTTTTTAAAACAACCATTAAGGGTACATTTTAAAAGTTCTACAATAGGAAATGAACTGTGTGAAAGACACATTTGTTGTGCTGTGAGGTGTGATGGTTGTGAAGAGGAAACTTGTTCAGCTGCAGATTGTTGGAAGTACTTGCTATTCTGTGGAGAACCTGTCTGTTTTTAAATTAGAAAGAACAAACTGTGTCTTTAATGTGTTTACTTTCTCACTGATAAATAGGTTGTCACTTAAAGGAGGAAAAAAACCTAGCTATATTTATTGTTGGTGATAAAACTAGAGTTTTTCAAGATCAGATTAAAAATTTGGGAAACTTAAATCATATTTGTTACATTGATAGTTTCCCAATATTTAATATGCTTTCTTAAAAATGAGATTGGTGGTGGTATAATAAATTTAATAATTGAAGTAGCTTAGTGAGGTATGTCAGCACTTGGAGATAAACAATTCAGTGACTAATGCTTTTTTAGTGACTAATGCAGAAATGAAAGATTTAATGTGCAAGAGACCAACAGATTTTTTGTAATAGTTGGAAATGATCAAGGGTATTAATTCTGATTTCACATGGCAGCTAACTGTTGAAGAAGTAGCACTTGGCTGTATTATCACAACATATCCACAGTTATCTGAGAGGGGTGTAAACTACTACCTTTTCAACTGTATGCAGAAGACATGGTTGCATTTCCACATCTACTCAGTCACAACAACACATTATAAAAGACTGAATATAGGCGATAAATGATTCTGCCATCTTCTGCTGAGCCACACATTGAAGCACTTGTGGTTTTGTTCAGCAGGAAAACGGTGCTTGGCACCAAACCTGACAACTTGAGTTCCTTCCCTGAGAGACCTGTAGGGTAGAAGGAGAAAATATACCCCTCAAATCACAAAGGTGCCTGGCATGAGCATACTTGTAAGTACATACATACATACACACACCACACACACACACACACACACACACACACACACACACACACACACACACACAGTTAATAAATGTAAAATAAGAGAATAGAAGCAAAATATGAAACTAAATATAATTTGCAAAACTGCTTTCATGACTACTTTTTCTTAAGTCTGTCTGGTTTCTTCAGTAAGGCATTAGAATATTGGAAAAGAGTCGTTGATAATTTGTGATATTCATGATGTCTTAATCATAAATGGAGTTACTAGTTCCTATTTGAGTTAAACGGACAGTTATTTTTAAAATTTGTGGTACCTTATTACTTGTACAGTCCAGGGCCATTTGGAATGTACATGGAGGCTAATTCTACCTTGTGCAATGGTTCTCAATCTGTGGTTCATGACCCCCTTGGGAGGTGTTGAGCAACCCTTTCATAGGGGTCACATATCAGATATTTTCATTATGATTCATGACAGTACCAAAATGACACTTCTGAAGTAGCAATGGAAATTATTTTATGGTTGGGGATCACGACAACATGAGGAACTGTATTAAAAAGGGTTGCAGTATTAGGAGGGTTGAGAACCACTGGTCTAGTGGGAACATTATATATATATATATATATATATATATATATATATATGTATGTATGTATGTATGTATGTATGTATATATCCTTCACCATGTGATGGCTAGAATATTGAAGTTTCTGATTTCTTTTCTGTGAACAGATAATCTCAGTGACACCTTAAAGAAACTGAAGATCACAGCTACTGACAGGACAGAGGACTGTTTAGAAGGATGCTTGGATTGTCTGCTTCAAGCCTTGGCTCAAAATAGTAAGTTTCATTGTTTATTCAAATTCCAGACTGAAAAGGATCAAATTGGCATTGTTTAGAAATCAGTACATAGTTAGGACATATAACGTGTATTCACATATTCTGAATTCTTTTGAATCTTATTCTTGAATGCTGAAATTGTTTACAATGTTCTATCCGCCTACCCACCCTTCACCAAAAACTACTCAAAACCCAACTGATAGTCAGAGAACAGAGAAATTGATTGGTGATGACATTTATACCAGCTCCAGAGAGGAACCATTATGGGTTTTCCCCCTCAACACCTACACTTGTACTTTTATAACCAAACAAAAGACAAAAGATTAAACAGTTTATGTGTAAGGTGGAGACAGGAGAAACCAAAGGGGGATTAAAAGACTTAACAGGGTTTTTCTTAGTGCTTCTCTCTTAGCTTTTAAAAGAATTTTAAGATCATATTTTTATCTGTAACCATTAGTCTTTACACTGACTGCCCAAGCCCTGCCGCCACGTGGGTGCTTTCTGCCAGTCTCCCGAGTTCTGCCTGCCACATTAGGGCCCCAAATAATACACAGAGACTTATATCAGGTACAATGCTTCTGGCCAATCCCTAGGGTTTCTTACTTGCTAGCTCAGTCTTAATTATCAACCATAATCATAAGACTTATCTCATGGAGGATGCAGGTCTTGCTAGCAGTTTTGTGGCAGCTCCACAGAGAGGAGGAGGAAGAGCAAGAGAACGACTTCCTTCTTGTCCTTGCTTATGTATAAGTCCACCTGTTGTGTCACTTCCTGCCTGTATCACAACACTTCCTTTTACTACATTTCCCAGAATCCATTTCCCAGACTCCTTTTGACTCCTAGTCCCACCTATCTTGCTTTCCTATTGGCCAACAGTGCTTTATTCAACAACCAATAAGATAAACATATGCAGAGAAGGACATTCCCCATCATTTATCCATAGAGTAAATTGGAAAGGACTATCAGTGGTCACACAAATTTCTCAAAACCTCAGGCCAAGCTTGATGGTCAGTGTCCGGTAAATAATCCAGAGAGAGAAATCACATAATTCTTCATTGACTATCACAATGTATTATTGCATTTGATAGATCATGTTTCTATTCACTAATTTTGTGTTATCATAGTAGGATATGTAAATGATCTTCAGTTGTTTCCATAATCCTACTTGGTTCTACTGTATTGATATTTGATTATGCTATTTTCCTGGTGGACTAATTATGTAGCTCTGTCCAGGAATTCAGGGGAGAGTATATTGTCATAGTTTTAATTTCAAGCACTCAGAGATGGGTGTATTTCTTTAGTTTTTATTAAACTGCCAAGAAAATACAAAATAATTGGTTACAGTACTCTTCATCAAACAGAGCACATTTTGAAACTAACCATTATCTACTTTTCTTGTCACTGTGGCAAGAACACCTCGAAGGAAGAAAGATTTCTTTTGGCTTATGATTTCAGTCCATCATGGCAAGTCATGGTAGGATGGAGTCGTTCAGCTACCAGCGACCAGGAAGTGGAGAAAGGAAAGCGTTGGGGACTTTTAAAGGAAAACCATTCCTAATCAACTTTCTTTAGCTAGTACTGATTCCAGAAGTTTCCACCGTCTCCTCAGATAGCACTGCCAGCTGGTGGCCACACTTCAACACATGAGGCTGTCATGGCATTTCAGATTCATGCCGTAACATAGCCTTTAAAATTGAGTGTTGTTTCAGTAACCTTTCCTTTTGAGATTGTAGCTCTGTCTAGCTATTTAATACAGTGATGACAGATGAGTTGAGACAAAAAGTTCAATGAGAACATTTGTATAATGCTCAAGATGGTAAAGAAAAAAGAAAAAAATGTCTAATCCTATGCTAGCCATCACAGTTGGAGCATGACTGTTCATACTTAGTAAAATTAAACTTCAAATGGACTTCTTTGATTTTCAGTGGCCTGCCATGTGATGACTTACGTAGATCACAGCTGTACCACATTCCCATAACCATAGGAAGCTTTTTGAATAGCACTGGTCTGGCAACTAGAACAGGGTGACCTGATTTACAGGTGCTTATGCCGGCAGTTTTCCCCAATAGCATACTTCTCTTAAGCAGATCAGCATAAATAGCCTTTCTTTATTTTCCATTGTCAGTGCATTTTTTCCCTCTGTTTATTTGGGGGTGGTATTTTTAAAGGAAACCGTTAGCTTTAGAAACTGAACGATATAAAGATGGTTTTCTTGGTAACTTGTGGAGAGTTGTGAGTCTTTCTCTGGAAAGTGTGAAAGGCCAGAGTTGAGGAAGGAAAGTGACAAAGGGAGCAAAGGTAACGCCCTTCAAATGACAGAGTCAAGAAACATTGCCTGCTATGAGTGTTGGATTCAGTTCAGAACTTGCATGCAGACTTGCTGAACTTCTTTCTTGAAAATGGTCTCAGGATTGTGTAAAACAGAATCTTGAGGTCATAAACCCATAAGGTGTTTGACAAAACCAACAGACTATGAACTAAAGGCTTCCCAGGAAGATAATGAAAAAGTGTTTCATTAGAGTCTGAGATAAAGTTTATAAATGCTCTCATTTCTAAGACTACTAAAAGCATTTGAAATGGGAAGACATTCTTGCAGTTGTCCAATATTTAACCCAGAAAGTCATTTGAAAGCTTATTACTGAAGAAAGTATAATTTTGAAGTATCTACACTGTGACTTTGGCATATTTGAATTGTATATTATAAATGATTACAATCTGAAATTAGAATTTTAAAATATTTTTAAATTAAGTTTTTTATTTTTTTTAATTAAAATATAATTACATCATTTTTCCCTTTCCATTTTCTTTCCCAAACTCCTCCCATATCTTCTCTCAAGTTCATTCCTAAATATATAGATAAAACCTGCTTTGTCTGCATAATGTTACTTGTATGTATATGATTTCTGGGCTGATCACTTGGTGTTGGTTATTCAATTTGGAGGCTCTACCCTGGGATTCCTCAATTGCCTGTAGTTCTCCATCTGTGTTTAGGGCCTTATATGATTTGCCTTTTTCATGTTGGCACATCTGTTGGTGTTGTCCTTGTTCGGGTCTTGTTTAGGCAGCATGTTGTTGAGCCATCATGGGTTTAGTTTCTCTGGCATTTCTAGGAGACACAATCTCACAGCAAACCATTGCTTCTTTGAAGAAGCTCTTAGCATCTCTCTGGCTCCTCTTCCTCTATGTTCCCTGAGCCTTAGGTTTGGAGCTGTGTTGTAGATCAGTCAGTTGGGGCTAGGCATTGTAATTGATGTGGTTTTCTATAATGGTTGCAA